>NW_004444052.1:8757989-8834188 GCF_000243295.1 Trichechus manatus latirostris
CTCTTGATAGAGTCCCACATAATTCTTAGGGTTTCTTCTTTCTTTAAAAAATTATTTTAGCTGATTTTTCCTCAAATAGGTTAATGTCAAGTGCTTTATCTTCGGTCTCACTATTTCTGACTTCTGTTGCCTCAACTCTGCCTATGACTTTCTATTGAGTTGTCTAATCTTTCGGATTTCTGATTGCTGTCTCTCTATGAATTCTCGCAGCCTATTAAATTTGTCATTATGCTCTTGTATAACCTTCTTAAATTCCTCTATTGCTTTGTCTCTATGTTCCTTGGCTTGTTCTGCATTTTGTCTGATTGCTTTCCTGATACATTGAAGAGTTCTGTATATTACTCTTTTGTATTCTATCTCTGGTAATTCCATGAAGTTCCCTTATCTGGAAGATTTCTTGATTCTTTGCTTTGGGAGCTTGCTGAAGCCATCATGGTCTGCCTCTTTACGTGATTAGATATTGACTGTTGTCTCCAAGCCATCAATAAGTTATTATATTTATTTATTTTATGTTTGCTTACTGTGTACTAGCTTCTTGTTCCGTTTTCTTTTGATATGCCCAAATAGGCTGCTTGTTTGAGCTAATTTGATTATTGGTGCCTTTGAAGCTCTAATGTCCTGTCAACACGTGGTTAGATCTGCTATTAGATATGTGAGCCCAGGAGTCCATTTACTTTTCTTATATGGATTCAGCTCAGGTGTCCAGGTAGTTGGTCACCAGGTGTGTGGTGCAGGCTCTCACCTACAGTCCTAGATGGGCAGGGGTGATTGGAGTACTCACAGGTATCTGGCTGCAGTAGAAGGTCACGCACTGAGCAAGGCAGGGGACAGACCGCCACCCCTGAGTATATGAGAGGAGAGCATGTCCCTGTTCCCTAGAGTGCTTAGGTGGGTGGGTTTTGCAGCCAGACTATGAGTACCCAGTGCTGTTGGCTGTAAGGACTGGGGGGCACCACTTATTCTTGGACCCCTGTCGGGGGGGCTTGGTGGCATGGGTGGAGCCACCTTTCTTCAGGCCCCTGATGTGGGTAGGTGAGGACCTTGCCTAATGGGCAGAGCAGTGTCAAATGTCACAAACCTGCCACTCCACCATATAGCTGATACAGTTGGAAATAGGCTTCAGATATATACCCTGTTGTACTGTGATGATGGCCTATGCTGTTGAAATGGGCACACACAGGTCTATGCATGGGTGAAAGGCATTCAAAGTCCACGGGCCCCTTATGCCTGTGCCTAGGCAAAGGAGTTGTGCCTGCCCCGAGTTTCTGGCTTAGGGGAGCTGGCAGATTATTTTTTCTTGTTTGTTAATTTGTTCCCTCTCCAAGGCCAGGAGAATGGCTCAGGGCACATGATGAGTCCTACTTCTGGTCCAGGAGACACAGCAATCACTGAAGCCAGCCCAGAACCTGGTGCAGAGCGGGGAGGGGGCAAGTAAATGAGAGAGAGATTTTTCCCAAACAGGGTATTTTTTGATCCGCACAGTAGGTTAGATGCACGTGCTTATCTTTTGCTGACTGAGCACTACATTTCACTGATTCTGGAGGCTTGAGTAGACTCTCCGCTGCTCGGTCTCTCCCCATGTGGAAAATGCCTCCTGAGCACCACAGCTTGCCTCACTGCTCGTGCCAGCCCATCTGGCCAGCAGGGTGCCAGTTCCTGCTGGGTCAGGTCTGGCAACTCCTTGCTGCTTCCGAACTGTCTTTCCCTCCCCTTGCCGCTCAGTCCAATTCCTCAACTTTGCCTTTGATGTTCAGGGCTCCTAGATGGTCATATATAATTGATTCACTTGTTTTTTCAGGTCTTTGTTGTAAGAGGGACCACAGGAAGCATCTGACTACTCCACCATCTCAGCCCTGCCTCTGTAATTAACATTTGTATTGCTTCCTATGTATCAGACGTTATTCTAAGTGTTTACATGTATTTACTTATTTAAACCACATAGTAACTATGAGGTAGATATTATCATTACCTCCTTTTAGGAAAATGAGGAAATTGAAGGACACACAGAAAGTCACTTATTCAAGATCCCCAACCTGGTAAATGGTGGCACTAAAATTCAAAACTATGTCGTCTGGCTGTAGAGTCCCTATTTGTAACTCCTACTCTGTATCAGTACTTCCCAAGAATTTTAGAGCCATGGCCTGCCCAGAAAATCACATTTGTAGAGTACATGAGGTAAACCCTGGTGGCAGCTCACAGCCCAAGGAGACAGGTATAGGGAGTGAGGGTGGGACTGAAGGTGGGCTAAGTGGCTCTGTATCTCTACACACCTGTAACCTGTTTGCCCTATATCAGTATGCTGTGGCACACTAGGTAGGAAGTTCTGTTCTATATAGCCATCTAGGATGTTCATAGCAGGGTTATTTATAATAGCAAAACAAATGCCTTGGATAAATCATATACATGCTAGAGATGGATAGAGGTAAAGTTCATACCCTAGCATAATAGACAGCCTTTATAAAGTATGAGGTAGAGGTATATTCACTGGCATACAGAGACGTTCATAATATATTATGTAAAAAAAATCAAGTGATAAAACAGTATGTATACTTTGATTTCATACTTATTTTTTTAAAAAAAGATTTGTATGCATACATACGGGGAAAAAAGTCTTATAAAATAGTCACTAAATGTTAACAGCCATGATCTCAGGGTAATGGGCTGTTTTCCTTTTCTTTTTGCTTATCTGTTTTCTCTATCTTTTTCCTATAATGAACATGGATATCTTGAAAATCTTTTTAAAAGTTACCTGTTTAATTCTTAAAGAAGAATTATTAATGTTTAGATTGCATTTCAATCTAAATGTAGTTCCCTAGACATTGTCATTGTTTTTTATCAACAGACTTCTTTTTCTAATAAAATCTTACTGACATAGCCTCAGTATATTTAAAAAAAAAAAAAAAAAAAGAACCGATAAAATTGAACTGTTCTGATGGGAGCCAGGTGTGAGCCCAGACCGCACCACCCACTTACCACCCCCATCTACCACCCTATTCCCAAGGCTTCTGGTTCACAAAACAATTCACAAAACACTGCCCTAGACCACTGCAAGAGAATTATACTAGCTAAAAAAACATGCTTTGAAGGGGAAAAAAAAACCTATTTAAATAATCAAAATAATAACAACCAAGAGAAATTCAAAAAGCTTGATTGTTAAAGAAAAAGGTCCTTTGGGGTTTAAATTTAATTCATAGACATTTGCCAGATCCTGCTCTGTGGATACTAAATAGGAGCCACCTGATGGCTTTCTCCATGAGGCAACCTCCTGGATATCTAGCATGATACCTGTCTTAGTCATCTAGTGCTGCTATAACAGAAGTACCACAAGTGGATGGCTTTAACAAAGAGAAATTTATTCTCTCGCAGTCCAGTAGCCTACAAGTCCAAATTCAGGGCATCAGCTCCAGGGGAATGCTTTTTCTCTCTGTCAGCTCTGGGGGAAGGTCCTTGTCATCAGTCTTCCCTTGGTATAGGAGCATCTCAGGTCTAAAGAACGCGCTCTGCTCCTGGCACTGCTTTCTTGGTGATATGAGGTCCCCTCTCTCTCTGCTCACTTCTCTCTTTTATATCTTAAAAGAGATTGGCTTAAGACACTATCTAATCTTGTAGGTCTCATCAATACAACTATTGCTAATTCATCTTATTACATCCTAGTAATAGAATTTACAGCACATAAGGAAATCAGATGAGAAGATGAAATGGTAAACAATCATACAATACTAGGAATCATGACCTAGACAAGTTGACAGATGTTTTGGGGGGACACAGTTCAATCCATGACAATACCTTATGTAGGTAAATTTTCCCCACTTTGTATTTTTACTTTCACTGTTGCATTTCTACTCATTTGTATATTACCTTGCCTTTTTTCTTTGGAGAAAAATGGATAAATTCCTCTTAGTTGATAAATAGGATTATCAGCATGTATACTGATATAACCACTCCTAAGTGTAATTGGGCATAGTCCTCAAGAAGAGCCCAATGCCCAGAGACTCTGTCTGCCTCCACTTTACTACGCTTGCTTTTATGGCGTTTACCTACCTCTTAAAGAGACAAGCCAGTTGCAAATGATAGAAAGCGATTTTAAAGAAAACTAGTGGTTTTTTAGTGCAGTACAGTCATCATCAACCAACATTTGTGGCTGATAAATAACAGCAGGGGGAAAAAGGCCAGAACCCATCCTCCTCATTGTCCTGATGTGAACTTTGAGTCAGGGGCCATGGTCTTCATCCTCTGTTTCTCAAGAACGAACCCAACAGTCAGCCAAAGGGTTACTTTTCAGCTTCTTTTTATCATTCATTTCCAAGAGGAAGGTAGAGTGGAGCCATAATCTCTAAGAATTTGGTGAGTCATCAGTCAGTTATTGGACGCTGTCTATGTTATCTATGCCTCCAACTGCTCAGGAAACCAAAATAACATTTTAAAGAAATATTTCTGGAAAAAAAGCTGAGATGTCCCTACCTCTTTCCTCTTTCCATGGCTTTCTTGTTTACCAGATCTGTTATTCCCCACATCAGAGTAGCCTGGTGACTCTTAGAAAGGATTAATTGTGACACTATAAGCTCAGCTCTACTGAGCCGAGTTGAAAGCTTGTTCTGTATGCTACAGGTTGTTAGGGTTAGCTGAAAGAACGTGCATTTATTTACTGAAGGTACTTTATAAATCAATGGCTTGTTTTTGAAGTCAGGTCAGTAAGAATAACTCTAAACACAACCAACAACTACAACAACCCTAAAACAGCACTTTCAGCTTACCGATTTTTGGAGAAGTATCTTTTCTTGGCATTATTCACACGCCGCTTGATAAGAAACTCAATGCAATCAAAAAATTTAATGGATTTTTTTACCCCATATTTAAAAAAATATTTATGTATTTTTAAAAATGTCTTTGAATTGCAGCCGGTTAGGTTCTTTGAGAAAGGTAAGTTTGGGGGTGAAGGAAAGATAAGAATTTTTATTTATTCATTGCAATGGGATGAGGAGGCATTTTGCCGGCTCAGTGTTAGAGCACAGCTAACCAACTCTAACAGCTATTTACCATTTAATTTCACTGAGTCTTTTGGAGACTTTAGGTATGTCTAATTTCACTGAGAAATTTTTATTTCCTCTCATCCAACAGTATTATCAAGCATCTTAGCTCAGCATGGTCCCAACCTGGGCACTTTGAAAAGCAAATGTAGCCAGAAAAACCCTTACCTTTCAGGCCAAGTATTCTTTTCTGAGGTGTCCATAGCCTTAGGGTGTCAGTTAATCCTCAATATTAATTATAAAATATTGCATGTGTGTGCATATGTGTGCATGCTCCCTTCTTGGAGAAGGTAGAACTTGCATAGTTTCTGGTGGGACTATGACCCCAAAATGGCCATGAATTATTGCTCTAGAACAGCAGTTCTTGAAGTGTGGTACAGAACCCCTGAGGTCACTGGCATTGCTGGGGTCCCTGAGGTCATAACATTGTCATATTAATACCAGGACACTGTTTGCTTTTTTTGCTCTCATTCTCTTGCTGCCGTACAGTGGCATTTTCCAGAGGCCACATGACATGTTACAGTGGCACTGAAAGAGTGCAGAAGTGGATCTGAGAACCCAGCTGTCTTCTATGAAGCCAGGCATTTGAGACTTATGAAAACGTGAAACAATGCCACTCCTCTCACTAAATTATTTTGATTTGGGAAATAGGATTTTTTTATAAAAATATGTCATTTATTCTAACATGAAATGGATTTATTATTTTATTTTTTAATTAATTAGTATTTTTAATTTTTTCTCCATTTCAATCTCTAATGTATCTATACAACCCAGACCAACCAAATCTCTTTTAAAATCCAAAACCAAATATGTTGCTGTTGAGTTGATTCAGACTCATGGCAACCCGTGACAGAGTAGAATGTCTCCATAGGGTTTTCTTGGCTGTAATCTTTATGTAAGCAGATCACCAGGCCTTTCTTCTGTGGCACTACTGGGTGAATTTGAACTGCCAGCCTTTAGGTTAGTAGTCGAGTGCAAACCATTTGTGCCACCCGGGGACCGTAAGAAATTTTAAGAGTGTAAACAGGTCCAGGGACAAAAAAGTTTGAGAACTGCTGCTCTAGAAGATTTGGGCTTTTTCTGAGCAACATTAAGAAGCAAAAATAGAAATAGAAAGCATGATAATTTTACAAGTAGACATTTTGTGTTGTCCCTCATATATTGGGTTGAACCATATGAAATTGCCAATATTTGGCCATATACAAAAATGATAATTTCAAGTGGTAGACCCCAACAAATAGATGATACATATTATCGATCCACCAGATAGGTTACTGTTACTCTGCTACTTCGCCATTCCAAAGTTGTTTGGACAGTGTTGACAAGAGAGTTTCACTGCTTTACTCTAGGTTCCTTTTTGAAAATAACATTTTCTCTTCTAATATTTTATTTATGAATCCTGATTATAAAAGTGATATGTCTTCATTGTCTTATATTGGGAGAGTACAGAAAAGTCCTGGAATTGGCGTCCATAACCCACCACCCATAGGTAGCTGCCTGTGTTAACAGTATAGTTATTAACAGTATAGTACTTCTAGTCAGTTTTTACGCACATTTGACCTGGGTAAGATCATATTGTATTTTCCCGTTTTGAATCCTACTTCTATCACTTACCACTATTATGTAAACATTTCCTATTACATTTAAATCTCTTTATTTAAAAAGTATATAAATATTTTTTTCTGATCATAAAAATTAACATACTCAGGCCGTCTAAGATACTCCACTGGCCTCACCCCTTCAGGAACAAGCGAAGATGAAGAAAACTAAAGACACAAGGGAAAGATTAGTCCAAAGGACTGATGGACCACAACTACCATGGCCTCCACCAGACTGAGTTAAGCACAACTATATGGTACCCGGCTACCACCACTAACTGCTCTGACAGGGATCACAATAGAGGGTCCCAGACAGAGCTGGAGAAAAATGTAGGACAAGATTCTAACTCACAAAAAAAGACCAGACTTACTGGCCTGACAGAGACTGGAGATACCCCGAGAGTAGGGCCCCCCAGACACTGTTTTAGCCCAGTAATGAAGTCACTCCTGAGATTCACCTTTCATCCAAAGATTAGACAGGCCCATAAAACAAAACAAGACTAAATGGGCACACCAGCCCAGGGGCAAGGACAAGAAGGCAGGAGGGGACAGGAAAGCTGGTAATAGGGAACCCAAGGTCGAGAAGGGAGAGTGTTGACATGTAGTGGAGTTGGTAACCAATGTCAGAAAACAATATGTGTACTAACTATTTAATGAGAATCTAGTTTGTTCTGTAAACCTCCATCTAAAGTACAATTTAAAAAAGAAAAAAATTAAATTAAAAAAATTAACATGCTTAATTTGAAAATAAGGAAAACTGTAAAGAACTAAATTACTGTTAGTGTCACCATCCAGAATAATCACGTATATGATTTTGATGTATTTTTCTTCTTCTGCACATAGTACTTTACACAATTGATATCATATTTTTTACTTGGTGTCTTAGTCATCTAGTGCTGCTGTAACAGAAACACCACAAGTGGATGGCTTTAGCAAAGAAGTTTATTCTCTCACAGTCCAGTAGGCTACAAGTTCAAATTCAGGGCATCAGCTCCAGGGGAACGCTTTCTCCATCAGCACTGGAGGAAGGTCCGTGTCATCAATCTTTCTTTGGTCTGGGAGCTTCTCTGCGCAGAAACCTCAGGTCCGAAGGACGCACTCTGCTCCAGGCACAGCTTTCTCGGTGGTATGAGGTTCCCATGTGTCTCCGCTCACTTCTCTCTTTTATATCTCAAAAGAAATTGGATTAAGACACTATCCAATCTTGTATACCTCATCAGTATAACCTCATCATAGTGATAGAGTTTACAATACATAAGGAAATCACATATAACCTCATTATAGCGATAGAGTTTACAACACATAAGGAAATCACATCAGATTACACAATCATACAATACTGGGAATCATGACCTAGCCAAGTTGATACACACATTTTGGGGGGGACACAATTCAATCCATAAGACTTGGTTTTATATTCTTGTTTTGATATAATAAACATTTTTGCATCGGTGAAAAATTTGTCATAAGCACTAGTTTATTTATGGAGTATTTCATTATACAGATGTAACATTATTAACTGTTTCATTATTTATTGTTTTCACCAACATAAACAATACTGATATGAACATCCTTTGGGCAGACATAAATCTTTTTCTCTACTAGAAGTTCTCTTTACCTTGTTTCTCAAGAATATAGTCGTCCAGTTTCAACTCAGAGGCTCCTGTCACATAAACACACTGCTGACGGTGTTAAAACACAGGAGACGGTAGACAGAATGTCCTAGAGAGAAGAAGAGCTTCTTCAACTCTGTAGGATAGATTTTTAGAATTAGAACTAATGAGCCAAAGTGCACGTATATACTTTTGGGTATTTTATTGCCAAATTACTTTCCGAAAAGATATCCCAGTATACATTCCCAGCTGCCAGGTTAGAGTGGCTGCCACTTATCCTTGCCAGTATTGGGATTTCCCTCTTTATCTCTCACTCATTCTCTCCTGTCCTCTGTTTTCCAAACTAACTTAATGGGCAAAATATTACCTTATTTTATTTGCATGACTTTGATTTTTAGCAATGTAGAAATGGTTTTCCCAAACGTGTTTGCTGGCCACTGATTTTGCCTGTCTGGTGAGTAACTTTTATTTTCAAGACGGCTGACTAATGCCTGAGTCAAATCTTAATATCTAGCCTGTAGCCATGAAATGAGCAAAGCCAACTGACCCACGTGGGTATTGAACTCATTCTTTTGGCTTCATTATTACCTGTTTGCTAAAGAACTAACTGACCACTGTTAGGAATATTTCTGGCTAGAAATACAAAATGTTGAAACCACAAGTAACCTTCTCATTATACCCTACTGTGGTAAACACCCTACTACAGTCTAATTTTGTACCCTATAATTTAAGAGGAAAGTGAATAACTTATACTTCACAAAAGAGCAGGAAGAGAAGAGTAAACTTGAAACTGGCCTTATTTCCCTGGGAAACAAGTGGTTGGGAAGTCCTAGACCTGTGTATCATCTAGTACCTTGCTTTCTCTTTCCTTTGAATTTAAGTTTCTTGAATGATCTCGTCTTTCCCTGTATATGTGCATTAACATATTTGAGACAGTAAACTTTGGAATCCAGGGGCCATGTCCAATTCTCTTTTTTTACTTTTGCACGGATAATACTTTCTAAATGATCTATTTGATTGTATGTATATTAAGATAGCAGCCAAGTGTAGGGGGGAGAAAAGAGGGTGGGAAGAATTGTTGTAAATATATTCAGTAGGAAAAATACTGAATATATGATGATGAAGTAGAGGATTCTAGATGTCCCTAAGAATATTTGAATTAAAAATCTGCTATTATGTAACCAAAGTATGGTCTGGATAAGAAAGGCAATAGTGAACCATAAGCTTCCCCAGAGATATAAAGAGATCAGAACTGAATGGAAAACACCCGACATAAATGTCTCAAAACAGCAAACTCCCCTGTTCTCCTGTGTTCTGTTGACCAGATCTCTTTATTAACTATCTCCCATGCTTCACCAGCATCCATAGTGGTTTGTAATGATGACCTGGGGGCACAGCAAGATCTTGAAGTGCCCTCTGACTCATCAAAGAAATATTGAATTACATGTATTTTACTGTGGTCTAATTCTTTTAAAATTGGTAATCCATGTGTAGTATATATGATAATTCCCTATTAATCCAATATTTGATTCAACCAGAGCAATATTTGAGTAATCCATTTCCCAACCACGTTGAAGAGTTGATGGTAGTTTTTAAAATACAGTTGAGCACACATCAATTGCATCTCTATTGTATGTTGCTCAAGGAATTTACATAAGCACAGCTGAATATCAGATGTTCTTCCTCTGTGATAAAAGTTCATTTTTAAAACCTTGAATTGCAACTTGTCAAAGTCCATTTGCCAGTTCTTTAACAATTTCAGCCAGATTGTAAATTGTATAACTGTCTGCATCATTTGCATACATAATTATGTTAGAGTGATGGTATAATCTAGGCACATCATTTATGAGAAGAAGGGAACAATAGCAACCAGCTTCCAATTCTTGGGATACGCAGGGTAATTTATTACATGGCTGATGTTTTCTTTCTAATTTCCACCAAATGATCTCTTTTAGAATGATGAGCACTAAGGACTGCTGTCCCTTGGGTATTATCTTTACTGCTTTCCTAATCTTGAATTGAGAGCCAAGAGGAGTACCATGGTACACATGCCTGCTTCATTCACACACACACATACACACACACACAGTAATTTCAGTCTGAATAATATCACAAGAGTTCAATGAAACATCCTACTCAAATGGTGCCCCTGTGTTAAATTAATTTAATCTCTGCATCCAGTTATTGGGTATTCTTTTCTGTGCATTGACAGTGTGCCAATTGCTTGTTTCCTTTTTTTTAATCAATCTTGCAGATAATTTACCAGCCAACTAAATCATTTTACTGGCCTATCACACTCCGCTACCCGACAGAGAGCAAAAGTAAATACAATCAGTCTTGTGTTGCACCATCAGAAATTTATGATGACCCCAGGCAAGTAGCTTTCTGCAAGACTAATTTATGTATAGTCACATCTGTCACTGTGGCACTTGGACACGTCCTGGGCTTTTTTATTAGTTATTCCTGGTAACAACCCTGTGAGATCACAAGGTGGGTCAGATATGCCCTTTCTCTAGAGGCCTCTAAAATTGCATCATATGCCTACATTTTGGAACTCAGCCCTGAAGTCAGGAGTATGGTCCAGGCCATATATCAGGATCACCTCTAGTGTTGGGACTCAGAATCTCTGCTAGGCCCAAATTCATGATTCTACTTATTAATTTCTTCCCCCACAACAAGCGCTGCATTGCAGAGAGGAAATCACTTTCCTAGTTTCATAAAACAATTAGGTAGTACTGTTAAGGTAGCCCTGGTGGCACGATGGTTAAGAGCTACAGCTCGTAACCAAGAGGTCGGCAGTTCAAATCCACCAGCCACTCTTGGAAACCCTATGGGGCAGTTCTCTGTCCTAAAGAGTTGCTGTGAGTTGGAATCGACTCGATAGCAACTGATTTGGTTTTGGTTTTTAGTACAATTAGGGAACCCTGGTAGCACAGTGGTTAAAGCCCTCTGCTGCTAACTGGAAGCTCAGCAGTTCAAACTCACCAGCCCACTCTGCAGAAGAAAGATGTGGCAGTCTGCTTTCATAAAGATTTACAGCCTTGGAAACTCTATGGGGCAGTTTTACCGTGTCCTATGGGGTCTTTAAGAGTCAGAATTGACTCAACGGCAATGGGTTTGGTTTGAGTTCGGTTTAGTACAGTTAGGGTTAATACAGAAGCAGACAAACCTAGATTCAAATCCTAACTTGGCCTTTTATTAATTGTGCATCCAGTGTTGTCATCTTTAAAATGAGAATAACAATGCCTACCTCAATGAGTGATTGTGAGGATTGAACTAATGACTTCCCCCCCCCGCCCCCACGCCATCCAAGTGCTTTTTGCGCTAGACTACTTACACTCTTTGCTATGCTTAACCCATACTAGAGCTCTGCAGAGGGGCCAGTGGTGGTTCAGTGCTAGAATTCTCACTTTCCATATGGGAGACCCGGATTAAATACCCAATCGATGCACTTCATGCAGCCACCCCCCGTCTGTCAGTGGAGGCTTTCGTGTTGCTATGTTGCTGAACAGGTTTCAGTGGCGCTTCCAGACTAAGATGGACTAGGAAGAAAGACCAGATGATCTAATTCCAAAATTCAGCCACTGAAAACCCTAAGGATCACTATGGCCTGATCCACGATCAATCATGGGGATAGCACAGTACCAGGAATCATCTCATTCCATTGTGCGTGGGTTTGCCATGAACTGGGGTCTGACTTGATGGCAGCTAATAAAAACAACAGAGCTCTGCAAGGTGGGGTCTGTGATGCCACAGGTATAGAGCTCCTGGTACAGGGTCTATACTTCTCCTTCAGAAAATGGTAGCCATTATTATTAGGATACCATATGGTAGAGAATACCACCTTGGTTGTTTTTCTCACCTTTCTAAACACATGCTGTTTATTTACTAAAACGTTCTGGAATTCAGAGAGGAATATTTTCAATTCAAGTTGCAAAATCACAGATTAATAGAATTTAAAATATTTAGGCTTAAAATTCTGTAGTGTGGGTAGACAGCAGTTGATGGAGCTCTCTGCTAACTCTCAGAACAAATCCATATAATCTCAGCTTTCTTAACCCTTTCAAGACCCAATTATTTTCTGCTTTGAATTTTTTGTTGATACCATGTGTTTTCATTAATGGAAGCATGATGAATCATTGAGTGTTGTTGAATTTTTGGTAGGTCCCATTGCCAAAACCAAACCTGGTGCCATTGAATCGATTCCAACTAATAGCAACCGTATAGGACAGAGTAGAACTGCCCCATAGGGTTTCCAAGCAGTGGCCAGTGGGTTCAAACTGCCAACTTTTGTTTACCAATCAAGCTCTTAACCATTGTGCCACCAGGGCTCCTTTTGTTAGGTAGTATGAATTTTGTTTTTCTTTTGCTCCCTCCAGCAATCCTACCCTCCGAGTCCCAAAGGACATACCATGTCCCACTAATTCTACCCCAGACACCCTCTAGAGTCCAGAGGAACATATGATGTCTGAAAGAAAACAATTTCAAAATTTCTCTTTCTCCTACCAAAAATGCACACACCTCATACAGCATCCTGTATAAACAGTAATTTGCAGCACACACCTGTTTTTTGTCTGTTTGTTTCAAACGGTCGTATAGACCCCTGCCTTGTGGCAGCATGTACTGTCAGTGGGAAGGCAGCTTCCCAACAAACCCGAAGGGCAAAAAAAAGTGGATGGGCAACCATATATTCCAACAGTTGTGAAAAGGATATACAAATATGAATCTCACCAGATCCAACTCTCTCCCCTGAGTTAGAGATACACGGTGGTCGCTGAAGGACACAGGAGTCAAACTCACATACCACTGAGTAGTATTAAGTGGTGGGTTTATACACGTAAGGCCCTAGAACAGCATGTGTTTTATACTAAGTGCTCAGTAAATGTTAGACAGTGTTATTACTCTGAGCATACCCCTACCCACAGCCAACCCCGCTAGTTATATTTTGTAAATCAGCTTTGGTAATAGCTAAAATCAGGATATCTAAAACCAATCTAGTTCAGGATTTGGTTGAATAGCTTTCCCGTTTTTCTGGCCTAATGATACTTATAACTTTCCACAAATTTTTAGGGAACAAAAAAAATTATATGCTCACTATGGACATGACCACTTTAGGGGCATAAAAATGAAGAAAACTTGAATCCTGCCCTCAGATAGCTTATACTCTGTTGAAGGATCGGGTCCTGTCCATAATGCAAGTCAACTGTGGGCATTAAGAAAAAAAAATTTTTTATTATAGCACATGATTTGGGGGTCAGGAATTTGGACAAGTCTTGGCTGGATGATTCTTTTGCTCCATATCACATCAACTGGAGTCACTTGGTGCTAGTCAGCTGGCAACTGAGCTGGTCTGAAGGGTCCAAGATTGTTTTACTCACATATGTGGTATGCATTAGTGGATTGTCTGGAAGGCTGGGCTCACATGGGCCCTTCTCCCTTTCCATGTGGTCTCAGGACCTCTCCACATTGTCTCTACAGCAGAGGACTCAGACTTCTTACATGACAGTTCAGCACTCCAAGACAACAAGCTGCCAGTTCTCCTAATGATTGGGTCCAGAACTCACATAGCACCCTATCTACTGTGTTCTTTTTTTTTTTTCCTGTGGGCATTTTTTTTCCTATGTGTATATGTAAAGTGTGACAGGACTGGCAAGGTCATGGAACTTCCCAGAGGAAGTGACATGTGAGCAGGGCCTTGAAGGATTAAGACATTCTGCCTTCCTTCCTCTAGCCATTTATCTTCCCTGATTGCCCTTCTTACTGAGCACCAGGCACTAAGTGATGGGAACACGAAGTCAGGAGATGCATGGTTTTGGCCCTCAAGGCCATTCCAGGCATATGGGAGAGATACACATGTGGATCAATGACTACTCTCCAGTGGGGTCATTGCACATCAAGTGGACATACAGGGGCTATTGGAGTCCAGAGGAGAGTCTCTTCTAAACTGGAATGAGAGGTCAGGAAGGCTTCCAGGAAGAAGTGATGCTTGAGTTAAGTTTAGAAGAATAGGTTGAGGAAATCAAGAAGAGGGTAGAAAATGGGAAAGAAAAAGAAAAAAAAAACAAAATATGTGAAGGCATGGAGGCAAGAAAGAGGATGGAGCCTTACTGTGCCCCAGGTAGTTCAGAACATGCAGAAGAGACTAGGAATAAAAGCATAGTAAGATGGGTGGGATGGTTAGGACTTTGATGAGGGTAGAGAGGAATGAAGGAAGTGGCCATCCCAGACAGAGGGACAGCATAAACAAAGGCACAGATGTTTAAAAAAAATGCATGATGTGAAAGACGACGAACAAGTGTTCTAGTGTGACTGGAGCAGAGGATAGAAGAGAGATGAGTCTATAAAGGTAAATTGGGGCAGAAGTCCATCTTCCTCCTGTGGAATTTCTGTTTGGCTCTTTCAGTACCATCTGTTTGGTACAGTATAGTCATTCTGACTTCAACAACTCTAACATCTTCGCCTGCCATAGTGATGGGTTTATGACTTTGATTTTGATTCTGGGCCAAACTGACCATATGGCTGGGCTGCCTTAGTACAGAAACTCTTTGAGCCATTTGCCCTGGGTAATATTCATATTTTCTTCTTGGGCATCAGATTTCTCTTCCATGTGGATTTTGATTGGCCTCATATTTTGGCCAACATCTAGAGTCAAAAAAAGATGGGTAGCAAATAAATACCTAAGAGATAGTTGGTGCAAAATGAAGGCATTCTTTTAACTGTATTCATTCAGGAAATTTTCAAGGGCTTAGAAATATTATGTCTAGCCCAGAATTTGACCACATCTATGAGTCCTAAGGAAGTTTGTATTCTTAAACCCCACCCTGCAGTGAGGAGTGGGTAGTTGGCTGCAGCAGCCTTATAGTGAACAATAATAGTGACTTAGATCTTTGCATCTAAATGTCATTTATTAGAAGATGATTGTGTGAGCCACTGAAAAAAGAAGATTCTTCCCACTGGATTATGTTCTTGATGTTTTCTGGGAATTTTGTCAACCTTCAGAGAAGAGTCTGATCATTTTTAGATTGCATTAAATTTGTCGGAAACATCGGCATGTTGTAAGTACCTTTTGCTCTTGAGTGTATGGTAAGCATTAATGACTGACAGGAGTTTTTTCTAATAAATTTAGTCAAATAAATGCCTACGGGACACCCAGCCCTTTGGTATTATACATCCAATGAAATACAAACCCTTTCCTTAAGGAGGTTTTCTATAATTGAGTATTTAACCTAAAACTAAAAATAGTAAATCTTCCTCATTATTATTTTCAAAAGATTTTTTGATATCTCTTTTCTTGCTCTAGTAGAGCAGTTGCAGGGTCAAGTCTAGGTTGCTTGAGCAACATTTTCTTCTTGGATGGACAACAAAATCCTTAAATCCCTTTGAATTCAGTGAACACGCCTAAACGTTCCAGAGTTATTTCAGAACAAAAGGAAATCCATTGAAACATTCATATACTTCATAGACAAAATTGCCCTAATTAATCAGGGCCCTTTTGGTTGAAAATGGCTGGAACCAAACTCACATTAGCTTAAGCAAAAAAGATGGGAATGTATTAGTTTATGTACTAAAATGCCTGGAGTAAGTGGTTTCAGACTCAGCTGGGCCAAGGCACAAGCAATAACATTCAACTCACTTCCCTACTCTTCCCACTCTCACGCTGGTCCTGTTTTCCTCTGTGTTTGCCTCATTCCCAGGCAGGCTATTTGCATGTGGTAGCCCAGGAGTTCCAGGCTCACATCTTATCAGTAGAACCACCCCACAGGGAGAGAACAGCCCATTGCCAATGGTTCCAGTAAAAGCCTTGGTTTTGGATTCATTGTCTCAGCTTGGGTCCATCTGTGAACAGAATAATGTGGTATTCCAACCGTCCAGGCTTGGGTCAACCTAGATCCAGAGTGTAGGGTCAACCCGACCCAAACCAAATGGACTGTGAGGAAGGTATGGTGTCCCCCTCCCCTAAAGAAATTTAGAGTGCATGTTCCAAAAGAAAGGAAGAGATACAGAGCAAGAAATAACCACTATCCATTACAATTACCTCGATAAATCATAATATATTGGAAAATTGGATGGTACAAGCCAGGTGAAGAAAGTATAACCAAAAAAATTACTAATGTAGTAGATATTAGAGAATTTAAAAAGAAAATATGTCGTTAAAAAGTTGTACTGTTTTTTTACTCTTCAAATGCCAAATAGCTCCCTTGATTTACTTATTTTCACTGATTTTAACAAACTAAGCTATTAATTATCCCAGATGATTCTTAAACTCACTTTGAGCTAAAAAAAGACTTCTGCGATTTTATGAACTGGACAAGTTGATTAGTTCACTGTTTTGGAACCATCTAGAAACGGCTTTCAGGTCATAGAGTTATAAGCTACCTGATACTGTGTAAACAGTCTGACATTTATCGAGTTTTTTTCAAACTATGGTTTCCCCACAAGGCCAATCTAACATACAGTCCTTTAGGGGATCTTTTATTTAATCTCATTTTGTAAAGAAGCAAAGAGAGAATTCAACTCTGTATTTGAATAAAGATACATCTCATCGAGTTTTATATAATTATTGAATAATACTAAATTTTTCCTTCAAATTTATAATCACATTCTTACCATCACTCTAAATATATAAAATAAAAGTTCATAAAGGAATTTTATGGGTAAAACAAAAGTATCTCCTAGAAATGTATCATGGCAGAATAATTGTTAATCATAAGCCTTATTAATAATAAAATATGAATATGAGACTAGAAATTATATCATTTTTATTTGATTTAGTACTATGATCGAAATTATACTTTTCTGAAAAATATAATTTTTTTAGTTATTGCTCTCTTTTTAACACTAGTATGTTTTACCCAAACAAAAACTGTCCAGAAGGTACTTTTCCTTTTCTATTCTATTTTTTCATGCTGATATTTTCCTTTATTTCCATTTTTTCCATGTGGAACCTTGATTATAAGAAAGGAAAACTGTACTTCACAAATTGACTAGAGAGGTGATTAATTTTTTAAAAGCTCATGATAAATCCAGCTTTAGCATTATTTCATAGATTTTTTTTTTAACTAAGTACTGTCAATCTACAGAACATTACTTAACTCTCATTTCTGAAATAAAAGTTAAATGGAATTCAGCAGCGCACAAAGAAGGCAACAACAGTTTTGAGTTACCATTATTCATCTGCTCCTTGTAGCATCTGAACTATTGTGATGCTACCTTTTTCATCCACCATGGCCTCCCAAAGGTGCATGTTTTAGCGATAAGATTCACCAGTTTTTCCTCATTCCAGAGAAAACAGTAGCCAACTCTCTCACACACTCAGTGATCTTACCTTGAGGTGTTAAGAATTGCTAAGGGCTGTAAGGACTTGTGTAAATTACAGCCATGCAGAGAGGGGTTGAAAAATCAATAAGTAATGAAATAGTACTAGAGTGAAGTAGCCAAGAGAGCAATGGGTGGGAAACTCCCAAGGATGCACTTTCATTTTGTCAAAAGGTAGATGTTCTGTTGTTTCTATAAA
Organism: Trichechus manatus latirostris; assembly: GCF_000243295.1. Taxonomy (NCBI): domain Eukaryota; kingdom Metazoa; phylum Chordata; class Mammalia; order Sirenia; family Trichechidae; genus Trichechus; species Trichechus manatus. The sequence goes on from NW_004444052.1 coordinate 8,775,742, forward strand.
ACAACCTTCGTTGGAAACGAGCGGCTTTTGGTGTAGATGGAAGTAGAATCACTCCAGTACGTTAAAAGAATGCAATGGACTTTGGACTTCTTGGTACTACAGTTTCATGTTAAATAACCATACATTTTATTCCGGGAAAGCAATAAATATGTATTTCCTTCACCAGTTTAGGTCTCAGCCCTTCAGCAGGTGTCCTGTATCCTGGATACCCAACTGTACTTCATATCCTCAGTTCTACAAAAGACCATCCATACAGCCTTCCAAACTGTCTTCATCCTTTTTAATCATGCATGAGCAATCTTCCCCAAGAATGTGATGGTATGGTTGAAACTAGGTGTCAGTTCCCAAGGTGGCCCACCCAGTCACAGCTGCAAATCACAAAAACTGTCTGCTGTAAGCCTAATAGCCAAAAGGGCTTTGTTTTGAAAGGAACATTCGTAAGATTGAGAGTCCTTGAGCTGATACTTGAATCTGCTGGTTTCTTTTCTTTTCTTTTTTTTTTTTTAGTTTGAAAATACATCTTATCCATGTTCTTGATATTGACTGTTTGTCTTAAGATAGTGTAACTGATTTTATAAAAAGAAGAGTATAGAGTGTTTGAATATAACAAAGAAGTAGGTGGGGAGAAGGGATCCAGTTTAATCTAGTTTGCTTAGGAGAACCTGCTTCTGAGCGAAGGTCCCCTTTTTTCTCTGCCCTTTCCAGTAGTGATAGATGGCCTTCACTACTTGTATCTCCAGCTGGTATATAAATGAAGGTATCTACAAGGAAAGATGAGCCACCAACTGAATCTGGAGGTCTAGATCAAAAAAAAAAAAAGAAAACCATTGCCGTCGAGTCGATTCCGACTCCTAGTGACCCAATAGGACAGAGTAGAACTGCCCCATAGGGTTTCCAAGGAGCGGCTGGTCAATTCGAACTGCTGACCTTTTGGTTAGCAGCCGAGCTAGGAAAAGGGAACCATAAAGATGTCACTCAAGAATGGATTGAAATGATAGGATTATGTTTGCTTTTTTGCATCTCTCCCTCTCATTTTTAAATACAGAGCCTCTGGCCTTTGTTTTTCAGTAGAGCAATGAAAACTGGAGAATGTCTCCAAGCTCTTTTTGAGGTCAGTTGGTGCCACATTCAGCTATGGTTTCAAAACTTTAGGGAAAAAAATGATACTGGCATGGAAAAGAAGAAAATAACCATGGGTGTTTGTACAATTAAAAGACTTCTAGTCTTGGTAATATTGTGACTTTAGTCTTAAAACACCAAATAAGAAACTCTACTTACCTCCTTTCCCTTTAATGACATCCAAGTACATTTGGAACACTGATAAGAAGAATCTTTTGTATCTGATAAAACAGGGCAATAACCATAAAGTATTAGGATTTGAACCAACTGCCACCCCATTCCCAGCCCATTTATGATATGTCACATATGTTCCCTGATAATTAATGAACAAGTTTTAATTATTATGTTTTAACTCTCAGCCTTTGTCTACCTATACTATGTAGCATTGGAGATGAAGTCAGGTATCACATGTAACAGAAATATATATGAAATATGTGTTGTTGTTCGTTGTCATCCAATCAGTTCCTACTCATGGTCACCCCAACAGTGCAGAGTAGAACTGCCCCATAGGGTTTTCAAGTCTGTGACTTTTCAGAAGCAAATCACCAGGCCTTACTTCTGAAGCACCTCTGGGTGGGTTTGAACTGCCAACCTTTCAGTTAGTAGTCCAGAGCTTAGCCATTTGTACCAAAAAAAAAAAATTTTTTTTTTTCCTCTGATATATCCACTTTCCTCCCGTATGTCCAGATATATAATGGAGACGATTTAGGTGGCTAGGATTATCTGGTTGATTTCACTTTTCTCCTTGCATGAACATATAGCATCAAGCTGATTTGTTTGTACCCATCATATGCTACAATGTCTGGGCAAAGGTACCAAGATGAAAAATCCGACAGACAAGTACTTGTGCTATTCACCATATCCAGGTCTCTGGTTTACCCTCTACTTGATGTGTCCATAATAAATCCCTTGCTAGTTCTGCTCCCATACCAATGGATAGAGCAATACCCACTTCCTCCAGCAGTTCATCTGTTGATGCCATTATCCATTGTTTATGACATTGCAACCACAGTAATGAATTGATATGGCTTGATCTTTGAAATGCTTAGACAGGAGGCCACACATTATAAGAAGAAACAACATCAAGACTCAACTCTATTTGCCAGGGGTTGGAAATGGATATTGTGCAGGAAAATGCATTAAAGGGTTTTGTTTAACATTATGGTTTTAAAGACATAAGCAATTATGATGGGCAATAATTCCTTCAGTCAGTATATTGTAGAAAGGCCTTACTTAAACGAGGGTGCTGGTGTGATTCCAAGTCATGCTACCACCAAAAAACACTAGGGGTCGCCATATTAATACCAGTGCCCTGGCTCCATTGGCCTCCAGAACGCCCACCATCACAGAATTCTTGGCTCCTGGTTTATTCAGGGAATGTTACTCAGTGCCTATTTTTCATGAGGTGTGACCACTTGTCACCACTGAAATAGTGGGGTAGAGTCTTCTCTAAACATCCTTCTGGTGAATGATATTTTTAAGAGCCACCTGAATTGATCAATCCATTATTTTGGGTTAGACATAATTACAAGGGGTGTGCAGCCTGGTTACCCAAATATGGAACATTTTCATTCAAAAGCGACACAGTATTCCAATTCAGATGTTCTACTAAGGACTGATTCTCTCAAACCAGGGTAGCACTTTTTCACTTGCCAGGATTGACACTTCTGTTGAGTGTTAGCTGAAAAAATAATGTCTTTTCCTTTGTTTCTCACCTTTTTATCTTTTCAGTACCCAGTTCAGAAATGATTTTCCTAAGAAGAAATTTGAGCAGTTGTCTGTAACCCCTAGACGTGTTATCACTAGGGTCTATCACAGTCTCTAGCATCAGGATGGAAAAGTGCTGGCCCATGCCCATAGGGGGCCCCAACCTCATAGTGATATGACTCTGCTTACTCCTATTGCAGTCTTGAGGGTAATCCTACCCACTCCACTACCCTAAGCTGGAAGCTCTAGTTATCTCATTTGGGGTAGAGCTTCTGAAGGTTAGGATTAAAGCAGCTGAAGATCTGTGAACAGCATTTAACCTCTCCCCACCCCCCGCAAAAAAAAAAAATAAAAACAATATTTCAAGGATAAAGATGGCAATTGTTAATATTAAGATCATAGCCTAGATAAAGTATGCTTCTAAGACAAAGTACATTTCAAAGCTTCTGGTTTTTTACATAGTCTCTGTGTTTCTGTTTCATTTGTTTATTGAGTACCTAATATATGCAAGGCATAGTCTAGGCAATGAGGAAGACACGAAGATATACATGTACAAAGAAGGTAACTAATGGTTACAGTTTTCTCTTTCCTCTCCTCTTCATGTGTGCAACTGCTTTCCTCAAACATATCCTCTCTTTACCCACCACTTTTTTTTTTTTTAAATTGTGCTTTAGGTGAAAGTGTATAGCTCAAGTTAATTTCTCATACAAAAATTTATGCACATATGTTATATTAGTTGCAATCCCTATCATGTGACCATAATGTGACAACACACGCCCCCTTTCCACCCTGGGTTTCTTATGTCCATTCAACCAGTTTCTGTGCTTCCCTGCCTTCTCATCCTGCTCCAGACGAGGACCATTTGGTCTCGTGTATCTGCTTGAATGAAGAAGCACACTCTTCACGAGTATTATTTTATGTTTTATAGTCCAGTCTAATCTTTGTCTGAAGCGTGGGCTTCGGGGGTTCCTGCAGTCTCAGTCATACCACTGAGTCTGGTCCTTTTACATGAATTTGAGTTCTGCTCCACACTTTTCTCCTGCTCCATCAGGGACTCTCTGTTGTGTTCCCTGCCAAGGCGGCCATTGGTGGTAGCCAGGCATCATCTAGTTCTTCTAGTCTCTGGCTGATGGAGTCTCTGATTTATGTGGCCCTTTCTGTCTCTTGGGCTAATATTTTCCTTGTGTCTTTAGCGTCTTCATTCTCCTCTGCTCCAAGCGGGTTGGGACCAATTGATGCACCTTAGATGGCCAACAGCAAGCTTTTAAGACCCTAGACGCCACTCACCAAAGTGGGATGCATAACATTTTCTTAATAAACTTTGTTATGCCATTTAACCTAGATGTCCCCAAAACCATGGTCCCCAGACCCCAGCCCCAGCTACTCTGTCCCTCATAGTGGTTGTGTTCAGGAAATTTCTTAGCTTTTGGTTTAGTCCAGTTGTGCTGACCTCCCCTGTATTGTGTGTTGTCCACTGCTTCTTTCTAACCCTGTTAATCATGGTCTTTTGCTTTCTCCTGCATTTCTTCCTGCTCTGGACTCCTCATCACTTACCATCACCCATCCTCTATCTCTCTCAAGACCCTTTAACTGGACATAACAAAATAAACCAAACTATGTTTTGTAGTATTTGTTTTTTCCCTGTACTTGATTTTTAAAGCAGGTATTTCTTTCTCTAAGAAAAGAAAATGCTGATACTACTTTGACTTTTGTGTGTAGCCTTCACTCAATTTTTTTTTTCCAGTGGGTTATCAGCCTTTAATAGAAAGAAAAATAACCTCCCCTTTTGTCCTCTGGAATATCCACCGTTTGGTTTTTAAAAAAAAAAAAAAAAAAAAGTGATTTGGGATATTTTTACATAACAAACTAATTTTGCAAAGCCAGTGGTAGAGAGGTAGAGAAATAAACCAAGAACACACAAAAGGTTGGTATTTGTTAACTAGGTATGTGGGGAGACTTGAAATATGCTTCTGTCTAACCTGAAAATTAAACTCTTGTTGGTCCAAACCTTAATTCCTACCAAATTACAAGGAAGTCTTCCAGAGTATAATCATATCGAAGAGTATATTTGCCATTATTTGTTTTTTAAGTTATTCCAAACACTAACCTATAAACACTGTACATAAGAGATTTCTTCACCCAACTTGAAATAAGGTAATTTTCACTGTTAACTAAGAGACTCATGATTTTGACCTTCCATTTCTCCAGAATTGGGTAATTCTTAACCAAGTGATTTTTTTTGGCTATTTGCAGCTGCCATGGGAATAGAGACACAGAGAGAATTTCTCCAAGGCTCTCTCAGGGCAGTGTGCATTGTGCTTGGACAAAAATTGGTGATGATGTGCATTGAAGGTGTACTACTCAAGAAAGAGATTCTATAAGGTCAAGTTTGGGTTTAATTATATCACACGTTTTGTCTTCTTTTTTGACCTCCAGTTGATAGTAACCACAACAAAATTTTCTAATCAGATGCTTATCTTTACTATATCCATAGCTGTACTTGGGTGGTTCTGATGACCCCGTGAAAAAGAAGGCAATCAAACAGAAGTTCCTGACCAAGGGTCTATGGATTCCATTCCGTGGATGGGCTGAAATCTCCCAAAAACATAAATGAATTTTGGGCATATGTTAACTTTTCTGTGGTGAGAGAGGCTGTAGCGTTTATCATTTCCTCAAACAAGTCCATGCCTTCCAAAAGCTTAAGAACCAGTGAGCCAGAAGCTCTTGACTTAGTGAGGTCTTTCATAGCTGAATCAAGAATCTCTTGGTTGGGCTTCATCACCACATGGGCCAGAAAAATTATATTAAAAAATTATATTAATAATTATTGAGTGTTTACTATGTGCCAGGACACTGTTCTAAGCACATTATATGTATTCATTTAATCCTTATCAGGTAGGAGCTATTATTGTTCCCATTTTATAGATGAGGACACTGAAGCCCAGAGAAGTAGGTAACTTGCCCAAGATACAAGATTTGGAAGTGGCAGAGTTAGGACATGAACAGAGTCTGGCCCCGGAGTCCATGGGGCTTAATCAAGTACTTAACCATTGTGCTTTACTTCCACTTGACTGAAGGGTATTCCAGCCAGGGCTTTCCTCTTCAAAACAAAACAGAACCAAAGACTAAGGAAATGTCAGCACTAAAATGTGAGCTAGAAAGTAAACCTTAACTTGCCTCACCCCACTCCTCGTTCCCAGGATGCTGTCAATTCAGGCGAACACCAGCAAAATGCCAAGGTGTTCCGTGGTGCTAGTGAGGTGCCAAGGCTAAGCAGGTTGGTTGATCATCAGCCTTCAGGACCCATAACACACTACCTCTGAATACCATTTTCCAGTTGCCAATCCACAGTCTCATTGCTCCTTTCATTTGATGTTTCCCACGCCCTACAAAGAAGAGTGGAGATTATTTTACAGACTAGAAAACTGCCCAGAGAGATTGCACCTCCCCAGGGTCACAGTACTAGGTTATAGCAGAGCTGTTTCTAGAACTCAGGCATCCGGACCTCCCAGTAAAGTCCTCTTCCCACTGCTTTTTACTGTCTCACCCGTCAATATATCACTTGACATTAAATAAAGCAACACCTAAAAAGACAAGAATTCTACACGCACCGCTCTAAGCTGCCCTGGGCACCTTTTTATTTGCAGGCATTTAGTAGGCAACGCCCTGGATCAATATAAAGCAGTTTAGTTTCGTTATCTCATTTAATCCTCAAAACCACCCAGTGAGGTAGCTATTTCCAATTGCACCAACAAGGAAACCGAGGCTTAAGAGCATAGCTAGTAAGTAACGAAATACAGCCTTCAGACCCAGATGTGTCTGACTGTCCAGCGTTTGCTGTCCCCCACTGGGCCGAGAGACAGGAAAAAGCAGAAGAGGAAGTGAATGGCCCTGTTCTATGAAGAGCAATGCTTTCTACCTTCTCTGAGGAGGATGCGAACGGGAAATCTGTTTAAAGCACTAGCACATGAGGTTAAAATTAAAGAGAACAATTACAAGCGATTAGTCACTGGAGTGGGGCTCCATGGGCGTCTTCAAAAATAGGATCAGATCTCACTCACTTGGACCTGGCACAGAGGAGTCTTCAAAGAAGTCTTTTCTAGGCCTGAGATTCTGTGATTAACTGTTTCAAAGGAGCCAGGCTACTAGAGCTCATTAGAAACAATAACCCCATTTCTCAGGGGCTGTCGAGTCATGTGGGTCCCAAGGAAATTTCTTTGGCACCCAGTGATGATGAAATTCACACCGGAGCAGCTGGCACTGGATCACTGTCCTCCATTGAGTCCTCAGGAAGGGAACAGTCACTCAGCCTTTGTGTTCTGGAAACCCAGGAAGCTGGGCAGCAGGTGGTTCAGGTTTCAGCTCCTCTGACTGCACCATTTCAAACAGTTGCTCTTCCTACATTTTAATTCATTCCAAGGTCCTCAGAGAAGCATCTGAATAAAAACAAACGGATGAGGAGGGCTCTGAAATGGCGGTGGAATAAGGTGTTTGAGGAGGAGATAAAGGGAGATCTGAGCCCAGGGAAGGAGACTCCAGGAGCTGCAGCCAAAGCAACAAATGTCCCTCACGTGCCAGCTGGGCCGTGCCGGTGCCAGGGCAGAAGCAGGCCCTCTGTCTCCTCTCCCGCAGAATAAAAAACGAGAACAACCTGAACAGGGACCTTCAGCAGTTTTGCATGGACCCCCTGCCGCTGACAGCCAACCAGTGTGACTGAACTTCTGCCAGCAACACTTCCAAAGGGTGAGGCCCAGAAGGCCACAGCTTTGATGTGCTCAGTCGGGTAAAATTCCTCTTTGTGGAAGCTTCCCTCTGCTTCCAACGTTATGTCTCCTAAAGAGTGTTTGCACAGAGCTGAGGAGGCCTGGCCTCTCCGTGGCTCCAAGTCAGAGAGACGATAAGGCTTCTCCCCTTCCTCCCTTTCAAAGGCTGCTGCGGTCCCAGGGGCAGGCAGTGCAGGTACCTGCTCCAGCCCCCGGGGAATTTGAGTTTCTTCTCCTCCAGCAAAAAACAAAAAATACATATATAAAATCCAGGTCGAAGGATTCCCTCCGCAAGAGCCGTGGGTAAGAGGAAGCCAGATAAATGTCTGACTTGTGGCCACTGTAAAAGAAAAAGAGAGCAACTGGGAAAAAAAACCAAGTGGTGGGGGCATGAACGGGAGGGGGCTTTTTCTGCAACATTTTCTCGTTTGGAGATCTAAAATCTGCAAGTGTTACGTCAAAGCTTTCTCCAAGTGACTTGATGCGTGTTTTTTGTTGTTGGGTTGCTGCACTCCCGGGACTCATTGGGATGGCAGGATAAAAATTAATTAGAGGCTGTTTGGAGGGGGCTTTGCAAGACAGCCCGAGGCCACGCTTCAGTCTGGTTGTTAGAAGCAGTATCATTGCCGCCTCCTCTCCCAGCGAACAGAGCTGTGCTGGGGCGGCCGGGGGAGCCACAGAACGTTCAACACAGACATCAGAGCCAAGACTTCCTCCCAGAGAGAGTACTTACCACAAACCAGTGGTTCTACCTTCTGACAACCCCAGAAATATGTCTTGTTTCATTTTCAGATTTGTAAGAGGGGTTACATATGAAGCTTACGGACTCCTGATGAAACGCTCCAGGAGGAGGGCTTCTGTCTCTTCCACACCTCTGAATATGACATTCAGGCTGGGCAGAGCCACCAAGCAGGCATAGGAAGGCAAGATCTTTTCCAGCCATGGATATGTCTCCTTTTTTTAGAGAGTGGCAAACTAAAAAAAAAAAAAGCAAAAAGGGTGGAGTGGGGGAAGGTCTAGTAAGTCGGCACGTTTGCACGTGACCAAGGCTGACCAATGATTATTTCACATTCAGAAAATTTACAAGAAAAATAATCCAGCTGCTCTTTCACTCTTCTGGCCTTTATCTCTCTTGCTTCTCTTCCCTTGCCCCATGGTCCCTCACACCTCCTCTCCTCTCTCATCCACACATATTCCTCCTCTACCTGGAGTACTGGCTCTGTGAGTGACCTTGAAGTTTGTTTAATTGGGAACTGGCTCCCTAAATCTGGATAAAATAGTTCGAAGCATGATACCAGTCCTGGCATTTCATCAGCTCCAGGTAGCTTTTACGTCCATGTATTTCACCCCGGAAATGGAGAATGCAAAATGAGCAGATACCTGAGACTCCTTCTTGGGTATATCTTTAACCATCGTACAAGATCGTTTGTACTTAGATAATATAGTTTGTCTCCAGACGAGTGTAAAAACATCAGCTAATTAATCCTTATAACATTTCCTGTGATGCAAGCAATAATTAGGGTCCCTGTTTTATATGGAAAAACTGAGATAGTTCATATTTGTCATGTGCAAAAAAAGACAATCTATGTGTGAGCTCAAAGAAAACTTGGAAACTCCTAGAGCCCTTCCCCTTTCCATAAACTTAGCTGTGTCTATTTTATTGCCTGTAATTGTTTCCTTGCATCATGGTTGGGGTTGGGGAAACCAATGGGAACAATTACCAAAAGAAAAAGAGCAAATGTTTCCCCAAACAGCCATTCCCAAAATGAGTTCACCAGCTGTGTAATATGAAATCACACCATCATGCAACAGTTCAGTAACTTCCTGCTTTCAAAGGTGCGTTCTTTAAGGTGAATCTTATTCCCTTGACCTCAGTAACCTCACGTAAGGAATGATCATAATGCTAACAACATCTTCAGAAGAAACAAGATGACTTCTTCCTAGGAACAGTCATCATCGAATTTGAGCACTTGCCTTGTTTCAGAGTGGAGATAAGACAGGGGTGAGCCAAATTAACGTCACTGCCATTCCTCGTTTGCCTTGTTCTTATTCCCAGATAGACCAGAAATAGTCCCCAGTGCACGGATGATGGTGCCTGGTTAGTGAGCTCAAGGGGTTAGTGAACTCATTTGCTTTCTGCCAAAGGGAGGTGAGAGGGCTGCTCCCTACTTACTGAAGTGAGGGTCAAAGAGTATGGCGTCATAAAGCCAAATCCTCTCCACTAAGTGCTTTCAAAACTAACGAGTCAACCTGAAAATCAATCTGCCGCTTTATAAGCAGCCAGCATATTTAGAATCATGGAAATTAAAGATGGAAAATACCTATTAAGTCTTCTAGATCATTCCCCAGGGCCCAGTGCAGGCTTGTTCCCTGTAGTACATTTGTTAGTGCAGTTTCAGGCCTTATTTTGAGTGTCTCAAGCAATGAACCTAAAGGAACCAGAGATAGTGGTGTGTGCCCACCCCAGTGAACAATGATCATGGGATTAGAATTCTAGCTTCTCACTGGCCTTTGGCATGCCTGGAAGGGGTTTGGATTTCCCAGAGCTTGGCCCATAAGAAACCAGCAGCTTCTAGAGACAGAGACATTAGAGAACATCTTTGCCTGTGTGTGTTAAGCAGAGTAATGTGCTGCCTTTATAAAGCATCCAGGCACTAGCCTCTGTGTAAATAAATAGCCATAAGGGAAGAGCAGAAACACCAGGTGTTCCAGGATTCATTTTAAAACTAAATAAGCCCTACCCCAGGGAATCCAGTCTTTCCTCCCTCAAGTTTTATTTTGGATTGGTCAGCATTCAACTTAACCTTGCTTCCAACTACTGGCAAAATGGAAGAAACATTTTCAGAGACACCAGGACTGTATTCCAGAACGTTCAGGACCAGCTGATACGAAAATAAGGACAAATGGCTTCAGAGTAGTACAGGAAAGGTTTTCTGAGAAAACCTTTTCTCTTTTTATCTCTGTTCCCAGCAAGAGAGGAAGAAAGTCAAATTCACAATTTCAGGTAGGAGAGGCTTTCAACGAGGATAAACAGCAACTAAAGCTAATAGAATCCAGAGAACAAAGGGATCACAGCAGAATGCAAGCAGTGTTCTTTTTTACTTTCCTGGTTGTGAAATAATGGAGAAAGTCCTTTTAGATATTCATGTGATAAATTCCAAATTTGTGCATTGTAAGGTCCAACTCTATTACACGACATGGCTGAAGTAAAAACTGAGTCACCAGTCCAGTGCAGAAACTATACAAGTTTTCTACACCAAGAATCAGGAAAGCATTACCCCTTCACATTTCCAGGAATAGGAATAGCTGTCCTTCAAAGGATTCTCTTGCCCTCCTTTCTGAACTAAAGAATCAGGACCTTTTTTTTGCCAAATACTTTAAGCAAAACTGAACTTTTAAAAGCCCGAAGTTTGACTCACTGGCCGGCGATACATTCACTTCTGAAGTCCCCCCAGCCCCCTCCTTCTTTACCATAGGCCTTTTCTCTTTCACCCTAAAACATTATCTCATCTCAGCATTGCAGCTTTTTTTAAGTTCAATGTCAATAGCTAGTTAGGAGAGGGCAGGAGGGTCAGGGATTAGGACTCCAAACTGTCCTTGACGTTTCTCTGTAGGCTGATCTGCTGTTTGCATCAGCCCAATAAAAAGGGGGGAAAAAATCCCTCTTTACTATCTGAGAAAAGATCAGAACAGGAAAATGTCAGTTTGAGAGCTGACAGAATTCTGATAAGAATGAACTGGAAATGAGAGAAAGAAAGGACAAAATGCTGTCACTCTAAGAAGTTTTTAATTTAATGTTTTTAGACAAATATGTTTCCCGCTGAGTGTGTATGTATTTTTCACACACAACTTTTCCATCCCTCCACCTCTTTTCTAAACGCTCTTACTGAGAGAAAGCCTGTCTATTTTGATTTGATTTGATTTGATTTTTACGGTCTTTCCACAACCTTTTAAAGATCTGGAAGGGTCAGCCTTCTTGGCCTGAAAGCTGTGAGCACATTCACTCCCACAGAATTTCTTCTAAACCCTGAAATAGTTTCCACTTTCAGAAGTATCTATACATATTTTTAGAGTTAGAGAGATAATTTAAATTCTCAGGCTTAATTGAACCGACAGAAAGAGAACGGAGAGCTACAGATGGAAACACTTTCCGAGTGTGCCGACCTCTGAGTTCAAATTTAATACCTACATAATAAAGACTTGAAGATAATAATGGGCATTGTTTCTATTGCCTTTTTTTTTCTTTTTTACTTATATTACAACTTTATTATTTGAGGAAATGGCCAGTGTTTTTAAATACAGTTACATGAATCAAGAAATGACCCTCATTAAAAGATATTTTTCATGAAAAAAAGGCCAAGTTCTTTGATGAATAAAACACTCAGTAAGAGTTAAGTGCTCTTCTGAGTGAAAAAAAAAGTTTTTTTTCTAGAAACCAGAGAATTGCCTACTCTACTAGCAAAGCATTTATTGAGTACTTACTATATCCCTGGGACTCTCTCTACTAGGCATTTCAAATCATCCCATTTAATCCTTACAATAACTTAATGAGGTAGATACTATTATCCACTTTTGCAATTGAGGAGTGTGAGGCTAAAAGAGGCTAGATCTTGCCCCAAATCACACACCCACGTTGTGACAGACCCAGTATGTACACCTGGTGGGGTTGCTAAGCATCCTGTATGTACAGGACATGTCCTGTATTTAACGATTTTGTCCTGAGTCCTCATTCACTTTGTCAGGACTCCTTAAGTATTTTTCCAAGAAATGACAAAAATTCATTAGAGCAATTTTCAAATTGAATTTGGTGTTCTGTATTTTTATTTGCAAGTAACCCTAACATCTGAGTTTCATGATCTCAAATCCAGAGGTTTACTCCTCTTCCACACAGAAGGAATGGCTCATTCTGGACATCTGCTTACTCCTTGATGAAACAAACAGTATATACATTAAGTTTGATCTATAATATTTACAAGTGTGAACTCTTAAGTCAGTTAAATTTGGGTTCAAATTCCACTTGCAAGTTGTGTGACCTTGGGCAAGTTTCTCAACTTCTCTAAGCCTAAGGTTGCCAATCTGTAAAATGAGAGTAAGAATAGTGGAGATAAAGAAACAGAACCCATGCAATATAACATTTAACCTAATTACTGACACATAGTAAGTGTTCAGGAAATATTAGCTATTACATACACCCTCAAAATCATTTTCATGTGGTCCTTCTAAAGCCTAGATCTTCTCAGTCCATTCCCTTGCTTTAAACCATTCACTGCTATAAGAGACCATGCAAATTCCTTACCTTTGTAAATGATTTCTTCTTTGTACTGGTCCTGCCAAACTTTCCAGTCCTGTTTTCTACTACCACACATAGGAGATCGTCAATAAATGTTTGTCAAGGTGACCTGTTGAATATAACTCTAAATTTGATTTAGGAAACAATTTTTTGATGTTCCCAAGAGTTACTCTTTTCTTTTTCCGGGTTTAAGTATGAATTCTGTTTCTCCCAAATATGAAGCCCTGGTGGCATAGTGGTTAAGTGCTATGGCTGCTAACCAAGTGGTCAGCAGTTCGAACCCATCAGGGGCTCCTTGGAAACCCTATGGGGCAGTTCTCCTCTGTCCTATAGGGTCACTAAGGGTTGGAATTGACTCCACGGTAACAGGTTTTTTGGTAATGAATCCTTGGATCTCCTCATCTTAGATGCAATTCACTTTATAATTAAAGATGCCAGGTGACTTAGGATGTCCTAGAACCCTACAAGCCAGAAAACCTCATGGAGTGGCTGCAATGCTAGAGAAAGTATCAATAGGAAGACTTTGAACGGGAAAAGAGCCCCGGGGTTTAACAACTCTCCAGTGATGCCATCCACAGCTCGCCACCCACCATCCCTCTGACCAAGCCCATCTTAGGTCAATCTCTGCTTGGGGAGTAGTATGCCTCCTGTCTCAGAAGTTTGTTGTTGTTAGCTACCATTGAGTCAGCCCTCAATTCATGGCAACCCCATGCACAACGGAATGAAATGCTGCCCAATCCTGCATCATCCCCATGATCGGTTACAGATCAGACCATGGTGATCCATAGGGTTTTCATGGGCTGGTTTTCAGAAGTAGATCGCCAGACCTTTCTTCCTAGCCTGTCTTAGTCTGGAAGCTCCACTGAAAGCTGTTCGGCATCATAGCAACATGCAAGCTTCCTCTGACAGACAGGTGGTAACTGCGTATGAGGTGCATGGGCCGGGAATTGAACCCTGGTCTGTCACATGGAAGGCGAGAATTCATCCACTGAACCACCACTGCCTGAAGTAGCCAGGCTATAAACACAAAGGAGACATTTTACTGGGCCCTCCTCAACTTTCTATTTTATTGTCTGGCATTTCTACTACCTCCTCCTGAAACTGACAAACATGTCTTCCATAAAACCTGTGTTTGGTTTTCCAGGCTGATATTCTCATTGTCTTCAAAGCCTTGCATGTAGCTGTACTGTTATCTCGTCTCACAGTTGCAGGCTGCCTCTTGGTTACCCTGTCTTGTTATAAATCTGAAAAGGGAGGTGCCTAGACCAGCACTTCCGAAACTGACCCAAGAATTGTCGAGAACACTGAGGACACTGAGGCCATGGTGGCACCACTGTACACATGGCAACCCCAGGGGGGAACCAAGCAGGGAGGTTAAGTCAGAAGAGAGGGTAGCAAACAGCCCAGAAGAGCCTACAGTCCCCTGTGAGAGAAGAGACGTGGTAGGCCAGAGGCTTGCCTTGGTGAAAGCCAAGGATACAAAACAGCCCTCTTTATAAACACATGACCTGCATCCCTGAGGCCCTGCTCTTTACGGATTCATGTGCTGGCATAAGTTCTAAATTGCTGCCAGTTTCACAAGTGTTTTCAATTTAAAGGGCTCCGGGCCATGATATTCCAGGGCAAAGAGAGTTTTTTCAGCAAGCCAAGCAGAAGAACGAAATCAGAGCGCCCCCACGGTTTGAAAGGATCAGCTTCAACTTCTCAGTTCACAAAATCATAATTAATTTCTCCCCATCTCCAAAATGTATTTTCATTCGAAGATAAGTGCACACATTGGAAACTATTCAGAGGAAGCTCAGAGGGGCAGAGCAGTCAAGCGCAACAGCTATAAACATAACTTCTTTTAATTAAAAAAATAAAAGGACGTCTCAGAGTTTTCCAGAACTTAAGACAGTGTGTGACGTCTGAACTGTAACATCAGCCATCTCCAGAGGCTGATGGAAAGAGATGAGCTCGGTGACACCCTCAGACAAGGAGTTCACTCTGGCAGGGAACACTTGACAAATCCCTTCGGGGAGGAAAAACCAAACAAAGGAAGACTCGCCACTCACCTCACTTTACAGTAATCCAGTTGCGAAAGAACAGGAGAGAGAGCCAGGATAATTATACAGGCATTTTATTATCCACTGCTGACTTTTAGAAGCTAGAGTATGAACTTCTACATGCTCTTGTTAGAATTTTCTCCACCGCCTCTTCCTCCAAGCTCCAAGGAAAAGGTCAGAAGACTCAGGACCTTGTCTAGCCTGTTCTGCACCTTTGTGCCCTTTAGAAAAAGATGCCCCTCTGGAGAGACAGTTATAAAAAGGTGTCCCCACTGCATAGACAAAAGCCCATGGGCTGCATACTTGGATAACCAAATTCTCCATTGTATGAAGAAAAAGTTCTCTGTCCCTCCTGGTGGACACCACCCTGAGTCACAGCTGATACACTGTGGCAGCTTGGAAGTGGAACGTGGGCTGGTTACAGCCCATACTTGCCCCCTCAGGCAGATACCTTTATAAAAACTCGTTGCCATCAAGTCGATTCTGACTCATAGCGACCCTACAGGACAGAGTAGGACTGCCTCATAGAGTTTCCAAGGAGCACCCAGCGGATTTGAACTGCCACCCTTTTTGGTTAGCAGCCGTAGCGCTTAACCACTATGCCACCACGGTTTCCAACCTTTATCCAACCCCCAAAATCATGCCCAGTGGCTCTAACAATAACATTATACTCACACACTCTGTTATTTGCTGACATTACGTGGATGGTCCTCTCCCTCCTCCCAGTCTTCAAAGCCTATCTATCCTTGAACATTTTTGCCCATTTCCCTTTCAGTGACGATTGCATATTCGCAGTCAAGGGCATAAAAGGAAAGGAATGGAACTTGGGTCATGAGGGCAAAATTTAACCCCGAGACCATTCATAGATAATGGAGCCAGTGGTAAAGTTAAACAGCCCCTTGTGGGCTCCCCCCATCCTCCAGACATAAACCTATACTGCTCCTTATCAGTGATTTGGGGTGACGGTCTCATTCCCACAGGCAGAGCTAGCTAAAGGAAAGTTACAGAGCCCTGAAAACCTTGCGGCTAAAGCCCTTCTTGTATAAATTGCTCCCAGACATTCCCCAAAGGCTTTTCTCTCACAAGAAGAAGGCCATATAAAGAAACAGAATGACAGTAACTATGTGATGCCGGCATCTTGAGGGACCGGGGTGGCAGAGCAAAGCTTCGGTTCCCTTGGAAACGCTGACACGGACACACCAGAAAAGGTAGACAAAGTGTGTTGGCATAAAAAGCCTGTTAGCAACAGCTCAGAGCCCCCAGCCTTCCTGCGGGAGTGGGATGCATGCCCATTCATGTCTCCTGTGTCCTCCCTTCAGCATCTGCGACCTTAGAATTCCAGCTGGCAGGCGGGGCATACAGACCAGGCGTTCTGGATCCTTCTAGTGAGTCTAGACGAAACTTGAGAGTAAAAGCAAAATAATAATAATAATAAATAAAAGTAAGAATGAAATAGGAGAATCCCTTGTGAATGGATCTGAGTCCTGAATCTCTTCCCAACGTGCCTTTAAATTTTCCCCACAAATATTTGGATCTGTGTATAGCAAGCCTGAGTTTCATGGAGCAACTTGCTCTCTTAGTGACCCTTGGGTCCAAGAGTTGGCGGGAAGCAGAAACAACTGGCCAAAGCTTGGATGGATTCGGCTGGGCTCGGTCCCTGTAGGCTTTGTTCTAAATCTGTTTATACAGTTTCCCGCAGGAGTCTGTAATTTTAATCAGTAAATATCTCCCTTGATTTATCACCTTCTATTGACATAGTGGTAATTCAAGCAGTGGAACTGGAAGCTGGACCTGCTGTGTGTTTTTTCCTCTCATTGTGCCCTGCCTCTGTTAGATTTCTCTCAGTCCTCTTAGATAATTGGCCTGCGTCTGACACTCGCTATATGACATGGCTGTGGTCAGGGGTCAGTGGATTTCCCCTTCCGAAGAGCAGAATGCTCTAACCAATCGCGACGGCGACCTCATGTCAAATTTGTGAAAACCAGAGCAGACAAACCGAAGACTGATAGGACCCAGTGGATTTCATTTAAAAAGTAGAAATTCAAGATGCTTGTAAAGGACACTGTTACTCTGTCTAGCCCCAGAGACAGTTTGGAGACTTAATCCACTGATTTAGTATCTCTGAGTTGAGCAGGGAGATCCTCCTTCCCAAGACTTCTGGAGCTGCCAATTTCCACTTTAGCGGATTGATCCCTCTGCAAACAGAGAGTTGGGTAAAGGCCTGGTACACAGTTCTACCTTTTATTAGTGTGTTTATTTATTTAGTATTTATACTATTAAATTGGCAAAATTCTTTGGGCACAGAATATCATGATTTCAGTATCACATTTGACAAAAAATATTCATGATCTTAATAGTCAAGATAAAGAGACGAGGACTCGATAGTTGTATGATTAGGTGGATTCAAAGCTGCTTGGTATGCTCTAAGACTCTTTGCTAAGCTACTTGTGTTTATAGATGGCCCAGAACTAAAGGAATAGCTTGATGTTTGAGGACAGGATCTAGATTCCCAAGAGATCTTACTGAGTTAAAATGATGGACTGAAAATAAAAATATAAGATCAGTGTAACATTCTAAACTTCAGTTCCAAAAATAAAATACCAAAAAAGAGCAATCTGTTTAACCGCAAGTTTTGGAATAATACTCTAGAACTCTGGGTGTCTGTGAGCTCGGTAGATGCTAACTATATGACTCATGGCTACCAAAAATACTAATGAAATCTTAGGTTGTGTTGGTAAAAGTATGATTGCCTCCAACCATTATCTTACTAGACTTGAAGTTTATTGAACTCTTTATCATTTTATCCCGGGTAGTAACTAGAACAGTGCCCCATATCACGGAAGCTTATTTAAGTATCATTTGGATGGATGGATGGATGGATGGATGGATGGATGGATGGATGGATGGATGGATGGATGGATGGATTGTTGGATGGATGACAAGGGAAGAAACTGGCCCATATATCAGAACATATCTAAAATATTGCGTTCCGTTTTCAGCGTCCTATTTAAGGATTGGCAGAGATAAAGTGAAATGTGTCAAGAGAAGAATGCCCAGATAGTGAAGGATTTGGGAATCATGCTGTAGGTGAAAGAGTTGAAGAAATTTGTACACTTAATCTGAAATAGGAGAAGGCAAAGGAGTCTTTGGAGGAGACGTATTGGGAAAGGGGGGAAAAATGTCATCCAGATCTAGAGTTTTTCAGGGCTGGTATGTGTGAGAAGGATTAAATTAATTTATATTGCTTTAGAGGATGAAAGTAGAACCACATGGTAGAAGTTACAGTTAGGTAGATGTTAGCACAGAACAAGGAAGACGTACCCACCGGTTAGAAGGTTTCTCTGGTGTCTACAGGGAAGTGATCTGATTCTACTGGTGGAACTTTCTCTTTCTCACTTAAGGCTGTCTGTCATAGGCAACCCCCATCCATGACAGCTTTTCCCCTATGATGCTCCCACAACTAATTCCCAACACTCCTTCCTCAGTGCTTTATTTGGTAGTGCTTTACATTAAAGTTAGTTTATATGTCTGTCTCCTCCACTAAGTTATAAATTCCTTAAGAGCAAGGCTTATGTCTTTCTTATTCTTTATACATAGTAGACAATCAACATTTGTTTTATTTGTTGAGTTAAGTAGAGCTTGGCTGTCTCTTTGATTCAGGTCTCATACCAAAAAAAAAAAAAAATTAGTTTGGTCTAGTCTCAGATCTGTGGAAACACGGGAACTCTGGCATGTCAGTATACAGTCAGCTTCATCCCAATGTGCTGTGTGTTTTGGGGAGGACCATATCTGAGGATACCTGTATTATTGAGGTTGTAACGTAATGTTTCATATTCATTCAAATAAAGGTAATCTCTAAATTTAAGGTTCTATTATGATAATGTGTGTGAGTGTATAAAAACCAAAACACCAAACCAGTTGCTGTCAAGTTGATTCCAACTCACAGTGACCCCAATATATTACAGAGTAGAACTGTGGTCCGTACGGTTTTCAAGGCTGTGACCTTTCAAAAGCAGATCACCAGCCCTCTCTTCCAAGGAGCCTCTGAGTGGGTTCCAACTGCCAGCCTTTCAGTTAGTAGTCAAGCGCTTAACCATTTACACCACCTAGGGACTCTGACTCTCTGTATATAGACCTACATCACATTAAGGAAACAATTTCTCCTTCCCTTTTAACATCTTTATTCTGTTTTATTCCCCAAGTCCGCACTATGAAAACCCATTTATCTGCTACCCATCCAAACATCTACAAACCCATGGAGTCTCTTTTGCATGTAATAGAAGATATTTTATTTTCTTCTTCTTAAAGGAAGTAATGGGGTGCCTCTAATGTGCTGATGAGACACACTTGGTTCCATGGCTTAGTCACAATGATGGTGCAAATCCAGTGGGGCCCAGGATGAAATGATGAAGGCAGTTATCCTCCTGTATATTCTGTGGATGAAGAGAATTGCTCTGATGCAAGACTTATGCTATTTCTCATTATTATGTCATTGCCTTCATATTACATTAGCTTGCAGGGTAGGACTGGACCAGCACTTCCATGAGAAGGCCTTCCTTGAAGCTTAGCTTTCCTCTAGCCTACATTCTATCACACTACCACATTCCTTCCCAAAGGTGGCAGCATTCCAGTGAATGGTAAAGTGAACGGATTTCCAGAGAAGTAATTAGCAAAGTGCATGGAGGATTTAAAAAGGAAAACAAAAAACAAAAAACAAAGGGCTATCAATCAATAAATAATAAAAAAATATTCAGTCTAAGCATTTCCCATCTTAATATTCTTGGCTATAAGAGAGAGAGATTCATGAGGACAGGTCAAGTTACCCCTTCTTAGCTCATGTTACCCAGCTTCAATATAATACAATGTAGACACATAATGAGTCGTGATAAGGATCACAAATGGGAACCATGATTTCACCTCCACCTGATTTCCTACCACTACTTCAGGCTTTCAGGTAGGGCTGTAAGATACCTGATCTTGGATATTCATGGAAAATTGCATAGACATTGATCTCTTAATGGTAGACGATGAGTTAATTCATTCCCAAACCTTTCTAACTTAGCAGATGGGCAGTTATTAGTCAATGCACTCACTCTAAGCATTATATATTCTATTAGTCATCATTTACATATAAATGAAAGTGTGAGCCTCTCAAAGGAGAAACTGGCCTACAAGCAACAGAAAAGAGAAGGGGGATGGTGGGGTGGTAGGGGTAACGCCTGGACGATTTTAGAATTTTACTATTGCCAAGAGACCAGAGTCAAATAATGACAGAAAAAAAGGAGAGAATAAATAAAGGTAAGATTTGGAGAAAAGAGAGTGGCCCAGGAGACGAGGTGCATTGAGAATGACTCTGATGTTAGAAGAGGAAAGGTAAGGACTTATAAGTCATTCAATATGCCTTCATATTGCACTGGATTTCAGGGTAGGACTGGACCAGCACATTTATGCATTCATTCAGCAAATACTTCTTGAGCTAGGTAAGGATATACAGAGATAGCCCTGCCTTCAGGTAAGCAAATCATATGTAATTACAAGTTGAAAAAAAGTGATATGTAGAAAACAAATAGTGCGTTTGGGGAGAAAATAACAGGAATGGGGGTTTAAGGACTAGGAATGTATTTGAACAGACTGGTCAGAGAAGATCTCTAAAGAGACAACGTTTAAACTTCAACCTGAAGGATAAGCAAGAACCAGGCAGAAAAAGAGAAAAAGACAAGTGACAGAGGCTAAGAGAATGAATGTGAAGGCCTTGGAACAGGAAAGTCATGGCCAGCCCCTGGTATAGGTGCTGTACATGCATTTACTTCTAATCCTATGTGTAAAAACCAAAACCAACCCATTACCATGGAGTCGATTCTGACTCATAGCAACCCTACAGGACAGAGTAGAACTGCCCCATAGGGTTTCCAAGGCTGTAATCTTTACGGGAGCAGAATTCCACATCTTTTTCCCCAGAAGCAGCTGGTGGGTTTGAACTGCCAACCTTTCAGCTAGCAGGTGAGCACTTAACCACAGTGCCACCAGAGCTCCTAACTAGTTGTTGTCAAGTCACTTCCGACTCATAGCAACCCTATAGGACGGAGTAGAACTGCTCCGTAGAGTTTCCAAGGAGCAGCTGGTGGATTCAAACTGCCGACTTTTTGGTTAGCAGCCGAGCTCTTAACCAGTGTGCCACTAGGGCTCCACCAGAGCCCCAGTAGGTGTTATTATATCCCCAGTTTACTGGTGTGGAAAATGAGGCCATGCGGCTGGAACATACAGAACAAAAGAGAGATGGCTCACAATCAAGTTGGAGAAGCTGGCAGTGTCCCGTGGGGTTTTCAACAGGGAAATGGCATTAGTCTAACTTGGGTTTTTAAAGGCTCCCTCTAACTTCTGACAGGACTGAAATGGGCCAAGAGAGGAAGGGGAGGGACCATTTAGAAGGCTCTCTGGGTTCCAGGCAAGAGTGGATGTGACTGAACCAGGAAGGTGGTATAGGAGATGGTGAGAAACGGCGGGATTTGAGGCAGGTTTTGGCTGGATTGAGATTTGAGAGGCTGCCAAACAGTGAGAGCACAGAAAGAAAACATATGGACTCAAACCTAATACCCAGTCCCTTCTACCATTAAAGAGTGAGAAGGGAGAGAGAATTGGGAACTAGATTCCTTGAAATTGGAAGTTTTTCAGGCACCTAACCAGGATCCTGCCTCGCCGTCAATATAAGACTTAAATACCCATTCCCTGAACGTGTTTTTTCATTAAATGGACACACACACAACCTGACCCATAGAGCACTTCCAAGGAACCAGCAAGTAAAGCTTCCTCCTGTGACTAGAGAAGTCTCAAGGCGGAGAAGAGAGACTTGCTATCCAGAAACTGCAGTTTGAAAAAAAAGATGAAGGATAAAAAGCGAAGACGGCTCACCTACGGGGAACAGGTCCCGCTAACCTCAAGCCAATCATTAACTCTGCCCAAGGCCTTCAGGACACACACTCGGGAATTTTCGGAGCCGGGAAACTAAGAACACACTTTATTTTTGGAAAAAGGCCTGAAGAAGGAAGAAAAGGAGAAACAGGGACTAAATGTTTTCTTTATTTTTAACTGGTTTCCACTCCAACACTGTTCCTCAAATAATAAAAGAACGAAAGTTGGAGAGGATTCACGTGACAGCATTTTCCTTCAACCCTCTGCCCTCTAGGCCTGCAGCAGCCCGACTCTCCCACTTCCACTACGTTTTCTCAACAGGAACGGCTGGGTATATCCATGGCCATTTTGTTATTTTGGCCAAACCCGGGCATCCGAGCCTGATGAGTTTTCCCGGCAGCCAGCTTCAGAACAGTAGCCACAGCATGCTCTCGAGGGACGCCTCTGAGCTTCACGTGATACCGTTCTTCATCTGGGTTTATAAAGAACAGGAGTCTTGACCCTGCAGTGGGAGACAGCAGAGCCTTGTTAGCAACCGTCCGGGGAAAACTTTAAGGAAAACGAATGGGAAATGGGAAGGGCGAGAGGAACACAGGCCCTTCATCCAGTGCTAGGCCCAAACTGCCTCCCTGGGTGTGGCCTTCAGACTAGCAAAATCAACTCCAGATTATCTCGGGAGAGTGAGAGGAGAGGACAAAAGTGTTGGAGAAAAAAATAACTGCTAATACGATAAAATGCGAGTGGATGCGACAAGCCACGGCACTTCGACCATCTCAGGAAACACAGCTCGAAAGAGTACAAAAGTCCTTCAGTGTGAGGTAATGAGGCGCATCTAATTATATTTAAGAAAGAAGCAGTAAGAAGGACATTAAAAGCCTTCCCCCTTTCTTGCCTCACAAACTATCCAAATCCCAATCCGAGAGACACCGACCGTTATTTCAGGGAAAGTGAGGAATTTAGAGAGCATCACGGGAAACAAAGTTGTTATTTTCCCAGAACTGAGAAAAACTATCACACAAACCCTTCCCTGCCTGTTCTCTCTTCTCCTTTCCCAAAAAACTCCCATCAGGAAACAGCAGGGGGAGAAAAAAATTAAAAAAAAAAACACCACAGGCAGCCCCACCATGAGAAATCAAGGCAGTTGAAATGACATTTGACACCACCAGGCCACAGCTGAAGAACAAGGAAAAAGTTTTAGGGCGACTGTCACTGACCCATAGTCCCTCACTCCTAACCTTGCTCTCCAACATATGTTTCTCATTTCCTTGCTTATAGCTGGTCCAAGCTAATGATATGTGTTTTGGCCAGGATCCCGTGCTTGGCATACAGCCGGCCTTGTTCTCATTGTCCTGGCTACTTACAGAAACCTCTTTCTCTGTCTCTTTCTCTCTCTCAAAAAACCAGCTTTAAAGAACAGTAAATATGCAAAACAGCCCCCGGGCTCTATACAGCTACCATCTTGAACACGGTCCCCTCCACCCGAACACACCCCATCAATAAAGGCCTGAAGAGACTGCCCACGGGTGAGGGGTAAATTCAACACAAAAGCAGTGGAAATTCAAACAAATTGGCCCATTAGAGTCTCACACAGCTATAAATACAGCTCGACTCAGGCTATTTTGAGGGATGGTGGCATGGGAAAGTCGGCCTGGAATCTCGAGTCTGTCAGAAGAGACAGATTTCTCCCGAGACATGGGAAGAAGACGCGAAGCGCTCAGCGGGCAGGAAGAAGGCGGCCATTGGATCTGGTCAATTTTAAGGCGAGGTTAAAGTTGGCAGGGGAGACACAGCCGGGCCTCGCCCCTGCTCTCCGTCTGGGGCTGCCAGCTGTCAGAGGCTTGGGGTCTGATGTCACTCAGAGTGTCCCTAACCTCTAAAAAAGCTGAACATGCCCTTTTGCTCCTCGGGGTCAATGGACCATTTCACTCTTCCTGAAGGACTGGGCAGGCGAGTGGAGGAGGGGTGGGAACCGGAATGGCCTAGCCAGGCTGGGCGGGCCGGCTGCAGTGGGGATCTCTGGCTGACCCAGAAGGAAACTTAAGGAGGCCATTTTTGCCAGTCAGACCATAAAGTGTGACACCCAGACCATATAAATTATGAAATTAAGGGTACAGCAACATGAATTTTAGGAAATTGGGGCCCAGAAGCAAGAATTACCAAACTTCGTAGGCAGATAACACATATGCAAATGTCAAGAACTGCTTAACATTTTCCCTTGGGGTGTGTCAGCAGATTGCAATTAACCGCTAACAGCTCCCAATGAGTAAACACAGAATACGCGTACAGTTAGGCAGCTCCTACCTGCCCACATTTTAAGAACACAGGGTCAGTCTCCCTACTGTCTGGGGAACTGGGAAGGACAGCCGGATTTGGTCATTTTTCCCAGTTTTACTGAGCCCCATACTGATTTCTATTCAGAAAGCACACCCAGGAGAACTCTGAATTTACTCATTCTGTTAACAAGTTTGAGCCCCTACTATATACCAGGCACTATTAAGGCCCAGGGGTCACAGCAGACACAGCCCTGACCCCCTGAGGCTTTCATCTTTCAGGGGATGAATGTGACCTGTCCCTGACCCTGAGGTTTTGGTGACAGTGCAG
The DNA here is from genome assembly GCF_000243295.1 of Trichechus manatus latirostris. Classification (NCBI taxonomy): domain Eukaryota; kingdom Metazoa; phylum Chordata; class Mammalia; order Sirenia; family Trichechidae; genus Trichechus; species Trichechus manatus. The sequence goes on from NW_004444052.1 coordinate 8,800,176, forward strand.
CCCAGTATACCCGGGACAGCCCCAGTTTATACCTGCTATCCCGGTGTAATTATTAATAGCACTTCTTCTAACTCTCAAAAGCATCCCACTTTGGATGATAAATTATGTGGTTATTCTATCTAGAGTCTCTTTTTTAAAAGTGCTTTTTATGCTATGAAATCTAATACACGGAAAAGTGCAAAAATATCCCCTCCTCTGTTTTAGAGGCTCTTTGGAACTTGAAAAAGTCAAGAGAGGGTTCCCAAATTATCAAGAAAATGGCTTTAGCAGATTAAATTTTAATTAGTTCAGGAGCAACTGCACTGCATTCTGGTCTCGAGTCCTTGGCACATGCTGAAGGAATGGCTGTTGGCTTCCGTACTCGCAGACATTGTCTGCTCTAGATTATCCATGATGCATCTGAAACCTCAAACTGACTACCCTCTACTACCCAGCCTGGGGCCAGCTAGGGCACATGAGGGCATTTGCCCCTGCACAGCCCTGAGGGGCAGAGTCAACTCAGGTTACCATGGCAACACCCTTTCCTGAAAACCTCTGACTGACACTTCCTGGGGAGACAGGAAGTAAGGACAGGAAGATACCAAGGTCACACTCTTCCCATGTCCAGCTTTCCCCACCTCCCAGACTTGTCTCCTATTTGACCTTGTCTAGCACAGCATTTCTTCTCCCATTCCCATCAGCAAACAACTAACTGCTTCTGTACCCATCTTCCCAGCTGGCCAATGGAACCTCAAAAATATTTCAGTAATAACCTACATAGAAGTAACTAGTTAGGTACAGATGCTTCAAAATGTTATGCAGCCGACTTCAAAGTAAAGCAAACTATTTAGGAACTCTCTGCGCTTTTACAATCAGTATTACAAAATTAACAATCATACAACAAGTGTTCTTGGGCACCTACTATGTGCCAGGCATTGTGCTAGAGATTAGGTGTAGAGTGTTGAACAAAATGGGCATGACCCCTGCCTTCACAGAGCTTACAGTGTCCCAAGGGAGACCAACAGTAAAGAGAGAATCCCACAATAAATACATAATTGCCAATTGTGACAAGGGCTACAAAAGAAGAGTACAAAATCCTGGGAGAACGTAGAACAGGAGGACCTAATTTAGATTTGGGTGGGTTAGGGAACACCCCCCAGAATAAGCAATATTGATCTAGGACCTCAATGCTGAATAAGAGTTAGGCAAAGAATGTCTGTTGTCCATTCATATGAAGTGTCTGAGAGTCTGCACGGTATTGGACGTGACCTTTATGCTTTACCAAAATATTTCACTTTGAGACCAGAAGAGCTTAAGGGATAGGACTTTCAAATCTACATATTTATAACCCACATCAAAAATAATACAAGAGGGTAATACACCTAATTTCTAGTTTGTTAGTTACACGTGAAGCTCCTGGCAGTGTCTGACTTGTAGAAAGTTCTCAGAGCATGTCATTCACCTCTCTGGGACTATTTTGGCAAATGCAAGTTCTCTCATATCTGAATCCCCAGCACCTATCATGATTCAAAGTATTGATCCCAGGTAGTAAGTGCTCAATATACACTGAATAAATGAAAAAATCCATGAACCAATGAATAAACTTTTACAGAATGCCTTCCATGGCCAGGCACTGTGCCAGGTACTTTGACAAATATTCTCTCATTTTAACACCATAACATTACTGTACCTTTCTTAAGATTGGTATTCTAATGTGTCAGACTAAACAATAAAGCTGAAAATAATTATAAAATATAACTCCAGTGAAGTTTGGAGAAGCAAACGAGAGAAAACGCGTTTTCAGGAGCATTTTGAAATAGCCAGGGAAGAGATGCAAGCCAGTGAAGGGAAAAGATGTGCTCCAAAGAATACTAGAAATAGGAAAAGAAAGAAGCCTTAAAAGGAGAGGAGGCATTAGGTGAGATGGATGGGCAGCATTACTAAACCCAAGAGCAGTTTGAGATCCTGAAACCAATGCTTCGTGGACAGAGACGGTACAGTTAGATTCTATTGTCCGTGGAACAAGAGCTGGAAACACCTCCAAAAATCTGAGGGGGGTTGGGTTTGGAGAGAAAAGAGAGAGGAGAATTTGGGCTCAGTGAAACATTTAAGTGCAGAGAAGCTTCAGCAAAGGGAATGTTAAAAGGCTGGCATTTATGGGGCAGGTGATAACAGGGAAGTTTTCCGAAACAAAGGTAATGAAAGGAAGTGTGAACCAGAAGTAGCTCCAAATCTTGCTGGCTTAAAAAAGGACATTGAATAAGGAAGGAAACTAAGCAGATGATTTTATATTTTAAGAGGTTCCTCTAGTCTAAAAGAGGCAATTGTTACTGTGAATGATTTAGACAAAAGAAAGTTTAAACAGTGGTAAGAGTTTTTTCATCAAAGACAGCGATGGGAAGGATAGGTAGGAAATCTCTACGTTTGAAAACCATTCACATTAAAATGAGGATGAATGGAAAAGGGAAATGTCTGAAAGAGTTCAAAGGGGTAGGAGAAAATCCTAAGGCAAAAATCATTGCTCCTGTTAGGGAGCTCTGTTGTTCAAGAGAATTTTCTGCAGAAAACGGACTTCAGTCTAAAGCTGTTGTTCTTTGGTTGAGTCTCTGCATTTCCCTGAGATGGTGACAAGTTCCGTAACTGTTCTGTTTTTATTTTGTCTTCCACAAACCTGTTTGTGATAGTGCCCTAAAATTGCCTTACCCAATGCTTTCAATTTCAGAAAATATACACAGCAGAGAAATCAGGGTTTTTTCCTTTTTCGCAGCAGCTTGGCCCAAGTTTAGCAGTGAAATGGTTAAAATATCAGCACATTTCACTGGTCTTGGGTTACTCATAAACATTCAGCAAAGCAATTTCACTCAATCGCACATATTAACTGCTTAAGTTCTTCTCTCTGAGGATGTGGACTGTTATTTTATGCCAAAAGTCCTATAATTAAGTTTGACATAAGCGCATGGATTAAATATGTGGTGTGGAGGGGCGGAGGCGGGGGGGCGGGGGAGGACGGGAATGGAAGGTTTTTCCCCTCTTCTTCTTGCCATATGGAGACTGTAACCAAATAATGTGCAAAAATTTTTAAGAGAATTTCCAATCTTATTAGGCAGTGTTGTTTATCAGGTAACTCTCAAGGCCAGTATAGTTACAAAGCCAGTTTCTTTTCCCTGATTTAGCAATAAGAACAACAACAAAACATTAACCATGAAACAGCCCCGGATAGTTGTAGTATAGTCTTTATAACGAAGAGAACAGAACAGCTATTAGAAACTCTGCTGATAGGCAAGTGACTGCGGTTGTAATTCGGAGCAGATTTGTAAGACTGGCTTAATTCAGGGGAGTCTTTTAAATGTTGAAACCATGATGAGGATGCTGTGTGATGCGCCGTTTTGTGAATTACATTAAGGTAGGGATCATTCCAACACATTTCATTCTAATGTGACTTTTATCAAGGTTTTCCCTATCTGAAGGGTCCTCAGGTGACTTTGAAAAGGGCCAAATCATTTAAGCAGCGTAGTAACAAATTTCAATTTCTGACCATATTCATGAAGTTTTCTTGTGGTTTGAGAGAGGAATGCTCTTGTTCCTCCCTTCCTAAAGACAGCTGAAAATAGCTTTTTCAAATGTTTGAAATAGAAAACATCCTCCTTGAGGTTCCCCCAAATCAGAGGGAGGACATAGGGAATTAACCCTTAAAAGGAAGTTAGGGAGCAGGCTGCCTCGCTCCTTCCCTCCTGGGTAAGTTGCTCCTGTGCTCTTGCCCAACCAAGCTGCACTCAATGCGGCTCTTCTTTTCTCTTTGGTTTAACTGAGTGGATGTTTTCTTGGTGGCTTCATCCTGCCATAACTTCCCTAAAGCACCAGGAAACATTATCCAAATCCCTGCCAAGACCTGCCCTGCCAAAGCTGGAGTTCTGTATGCTCAGCCATCATCCTGACAAACCTTACTGCGTCTCTTCTGATTGCTCTCCAGTTCACTGAACTCGACCCTGAACCTCTTCCCTTTGGATGGGCACAGACCTGGCCACTCATAACATTGCTGCAGAAAGCCCCGTAAATCTGCACGTCATGCTAACTTCTGGCACGGGCTTCTGACCATTTTAGCATATCCATTTTTATTTCATAATAGGTGGCTCGAACTGAGTACAGTGTTGAGATAAAGCCTTGGAAATTTGCTATACAGGAGTGAGAATAATTTACTTAAGCTCAATACAGCTCTCTGTATTCCCCATAATTTGGGGGACTATCTGCCATATCTTTCAAAGCCCATCCCAAGCCCTCCAGGAATATTCTCATTTCTTAGTTTATCTTCCTAGTTTTATAACTTATATTTCTGCTCATTAAATTATATAAGCCTGTTATTTGGCCTACAGTCTTAATGTATTCCAGGCATTCTGAATTGTAATCGCTCTTCTGTATTATCCCCCAATTTGGTACAAAATATAATTACTTTGGCTCTACTATCCATGTCATTGTTTGGGATTGTCTGTTTCTCTTAAATGGCTTTCACTTACCAGTGGCTTCTTTGTCTTTGATATTTCAGGTAGTTCTTTTTTACTCCTAAGCCTTGTTCTCCAGAAAGACCAGCCCATAAGACTTACCCAAGAAGGGTAAGGAAGACTCCTGCCCCATAGCTGGGCTCTTCCATTTGGTGGCCATGAGGGGTGGGGTGAAAAGAACCTGGTGGTTTGCCACTCTCTGAGTCTAGTCCAGTGACTTAAAATTAATTGGAGCCACCAAGTCCACGCTGACAAACATAGCTAATTTCACTTTCTAACTGTGTCTGGTTGTATTTATCATGGGCCCAAGTCTGCCATTTTATTCTGTCAATGGCCAATCCCTTTACAATAACTCCAGAAATAAGCAAAAGCTAAAATAAGGATACAGGTCACCATAGGTTAGGCACTGGATCGAGTGTGGCTGGGGTTACATGTAGCTGACTTAAGTGGAGCAGAGTGCAGTAAGTCAAGAATGCAGAAGCTCAAGCACAGGTGCGCACAGACCTTCCGGGAGGTCTGTTTAAACCCTTTTGCACTTGAGTCTTCCCCACCTGTGTCCTCAAAAAAGAGCCTATTTCCATTTTTCTTCTCAGATGCTGTCTCATTTTCCCTCCAGGCTGGGATAATTTCAGCATGGACCTTGCATTCCTCCTGTAATTCCTATCTCCCTTCTGAGATGCCTGCAGGATTGAGAACATTTTAGGAATTTTAGAAATCTGTGCTCACAGCTTTCTAAATCTGATTGTAGCCACATTGAAGAGCACGGTAATTATTCCTCCAGTTTATGCATAGTATTCTTTGGTTCCAGTAGTTTTAAGCATGACTCAAAATTACACACCCCCATGCACGTCAGTGAGTGACAATATGGAATAGCGCAGTGAGTAAGTATGCAGTCTCTAAAACCCGACCACCTGGGTTCAAATCCTGGCTCTGACATTTATTAGCTGTCTAACCTGAAGCATGTTAGCTTAATCCTCTGTGACCCATTTGCTTCATCTGTATAACGGGAATAGCACCTATCTTTGGGATTGTTGTAAGGACTAAACACATGAAGATTAACAAGAGTGCTTAGCTCATGACAAGCCCTCAATAAGTGTTGGCTATAGCATTGGTGGTTCAGTGGCAGAATTTTCACCTTCTAGTGGGAGACCCAGATTCGATTACTAGCCAATAGACCTCATGTGCAGCCACCACGTGTCTATCAGCAGAGGCTTGTGTGTTGCTATGATGCTGGACAGGCTTCAGTAGAGCCTCCAAACTAAGACAGACTAGGAAGAAAATCCTGGTGACTACTTCTGAAAACCAGCCAGTGAAAACCCTATGGATCACAATAGTCCAAGCCACAACCGATCACGGGGATGGAGCAGGACCAGGCAGTGGCTCATTCCCTTGCGCATGAGGTCACCGTGAGTCCATGAGTCAGGGCCGACTTGTCGGCAGCTAACAGCAACAACAATAGCCAAATAGATGATGTGGATTCTAAGGAGTATCAGCCACGGTATTGTTTTCGACTTGAGGAGAACTGGTCTTTCAAAGATCTAAGATGCTCGGGTTCTCAAGGGGATTAGTGATAAGCAAACCAAGTCTTCAGACTGCACTTGATTTGGCAGTATTTAAACACAAGTTTACATCAAAACTAACAGTCAACCCATGACTCAACATCCCACAGCCTAGTATTATTTAAGGACATGGAGGTGCAGGAAATGGGAAAACTGGTGTAAAAATTAATAAAATGATTTAATTTTGAAATTATTATTGTTTCCTCTCCTGTACATAGATAAAAATTTCAGAGTGTTCACATGGGCTCCTTATAAAAGCCAGAACCTTGCTAGAGGTGTAGAGTGGGCTTAGCAGCTCTGCCACCTTGGACAGGACTCAACCAACCTCTCAGAACTTCATCTTCCCTAATTGGGATAATTAACTGTCATGCCTACTCACCAGACTGTTACAAGCAAGAAAGAGAATAAAACTGTTAGAAAATATAATCGTAGTTATTATTAAACATATAGCCTGCTTTAAATAATCTATCTTGGAAATTAATAATAGTGCTTTGCATTTATACAGAGTATTTCTAAATACCTTTGGAATATTCCATCTCTCTCATCTCCTAGTCCAAGCTCTACCTTTTTTCTGGTGTCCAAATTAAGCCTGCCTTCCTCTAAAAAGCCACCACAACATATACACACAAACGCTGTAGTAAACGCTCTCTCTTCTAAACTGTTAGCACACTTACTACTATCCTTTCCACTTGCTTTGGCATTTGATCATCTATTCTATGAGTTGGTAAACTCATTATGTAAAGGTCCAGATACTAAATATTTTAGGCTTTGCAAATCGTATGGTGTCTGTCGCAGTGACTCAACTTGGCTAAAAAGCTCAAAAGCACCCATAAACAATGTGTAAACGAATGGATATGGCTGTGTTCCAATAAACCTTTATTTAAAAAAAGTGGTGATGTGCTAGATTGGGCCTGCGAGCCATAGTCTGCCAAGTCCTGATCAATAGCCTGGTTTTCTTATTGAGTCCTTTTTTGTCTATTCAGTTGGATTGTCAGAACTTCAAGGACAAGAGCCATAATTAGGTGTTTGTAACGCCCTATCCCTCCCCATTCCTCCTGAGTCCAGCACTTGGTTTACTACATGCTTATTGTATTAAACTGTCTCGTGGGAAAGTTATGTATTTATTTTGAATAGATGAACCTGGGCAGCCAAGGCAACCAAGGCATACAAACTCCTGAAGGGTTAAATCTAGAAAAAGAGAAATGTTGTCCCCACAGAACCAGAGGCGGCCGTTCTGTACGTCAAAGACATGAGTGTAGGAGAAACGTTGCCCACCGATCACTGTCAAATCCTGAGGGAAAAGCTATGGAAAACACCTGAAGACCACATGTTCCTGGAATCTGAGCTCTGTTCATGAATAATGCCATGTAAGTCCAGGAACATGAGTAGCCTGACTCTTTCCTAAGGACGTAGTCATAACTCTGAACTCATAGACAGCTGCCATTCTTTAGAAGAAACTATTATTTTCATTATCCTTGAATTTAGAAGAATATCTCTATTGCTTCCCATTTAGATACACCTGAATTTTTTTTTTTTTTTTTTAATTTGTAGAACTATGATTCTCCAGGTACAAGTAGAATAGTAGTTCAGAGCAGCAGGGTCTGGGGTCAAACCTAAATTCAAATCTGTAAACCTTTGAGGAAGTTACTTAACCTTTCTAAGCCCCAATCTTCCCTTCTGTGTCATGGGGATTTTGTGAGGATTCAATGAGATCGGGTACATGAAGAATTTAGTTTACAGCTCAAGACAGAGCCCTCAATAATATTAGCATCCAGTAGCAGCAATAGTAGTAGTGATCAAAGTCACAGAGGTAAAAGACATTTCCTAAGTTAAACATAGAGTTACCATATGAACTACCCATTCCACTCCTAGGTATCAAAAAACCACTGCTGTCAAGTTGATTCCGATTCATAGCGACCCTGTAGGACAGAGTAGAACTTCCCCATAGGGTTTCCAAGGCTGTAAATCTTTATGGAAGCAGACTGCCACTTCTTCCTCCCACAGAGCGGCTGGTGGGTTCAAACCGCTGACCTTCTGTCTAGCAGCTGAGTGCTTTAACCACTGTGCTGCTTCAAGGTATATACCCAAGAAATATGAAAACCTGTGTCCACACAAAAACTTGTACATTAATGTTCATAGAAGCATTATTCATCGTAATAAAAAAAGTGGAAACAATCCAAATGTTCATCAACTGACGAGTAAACAAAATCTGGTATGTCCAAACAATGAAATATTATTCAACCATAAAAATAAATTAAGTATTGCTACATGCTACAACATGGATGAACCTTGAAAACATTACGCTAAGTGAAAGAAGCCACATACTATATGATTCTGTTTATATGAGATGTCCAGAATAGGCAAATCCATAGAGATAGTAGATTAGTGGTTGTCAGAGGATAGGAAAGAGGGAGTGAAGAGTGACTATTAATTGGTATGAGGTTTCTTTCCATGATGATGAAAATATTCTGAAAATAGATAGTGGTTATGGTTATCCAACTCTGTGAAAATACTAAAAGCTGCCAAATTATAAACTTTAAAAGGATGAATTTTATGACATGTAAATTACATCTCCAAAAGCTATTAGAAAAAAAAAGACATTTCCTTAAAAAAAAAAAAAAAACAATTCAGATATCCTCATCAAAAATTAACCTATAATATATACCTTATTTTTTGATCTAAGTAGGAAGTTTATACAGTGATGCTTATAAGGCCAGAACTCAACCAGACTGCCTTGTTTTTCTGAGTCTCACAAGTTTTCTGCCTTTGACAGGGTGCAGTCTTAAGCTTTTCTGTCACTCTCTGTTAGTGGAAAATATATGGGTCTTCCTTCTCGGACAGGTTTCCGCTTTACAGACTTTGCAGCTTTTGCAGGTGTTACTGTAGTTTAAAAATTCCACACAAAAAAAATGTGTTGTGTACAGACATATTTTAAAACAGATTGGTGGTTAGATAAGTTGATAAGTCCATTTGAAGGATACAAAGATATATAGTGTCTTCCCCAAGGCGTGTATAATCAAAGCTGGAAGGCTTGAGAGACCCAAAAATGCTAACTGACCATATCTGTGGGGTGTGATAAATATCAAATGAATAATGAGATCCCCCGAGAGCTGTAAGAGTTCAGAGGAGCAAGAAATCACCATGAGCTGAAGTGGTTGGAGAAGACTTTATGGAGGACATTCCAGAGGCACTTAGAGCAAGTCTTAAAAGGTGACTATGATTGTGAGGAGGAAAATAGAAGAATATGGAGCAGACAATGAACAGGATTTGTCTCAGAGCAGTTAGCTATAGTATGTTTACATAAGGACTAAAAAGAGGCTTTACAGATAAAGCACAGTGAGGCCAAATTGTGGAAGGTCCTAAACGCCTGACCATAGGGTTGAGACTTTACCCAGAGTATGGGGAACCACTCAGTGCTTTTGATCAGGAAAGCAACATGATTTAATCTGTAAGTCACTGTGACCAATTTTGAAATGAGATGATGCATAACTAATGGAGCAATAATGTGATAGATGTAGAATCCATAATGGACTGGAAAGAAAGGAAGACCAGAGGTAAGGAGAACTTTTGGAGTCTAAGATTGTTCCCTGCAACAACCTTCCCCCTAAAAGAATAAGCATGCCATGGCAGATGCTGATTGTATTGAAAAGGGAAAAGAATACTAATATCAGTTCTTCTACTCATGATAAAAGAGATGCTCATCTGAAGCAGTTAGGGAGTGGGATTGTGATAGCAGTAGCATGGAGATAGAAGAAAGGATCTAGCCAGGCTCAGACAGTAGAAAAAGTGACTGTGATGTAGGCAAGAGAAGAGACTGGAAAACTGTATCTGCCAACCACCTGTTTGGAGTTCTCATCCTTAGGACCTTGCTCATGATAGCTAGCAGGAGAAGCACTGTGTAAAAATGGCATGGGGGTGGCATCTGACCTACTCTAACTTCACAAAGGGGAGGGAGAATCAAGATCAACAGCCCAAGGCTGATTCTTATGATGCAGAAATCAGCCATGCCTCCTCTCTCCATCATCTTTACCAATTCTGACACCAACTGTCCCTCCCACAGCACTTTCTACTTCTCTGCTGGATTCAATAATTCATTGCAGTGGCCACACAGAACTCACAGACAGTACTCAAGATTATGGGATTTGTTAGAGAAGTAACAGGTTACAGTTCAGATTCAGGAAGACTCAGGATACAGTTCTTCCATCAGGGCAGGCTCTTCCCAGCCATGCTCACAGGCACGTCTCTCTCTGGCCCTCGGCCTCTGCCCTGCTCAGACAAGTGTTACAAAGCTCTTTTAGCACCGCTGATAAATGCCCCAAGGCACCCCAGTCCGCCAGTACGCCTCCCACCCAAAGGCACTCAGCTTTCTCACTCGGTGGGCCAGGAAGCCCACTGCCTGGTCTCCTGCCAGTCTCTCCTGCCACTATTTCTCTGCCACCGCTTCTCATCAGTCTTCAGTTTTACAGCTCTCTCTCTCTCTCTCTCTCTCTCTCTGTCTCCTGGTTCCAGGAGCTTCTCAGCACAGGGATCCAAAGGACACGCTCCACTCTTGGCTCTCCTTCCTTGGTGATGGTGGAATCCCCTCCTTCCCATCTCTGGAATGGCTTATTTTAAGCCCAACAGGATGGCAAAATGACCAGTCCCCTTGGTAGGCACAAGTATCCTATTTGCTCAGTCCCACCCAATCACTTGTGTGGGAGTTACAAGACTATGGCAAGAAAGGCCACACAAAAAGCGATCCATCACACCGCACCCTGCTTCCTAGGAAATAGGGCCGCAAACATGTTAGAAGCAACCTTTGCAAATGACCACACTGACTGCTCAGGAATACTTGATAGGAAAGACTTACCCAGCAAGGGAGAGTTGTCATTGTGTAACAGCTAATAGTCAAGTATCCGAACATTACCTTATATTTAAAGAAAGATATCGCTAGTAATAGACCTTAAATGAGAAAAATAAGTTTCATGATTATTTGTTGTTACTGCATAACAACCTACTCTAAAATTTAGTAGCTTAAAACAGTAAATCATTTTTCATAATTCTATGGGAAGGCTGGACATTTCTTCTGGTCTGAATCGGCTTGGCTGAGATGGATAATCTAGAATAACCTCACCTTGAAGTCTGGCAGTAGGCTCAATGCCAGCTCAAGCAGTTCTCTTATTCTCCAGCAGGCTAGCCTGAGCTTCTCCATGTGGTTGTCTCAGGGTTCCAAAGAGCAGCAAGAGAACAAGCTACAATCACAGCACTTTTTCAGTCTCTGTGACACGTTTGCTGTTACTCCGTTGGCCAAAGAAAGTCACATGACCAGACCAGTATCAGTGTTACAAGGGGACTACCCAAGGTCATGGACAGAAGGAGGGGAAGCATTTGTGACCATTTTTACTACCACAGTAATGTATGTCTAATGTATCCTGCACTCTTAAAGGAAGTGGCAAATACCTACTTAATTCTGCTTAAGGATCTGGAAGGATAAGGGTCTACACTGCACTTGGTCTGTATATGTCTGAATGTGAATAATTTGAACTGTTGGAAAAGAAATTCATAAATATATGTAATTTATTTTTTAAAGTTTTGGAAAAGATAAAAAAAGAAAGAATGACAGAAGAAGGAAGGCAGGGAGGGAGAGAGGAAGGAAGGGAAAAAGGAAGGAAGGAAAAAAGTGAGGGAGGAAGAGAGGGAAGGAAAGGAAGAAGGAGGGAAAGAAAAAGAGAAAGATTTCTTTCTTGGCATATCCAATTTCACCACTTTGCATGGGCAGAATACTACCAGTCTTATAAAGATCCTAAACTGTTTGCTTGTCATTACTTGTCTTGTAAAATATCCTCCTATCTCCGGCATGGATCAGATTTCCGCCCTGTGGAGGTGCTCAGCAGTGTACATCCAGGAGCCTTTCAGAGAACAGAAGTCTAAGTTTCCATTCCACAAAGTGGCAAATGCTTGGACTGCTGGCTCAGCCTTGGAAAGACCAAAGATGTAAACCAGCAACGCCCCATTCTTAGGACATAATTAATGCGCTGTTAATTTTTTTTTCATCAACAAAGGATTACCAAAATACCGCATGATTTCCTTCAAAAATGTGACCCTCCCTTTCCTGTCTCATTTTTCTTTTCCTGGATCTGGACGTCGTTTCCATTGGCCTCGCTAAAAACAGTTATTTCTGTTCATTTTCCTCCCGACTCGTCTCAATTCCTACCCATCCAGCAGCCTTGCTCTTTGCTAATGCAAACTATTAGTAGAAATCCAAGGGACTGCTTCCCTGCTCAGAGGATCTTCTTCTCTAACACATTGCTCCTCCTTGTGCCGCCAATGGCTTCCTCTGTGGCCCACAGCAAACCTCATGGTGTTATAAAAAGCCAACTAACTAAATAATGCCATAGGAATCTTAATGACTAGGGTCATTTGGCCAACAACATTACACAGTTTTTTCCTTTCAGAATTCTAGCATTCAAAATTACAAATATCCCATCCAATTCAGATTTAATTACCACTGTTCAAAGTTTAAGAACTTTCTCATTCTCATTTCAATTTTGTAAAATTGGAAACAGGGGACTGCTGCTAAGAGATGGTGAATTGACTCCTTTTTTAAGGGGTAGCAGGAAAGTAGCATAATTGTTATCTCTTCCTGATAAAATTTCTGTTATTGACTGGCCACTTCTCTACCAAACGCCCCTAAATCCTCAGGTCAGTTTCTCTACAGTTATCATCAACCAATAATGAAGTTTACCTGTGATGAGCCTTGACGTCTGATTTGATCACAGAGACCAAATCTTCCAGAACAAAAGTCCACGTGTGATAGATGGGCTAAAGCAAGCTTTGACAAGCAGAGGGCATTTGAAGTAAGAACTTGCATGGAAAATACAGGACTTAAATGTCAGTGTTGATCCAAACAAACTTGGAGCTATTCTGTGTAATTTGTTGAATGAGGAGACAGAATTAGAGTGGCCAGCATCTTTGGGGTTTCCCAGTGATCCACACTCATGAGTTGTCTGCCTCTGAAAGGCGAGAATTCAGAGTCATGCACATCTGCAGTGCTTTAGAAATGTGGTTGCTGAAAAAACAGGACCAGGAGTGAAGGCTTAGTTCCAAGAGATCCCTGCGTATTTGGGAGATGTCTCTTTGAAATAATAACGTATTGAGAGTAGCAGTTCTCTGAAAATTCATTTCAGTGTGCTTTGCAATCTATTCCATTGTCTTTCACAATCATCTTCAGAGACAAAATCCAGTTTTCTTATAGAACCCAAAATCACTCCTTTAAATGGGAACTACCCACCTACCTATCAAGTAGTTCTTATAATGAGACTGACTTTTGTGTTACCAGAAAAGAGAGTTATATTAACCAATGAAAACTTATGGATCACAACAGAACATTATCCGACATGTCATCAAGAGGGATCAAGTTTAGTGACGTAGAGGGCCAAAGAAGGCATGGGAGACCCTGGGAGAGACAGAGTGGCACAATAACTGCAATGATGGACTTGAATATGCTGACTATTGTGAGTATGATGTAGGACCGGGCAATGTTTTGTTCTGTGGTACATAAGGTCACCATGAGTTAGAGTTGACTTGGTGTCAAGCTAACAACAATATGTATATATACATTTGTATATGTATATATGCTACATATAAGAACATATATCTAAATCTATATCTCTCTGTATCTAAATACATACATACACACATGTATATCTGATTATATCACAATCATCTACTTCAAATCTGCTGCTTCTTGTCACTGTTGGCTGCTTCTGTTTATATGTAATGGAGCCTTGGTGGCAGTGGTTAAAAGCTTGGCTGCTAACCAGCTGGTTGGCAGTTCAAATCTACCAGCTGCTCCTTGGAAACCCTACGGGGCAGTTCTACTCTGTCCTATAGGGTTGCTATGAGTTGGAATCAACTCAATGACAGTGGGTTTGGTTTGGTTTGGTTGGTTATGTGGAAGGTTGAGAGATTGGGGTGAGGGCTGTATTTCCATTCAGCTTCCTGTTTGAAAGCAGTGGCCTGGTGTCTGGGAGATACTCTCAGTTTCGTATAGGAACAACATCTTTTATATTGACCACTAAAGCCTAAAGCCCCAAGGATTGTTTACCCTTCAGTGTGCACTGTTCTGGCTTTGTGGAGAGACATGTTCTTAAGGGTATAGTTTCCAGCTGAAAAAATATTCTTTATTTTTATGCTGGAATTCAATTCATACTTCTTCATTTCCACAATCTTAGCTTTGAATAATAATAAAAGCAGCCTTCACTAGACACCTTGCCCTTCACCCATCTTTACTATTACGAGGTTTATTGAAGGTTGAGCATTTTGTATCTGACTTACACTTTCCCCCAGGACATATTTCTATTTACCAAAATCTCAAATTACCATGGCAATTATCAAGAGTCTCTAAAATGTATGCTGCTTTTTCTGTACTCAACCGACCTCAGAGTCACCACAAATGGCCACAGAGATTACATAAGAACTACATCTGGAACTGAGGAAAGACCCACCACCCCCAAGTCATCAATTTCTTTCCATTTTAGTGCTTTTGGGGGGAATTTGAATGGCAAACCTACAAGGATAATAAACCTGCCAGTACAGACTCTTCTTGTTATTTCGCAGGCAGGGAATGACTGCCCAGTGCCTTGTGTGTGCCCAGTTCAGTGGTACAGGACAGAAGAGGAAGTGCTGAAAAACAGAACAGGAAACAGATGGGAGATATGATCTTGTAAAACTCCAAAAATCTGAAAAACCTCAGGCCAGCCTGGTTGCTTGAAGATTAGGACAAAAGTGAGATCTATGCATTTACCTAAGAGAAGCCAGCTAAGCGGGCACAGCAAGGGGTCATGTCACATGGAAGCCAGTCCAATGTGGGGTAGGGGGGACACAGTGGACAGTTCAGCAATTACCAAAAGGAAGTGAGAACACAAGACAATTACTGAGTTAATTTGGGTTAAGAGAGAACTAGAAAGTTTACACTCTGCCAACGATTGCTTCAACTCTGGCTTCACGTGGACAGCTAACATCTCAGCACTCATGTGATTTTTGGTTAAGAACACTTCTTTCTTTATTAATAATTGAGAGGTATTGAAAAACCGTAATGGTGGCCAAGGAAAAGGACTCAGTTTTCCTCGTCTGCAGCCTTCAGGGCTCACCTAAGGGAAAGGAGGGAGCAGTCTGAGTTAAATGTATTGGGGCTATTTTGAATGACCCCCAAATGCAGAAACATCAAAGAATTCAAATGACTTCATTAAAATTCATCCCAAGGTACAATTATTTGTCTAAAAGTGATTCCTATGCCCAAGTCCGGAGCTCTCCAAGAAATTGTGGTGGTGACTGTCTTTCCAGTTTGGAACAAACATCCATGCTTGAATTTACCCTTTCTTCCCTGGTTTGGCAAGTGGGGCGTGAGGGTGAGGGGTGGGATCACTCCCTAATAACCAGAAAGTTGAACCTGCTTCCTGAGGAGATGCTAACGTCTGACAATCCAGCTGACCTCCTCCTCACAAAGCCTGATCAAGAAGCCATCCAAACTCCTAGACACCCCGCCCTCTTCCCTGCACCCACATTTCACTTGTGACCTTGCACAGCCTGTGGTCAGGAGAGAGCCTTTGAACACATCTCCAGAGCTGCAGCGATTAGAAGGGCTTTGATTACCCAGCTCAGCTTGTCCTCCCTTCTCTATAATACTCTTCTCCCCTCCTCCAGCCCCCTTCTCATTCCTCCATTTTTTTTTTTTAAAGCAACCAATTTTTTTTCTCTTTTCATTTTCCTATAGCATCCTAAGCCTCAAGATACGGTTAACACTAATCCTGATTTATTTAGTTTATCTGCATTATTAATTCCAGTCATGTGGGGGGAAAAAGTGCTACGGGCCCTAGTTTGTACACAAAGTTTGGGTGTTTGTGAAAGAGCCAACAATCCCTGAGAAACATATTTTCTTAAGATATCTTGGAAATCCAAACAACTTGCTTTTCTAGTCTGAAAATATTCCTTAAGATGGGACCCGTCCTTACCAATTTCATTTATTATTATTTCTCCCCCAGTAAATATCCTTTGAAGCTGCTTTCTGCATTAATCTGGACTTAATATGGATTTAAACATTTACAATGGAAAATAATTCGGGTTAAAAAATAATCTCCCTTGATAAAGCTAGAAAAACCCGCACAACTGTCACCATGTCTGACAGCTAGGAATGGAATGAGATTCTTGAACATGCATATTGAAGGAAAGGAAAAACAAGAGTAACATGGTGTATACGTTATATTTTATGTTTGTCAGCTGTTATGACTGACTGGAGTTGAGTGATAGTCAAGGTCTTGACTTGTTGTTTGAATGAATTCATCATCACTTGGGACTTATGAACAGTTATTTGGTGCCAGGATGTGCTGAAAAATCTTCTCTTGTAGGGCGGGAAAGCTGCCTCTCAAGGTAACAGCCTGAGTCCATCACCCACAGAAGCTGCTCGGTAACTAACAGGGCAGGGAGGAGGCTGTGGTTTCAAAACTCTCCCGCCTCCCCACCCCGCCCCTCTCCATTTTGGCGTTCTTCAGTCTTTTAACTGGTATAACACTGGAAGAGGAAGTTCATATTTCTTTGGGTAGCTCCCCAGCAAGGCCAGTGTAATCAAGTGAATGCTTCCTGAATTTGACTCAAGGAGCACACGGAGGTTGGAATATTTTCATGAGAATTTAGAGGAATTCAGACTAGATCTCTAAGACTACTTTATCAGACCTCAACACTTTGAGGCAGGCCTAAAATTGTTTCGATTTATGGGACTTCAGGAATGAAGCTATGCTGAATCCAAAAAGTGCTCTTGCAGAGGTGGAAAATATGTGGCACAGGTGACACCACATCCCATTCCTGTGCCTGAGGCAGACATCACTAATCAATCACCACATGTTTTCTCACTGAGCTTGGAGGCAGCCTCTGTATCCTTCTAAACATAATGCTCTGGAAACCATCTGCAGTGGGTCGGATTTGGGATACTCGTTGAAAGCTGTTTGCTATCTTGCTAGGCCCTGCACTACTTCAGAGACTCCTGGCTGATCCCCTGGATTTCAACATTCCCCTCCAGCCCATCTTGTACATTGTTGCTGGGTCTTATTCTTACTCTTGATAATATGGGGCCATAGTGTTGAAAATAATTCCAGATACTATAAAGACCAATGCAAGGGCCTGCTCCCTTTGACTGGTGTTGCTTCCAGTGTCACCATTACTGTCTTAGTCATCTAGTGCTGCTCTAACAGAAATACCACAAATGGATGGCTTTAACAAAGAGAGGTTTAGTCTTTCACAGTCTAGTAGGCTACAAGTCCAAATTCAAGGCATTAGCTCCAGGGGAAGGCTTTCTCTCTCTGTTGGCTCTTGAGAAAGGTGCTTGTGATGCATCAGTCTTCCCTTGGTCTGGGAGCATCTCAGCGCAGGAACCTCAGGTTCAAAGGATGCACTCTGCTCCCAGCGCTGCTTTCTCGGTGGTATGAGGTTCCCATGTGTCTCTGCTTGCTTCTCTCTTTTATATCTCAAAAGAGATTGGATTAAGACACTATCTAATCTGGTAAACCTCATCAGTATAACCTCATCATAGTGATAGAGTTTACAACACATAAGGAAATCACATCAGATTTACAAAATGGTACAGAATCATACAATACTGGGAATCATGACCCAGCCAAGTTGACAGGTATTTTGGGGGGACACAATTCAATCCATGATAATTACTAACTTGGCAAATTAGAAACCTTTGCTCAGAAGGAGTCACCCCATTTTTGTTCTTAACCCCAGAAAGTCTATCCCCCTAGAGATTTCCTTCCAGCATTCCTCAGTCGCTTAGGCCAAGATGTAATAAGGCTCGGGTAATCTTCTAATCACTTGACCACTCAGGACTAATTATATCCGACTCACACTCTTCTCAGTTCTTTAAGGCTTTCCTCCCACTTGCCTCTAACCATTTCACCAAGTTCATTCCTAAGGCCCCAGGTGAGCTCCCTTGTTACCTCAACCACTTGCCATTCTCCTTCCTATCCAGGAAGGCTTTTCCTGTCTCACACCTTCCATTCCCCTCTAAGATGGCTGCCTTAATTAACCTTTTCTTGTCTTCCTTTGCTTCATGTCCCCCCCACCCACTTTTTGTTTGTATTGTACATTTTACTTTAATGACATCGACTTCTTGCCAAAGTAATATAAATCTATTGTACAAATTTAAAAAACACAGATATGCAACAAAGTGAAAAAATCACATGCAATTCCATTAGGATGTACACCTTGATGTATATGCCTCCAACTCTTTTGATGAGCATTATTTTTTGGGGGGGTGATTAACTGTAAAAAACATATACAGTTAAAACGGATAGATTTTATAATTTTTTTGTGTAAATTATACCTCAACCAAGGTGATTATTTATGTTTAAATCATATATAGAAAAAAGTAGATAGCATGCATCTGAATTTTGATGTGCATTTTTAACCAAAAAAACAGATTATATGTTTTTATACTGTATTGAAAAGCCTACAAACTTCGTTGTCTGTAAGCTTTAAGATCCTAAAACATTTGGTTGAAAAATCTTAGAACATTTACCCACACTTCCAATATCCCAAAGATATGTCAGTGTGCTTGCCCAATCTTGTTTACATTTTTATTACTTAGATATAATTCACATATCATTCAATTCATCCAATGACAGTGTACAATTCAATGAGTTTTAGTTATTCACAGAGTTGTGCGACCTTCACCACCATCTATTTTAAAACATTTTCATTGCCCCAGAAAGAAACCCCGTACCCACTGGCAGTCACTCCTCCTCTCCCCTACTGTTAGCCTTAAGCACCCACTAATCTACTTTCTGTCTCTATAGGTTTGCCTACTCGGGACATTTCATATAAATGGAATCATACACTACATAGTCTTTTGTGACTGGCTTCTTTCTTAGCCTAATGTTTTCGAGGTTCATCCATGTTGTAGCATGTAGTACTTCATTTTTTTATTGCCAAATAATATTCCATTGTATTTGCTCATTCTTTTTAAGAGTCTCTGTTTTGTTCTTTTCTTTTTTGTGACGCTGATTTCAGTATTTAGCAATGGGTTGGCATTCGTATCTCCCATCTGTGCACCCTTTAGTTCTAATGATTATTTTTTGTAGAATTCTACTGAATTTATGAAGAAATCCAATTCAGTTCAATTCAACAGACACTGAGTGTTGAAATGTGCAAGGTTCCTTTCTAGAAAAGTTCTGGGGATACAAAGATGCATGCACACAGTCTCTGTCATCCAGGAGTTTACCATCTATTTATGAGAGCAGATCATGTTCCAAATCTATTTGGATGCAGATGTGTAAATGTTTTAAAATTTTATTTCATGTGATTTTACATTTTTACCACGTCATTCTGTCAGCTGCCCCCAAACAGGAGCCAGGGATCCTATTTCTCTTCTATATGGTAAGCTTAACAATAATTATAGCAGTGACCATTTGTTGTTCTTGTTGGTAGGGACTGTCGAGTCAGTTCCGACTCAGCGACCCTGTATAAAACAGAACAAAACACTGCTGGGTCCCGTGCCATCTCTACTGTGTTACTGTGTGTTAATTTTATTTGATCCACAAAACTTGTGAAGTAGTTATTGTCATTTGCATTTATCAATGAGGAAACTGAGACTTACTGGTTAGGGGCAGGGATAGGACTTCAACCCAGGACTCTCTTACTTCAAAACTCACACAATAGACCGTTGTGCCATACGGGCCCCCGGTTGCACAGAGGACATTCTTAGCAGCCAGTAGATAATATTAACCTCTTGACACTCTGACCGGCAGCTCTGCACATTGGTCTGAATGACCTGAATTAGTCTCTAGGGTGGAAGGATGAAGTCAGAGTGGCCCCAAGCCTTCATCCAGTGGCATTTGTGGTTGTGTCCACTCAATTATTCTCTTGACAATGGTGGAAAACATAATTCCCCAAACAGCTCTGCTTGGTACAAGAAGTCATTGTACTTCGCCTTTGAAATCTACCATTTTGGAATCAAACTGTAGAAAATACTCTTAGGGATAACAGCTTAGGAACCTAAGAGCAGCATGCCAAGTGGCAGCATTTGAGAACATGGACCCCCCCATTTTGGGCCCCTAGAATGGTCCGACTACTTCCCTAAGACACACTTGGCTATGTTCCTGCTGTCATCATCAACAGCGTGGCAGGTTACATCCATAAATCTACATATCACGGTGAAGACACTCAGTAAATATTAAATAATAATTATTGTTTCTTTCACATTCACTGACAAGATAAAATCCTGGTACACAGGCTTTGAGGTCTAATTACTTTGTAGGCATTGAAACCAAACTGCTGGTTGAGACATTCATTGTGGAGCAGTTGGAGATGGAGTCGTAGGAAGTTGTTTTGAGCAGTAGCGTCACTCCGAAACTCCAGGTAAAGTGTGGAGCAATAAACACCAATGGAAACTGCCGAAAATGACGGAGCAAGAGGAGACTTGATGTGCAGGTGATATCGAATGGGGCTTCAGATCACTTACTGATTACTTTGGCAGACAAATAAGTGTTGAGTGAGTGACCCACTGAATTAATTCACTAATAAGCAGAAAGTGTTGTTAGAAATGTTTAGTACAATGTGCAGATGATATTCACAGCACAGATGAAGGCCCAAAATCTTAACAGTAATTACAACATCAGCTAACATTTACTGAGCACTGGCTATGAGTCAGGCCTTATTTCAAGTGCTTAACATATCTTATTTAATCTTTACAACAAATTATGACGCAGATACTATTATCCCCATTTTTTAAATGAGGAAATGGGCGCACAGAGAAGCTAAGTAACCTGCCCAACATCACAGTTAGTAGTGAAAAAGCCTAGGATTTGCGAAGCATGGGCAGATTCACTATGCCATTCTCTAATCTTTTAGAGGTCACAGAGACTCGATCTTGAAGAAATATCCAGAGATTATCCAATCCATAGTTTTCAAACTGCTCCATGAAACCATAGAAGTTGCTTTGGAAGTTCTACCAACAATTAAGTATTTGTGCCAAACGGGGATGAGTCCAGTTCCCCTGGGAAACTATCTGTTGCTTGGACCTGCTTTGTGTATTGGATTTCCACATCCGACTTTATTTTTAACAAAACAGGGAAAGACCATCCCATTAGTATAGGTCAGGTGTTGACAAATGTTTTCTTTAAAGGACCAGGTAATAAATACTGGCCTTGTTGGCCATATAGTCTGTTGCACGTAGTCTCTGCTATTGTAATGCAAAATGAGCATTATTTAAATGAATGATGGCTGTGTTCTAATAAAACTTCATTTACAAAAATAAGCTGTCGGCCAGAGTTGGCCTGTGGGCCCTGATTTGCTGACCTCTAGTCTAGATTATCTCCCTGTGGTCAAACGGAGTTTGCCTAAGCTTTCCAGATAGGTAGTTGTCTTGCTTGCTCACAGAAAGAAGGTATATCATCCGAGGTTTACCGATGCCTGTCGTCAGAAAGTCCATGTCACGTTTTCAGAGAAAAGGAAACTAATATGTATGAATGTGGACTTTGTGCCAGGTACTCTACTAAAAGTTCTACATCTGATTTAATCCCCATTGTAACAGTGTAGGAAACTCTGGTGGCATAGTGGTTAAGAGTTCAGCTGCTAACAAAAAAGTCCGCAGTTCAAATCCACCAGGCACTCCTTGGAAACCCTATGGGGCAGTTGTACCCTGTCCTATAGGATTGCTATGAGTGAGACTCGACTTGACAGCAGTGGGTTTAGTTTTTTTGGTTTTTGTAACAGTGTAGGGTGAAAGGCAGGCTCTCTTTTAACAGAGAAGGAAACTTAGGTTTAAAGAGGTGAATCAACATGTCCCAGGTCACATAAAGAGGAGCTACAGCTAAGCCAAAGTCTCAACATACACCATCACACCATACTGACATGGCTTAAAGCCACTTTGTTTGTCCTGTCATGTAATATAGTAGAAGGTCATTGACAAGTTACCCTCAGTCTTTCTTCTCTAGAAGAAAAAAATTCAAGTTGACTTTATAACCTCACTTTGCTCCCCCAGATGCTTCACTATCTCTATTAAGTTAGAGACTTAAAGACTAGTGCTACCATTTCAGTATGGGTTTTCCCAAGGCGTAACACAGGAGGAGAATAACCTTGCAATTTCAACAAGCTGTTCTCCCATTTATGCTTTCTAGTCCTTTATTGTCTTTCTTAGCAGATTGCACTGGGGGCTTGTATTTTGCTGGTGATCCTCCATGACCCACATGTCTTTTATAAAGATCATTTCTTATCTCTATGCTTTTTTTCCACCTCCTGTACTTGTCTCTCTCAAATTCATACTATGTTGGGAAACTGAAATTCTAAGTCTTCAGTAACCTCCTTTTCTTCAGGTTTATTTAATGGCACCACGAGGCTGCTTATCTCCCACCAGTAGATAAAGAAAGATGATTTCTTCATCCTGCACAGGATAGGTTGAAAATCTCAGTCTGGAATGTTGATGGCTAGGTTACTATTCCAAGAACGCATTTGTTGTCTTCTCTTATGTTCACCCAAATGCCTTGGACTTGAGGACACGTAAAGAAGGACCTCTTATATCTATTTTCAATTCATTCTTGGTTGGTTTCTTTCACGAACAAATCATTGCCATTCAGCTGAAAATTGGAAATTGGTGCCATCCCAGAAGTCAGTAACAGCACTGCCTCTAGTGGCTCTTGGCTCCAGAAAAATCCATGTCTGAGAACCACCGCAGTCTGCCTCCACAACGGAAGAGTGACCCAGCTGCCTGTGAAATGGAAGAGAAATCCATCGCATGTGGAAAACTCCGTCATCAATAAGCAGCTCGGCAGGCCTTTCCGTTGGTGACCAACCACAGAACTGACTTTCTATCAAGAAGCAAACAGTCTTTAACTGTGATCAACCACTTCCATCACCTCCAAGGCTGGCAGGTTTCCAATAAAGCCAATAGCCCCCTCCCCCAGGGTAAAGTCATCAGCAGGAGGCAGGCATTGTCTTTTAGCCTAGCAATTTGACAACAGTGTTAGCTTACACTCTATTAGCCAGCAGCTACACCCTGACCCCTGACCCTGACATTGACCTTAGACAGCCTTCTCCTGAGGTAGACTCTGATCATTTGAGGTGACCCACCCTGCTGGTTAGCATGAGAGAAGGTCCATCAGGACCAAACGTTCTGTGAACGACAGAGCAGGGCTCTCTGGCCACCCCTGGTCCCAACAGGAGGCTTAAGGTTTGAAGTACAGAAACAAGCCCGAGTTGAACCCAAGATGGCAAAGGTGAAAGTTCAGAAGCATTTCCATCAGCAGCCTGTCACCAGGGGACAATGTAAGAACTATGGAAGCTTTCACCACAGGGATAGCCGTTGTCTCCAGACAGTTCTGCTGCCTAATGGAAAAGACATATCAAAATATGGCTTACAAAATACAAAATAATGGACTGAGATGTACATTATATGAGGGTGTTAGATTGCAATGTACTTTACAGTGGGGGAATTAGATTGAAGTGTTATGCCAGGGTAGTTAGGTTGAAATATGGATCATACTAGGAATGGTAGCTTGAGATGTGCTTTATAACACAGTTGTTAAATTAACATGTGCTCTTCAGTACAGGCATTAGCCTGAGATGTGCATTATAGCAAAGTTGTTAGGGGGAGATGTGGATTGCTCTTCGGGAGGGGGGATAGGAGAGAGGAGAATACCTTGGGTTGAATATTATTCAAGATTATGGAACGTCTCCCACCTTGTATGGATTTCAGGGGGTTGAATGCAGGGAGGAGTAGAGATCATGGAGTATAACGTTCTTTCCCTTCTCCTTTCTCCCCAGCCAAACAATCTGCCACTTTCCCCACTTTTCCTGTTAGGGACTTATGGGCCTCCCCCATCAATAAAAACATTAGCTCACTAAACAGCCTGATGGCTTTCCTTCCCTGGCTTAACCCTTCGGGAGCTGGGGTTTCCTTTGGATTTGTAAAGATATTGATCCCAGATAATGTTTGCCTTTCTAACTCTCTCTTCCTCAGACTTGATGGATAGGTTCAGGGCTACATCTCGGCAGCCAACTCACCGCAGCTACCCAGGGAAAGAGGAATGGAAAGGAAGGCAAGTGTTCAGTAGTTAACACCATTTAAATCCTTTCCCTGGGATGGCTAGGCAGAAATACCGTGGCTGGGAAGGAATGCAGGAGCTACAGTCACTTTAAATCAGCACAAGATTTCACTTTCAGTTTTTCTCAGTCTTGTCCTGATCCCTCCACCAATATTTCTTTAGTTTATCTTAGAGAGTTTTAGAATTTCTAATTACCATCAGCTGCCATCTTGAGGTTGGCCACCCCGAGTTGCATTTTTAAAGACTCCCTTTTCAGCTAAAGGAGAATGTGCTTTTCTATGAAATCATCAACATAGTGAATACAGGTAGCTCTGTTGTTTGCTTGTGACACTGGCCTACATGGTAATGACCTTAATAAACCCTTCCGCCGGGTCCAAAACTTATCTGGGAAAAATAGTGGAGAGGATGGAAGGGTCGTCGTGCTTATTAACCACTTGTCCTACAAAGGTTTGCCGATCATCTCCCCGACAATGTTTTTGTCCTTTCTTTTCTTTTTTAGCTCAGAAAGCATAATTTACAGCCTCCAGAAGTCTAGCCCAGTGTGACTGGATGGCGTCCAGCTTTACCGGAATCAGAGAGGTGAGTTCTAGCCTTCTTGTTTCTCAGTGAAAGAAAATGTTATACCAGGTGAGTTAATGCAATCAAAAAGACTAACCAGCCAGACAAGAAAGCCAAACAAAGCCAAACAGGTCAAAGGAAATTGCAGTGTTACTAGACACCTCTGTATTATGCCTTAAGGTTTCAGGGAAGAGGCAACGGGCTTTTCTGTGTGCGTTTTTCAGGCCATATTACTCTACTTAGAAAAGTGGGTTTGCTGCAGGACAACAGCATTTATCTTCCCTGGGCATTTCCAAGTTTGCCTTATTCTCTAGCCTGGTATGTTCTCTTCTCAGTGTCCGTTCCCGCCTCATTTTCTGGCATCACAGTTTCCTTAAAAATAGGCTATGAGGGCTATTTCTAACCTCCATCAAGGGATCTGTCCAGCCAGACTCCCATGGGATGTAGGAATGAGCTTAAAACCAATCTTGGAGAAGAAAGGAAAGGGTTGGCTTATTCCCAGACCCAGTTTTTAAACAAATCTTCTGTTGGGTCAAGTAAGATGCTTGGGGCTCCTCGCTAGAAGAGGAATTACAAAACTTCTCTTTAGACACTGCCTGAAATCCCACCCTAAAAAAGAAACCAAACAGTATTTGATAGAATCCTGGTAGCCTGGTAGTTAGCAGCAGTTTTGGAGTCAGTCCCACTTCCACCACTTAATTTATTTGTGAGTTTGGGCAAGTCACTGGACCTTTCTGAACCTCGATTTCTCTATCCACAAAATGGGTCTGATAGTATCTACCTCACAGGGATATTACGAGGATCAAACAGGCTAATGCATTTAAAAAAAAAAAAAAAAAAAAAGCTTAGTATTGTACCTGCCACAGGGTAATCACTCAACAAATGGTAGCTATCAGCTTTATCATTTTACTACCATACCAGCAACTAGCGGAGCAATGTTCCAATTTACCATGGGCTTTGTGGTACTGACTTAGCACACACCACACCCACCCTCATGGATTCATTAACACATCTGGTTTTAGAAAGACACTGTGTCTCTTAGCTCACTCCTTTACAAGGCTACTGTTTATGAGGATTTTCCCTGTACAGGAAGAGGGGCCGCCCTGCCAATGAGGGGAGAAATAGATTACAAGGGCCTCACTGATGGAATATAATCTCCCCTCTGTACTCACTGGTAACTAGCCATGATTGTATTTCAAAGGTAACAGTTCATCTCCACCGCAAGTATTGGCGTGCAGTCCATAAATAGGGCCTAATGTGATCCGACAGGCCTGATTTCTCTAGATATATATTAAAACAACATGCCTAGCACTGATGGCTCGAAGGTCCTGACCTTTAACAAGGACTTATGACGTAAGTCAACCTGCCCAGGAGAGCTAGCAGGGCAGAAGGCCAGAGGGACAAGGTCATCCGCTAATGAAGTGGTCAGCATTGAGTTTCTGTCACTCAGCTGGTTAAGAGGAAACTGAGAGGGAAGTAAAAGAAAATGGGAACATTTAAGAAACAAAGGGAAGGACCACATTTGAGCTAATGTTCCAAAGGTGAACTGGTGTTGTCAGAGGGCCAGGTGGCAGAAAGCAGTTCATCAGTGCCTTCATCGTGGCCTCGTTCAATTTTACCTTCTGAATATGAGCTGGCTGAAAGAGTGTTTGGAAGAAGTTAACTCTATATAAATCTCAAATTATGATGAAAATGAGCATGTAGTAAACAAGCCTGTTCTTTGGTTCAGATGTGCTCCAGACACATAATGTGGAAAGTGGTCGAGAGTATTGGCTCTCTGTGACCTGGGAAAACTACTTGCTGAGCTTTAGAAACACACTGGAAAACTGGGATGATAAAGGTACCTACCTCAAAGGGTGGCTGGTAGAATTAAATGAGAAAATTCATGTAAAGGGCTTAGTAGCACAGTGCCTCGCAAAAAGTGACCACTCAGATGTTAGCAATTATTATGCTATTCTGTGTGCTCTAATAATTTTAGAAAGTGTGTTGTTTTTGTTAATGGATAGTAAGTTGTATGTTGTAGCCAGACACAGTTCTACAAATTTTCCTAGTACTTAGAAATTCATAATTTCTAATGCTTCACACTCATGAAACACTTTGAACATTTTAGCCATTTACCTAGTCAACAAGCATTTATTGAAAATATCGTGTGCTGAGTGATGTGCTAGGTCCTGGCAATGTCATTGTACTGAATCAGAATTGTTCTTGACTTTATTCTTTATTTAGTCTCACTGGGGAGGCAGAAACATCAAAATTTAGAGCATAAGTGGTAGTATATTACAGGAATGTGGTATGGGGTGAGAGCAACCAACCCTTCTTGAGAAGGTCAGGGAGAAGGCAAAAAGATAAGGGTTTTCATATCTGTTATACCACTTGATCCTCCAAATGATCCTTCAGGCGGGTAAGGCAGGTGTTGCTTTCCTTGTTCATTTTCTGTATAAAAATGTTGAGACCCAGTTAGGTTATTACTTGCCTTTGTTTTCAACAGTAACTTGTAGAACTGAGACTGTTATCCCAATCTGCAGACTTCTCAGCAGCATCAGGATGAATCGTGACCACTGATGGCTATCTTTAAGTCCAAAAACGATTCTCTTTATTGGCCCTTTCATCATAGCCAGATTATGAGTCAACTCTTGAGCGTCCCAAGGCACAAAGTGTCAGAGTGTTTCAATTCCATTTCCTGAGCCATTAAAAAGATTATTTCAATCCTTTTCTATCTTATTTCTAAAAGTGAAGCAATATGGTTTAGTGGAAGAAGCACTGGCGGGAGAGGTTGGGGACCAGCACACTGGTCTCACACCACCATGGTTTCACTTGAATCCCATGGCCCCCTGATGTCTCAGCTCCCCAGATAAAGAAACTTTTCTTCATATTCCCTGCCTGCTTCTGCTTTACAAAGATGATATGAGGATGACTAAAAGCATTGATCTTAGGTGGGGAGCATAAAGGTCCAGTGGAAATGATTATCAAATTAGACTACAATTGTTTGGGAATAAAGAGTTGAAGCATCATGAAGGCAACCAATTCTTACTACTGTCACGACCCAGACAACATTTTTCCCCAAGATTCGGATCCTTAGGTCTTTTTTGAGTTCGGAGACTCTGGCAGATCAGCACAACTATTCATGTACTATTAACCAAGGTTGCTGTCTTTGTTTTTTCTTTCAAAAATGAACCTAACTTTAGGCTTTTTTCTTGTTAAAAACATAATATATAATATCTTGAAAAATGTAAGCAATTTTTAGAAGCACAAAGAAAATTAAAATCACCCCAAATTCCACCACCCACCCACCTATGCAAACACTTTAACCTCAACTATATCTTATCAGATGTCATATATATATATTTGTATAAATGTATTTATTTATGTGTGTTATTTTACGTAAGCAGTATCATATTATTCATGCTATCCACAACATACCATGTCAGTGAATTTGTAGATTTACGTAGTCCTTTTTAATGGCTTCATTGCATTCCAGTGTCTGGATATACCATCATTTATTTAACTAATCCCCTACCAGTGAGTAGTAATGTTATTATAAACAGTGCTCTGATAAGCATCTTTGTGCTTTGTGAATCTTACCAGTTGTCTCCTTAAGATAAATTCTTCCAAGTGGAATTGCTGGCGAAGTTGTCCCCTTCAACCAAACTTTAAGAGATTCACATGGAGTAGTAACGGAATAAAAGGACAATGACTAGCCAAACTGAACCATCCCACCAACCCTGGTGACCTGTGACGATCGCAGGAGCCCTTACTCCTTAATCTATGGGGAGCTAACAGTGAGAGAAGGTGAATTTTCACATCCCTGAGATTAAGCATCATGACATGCGTTACTAGAACTAGATGCTTGTTTTCTTTTACTCTCCACCTGTCATTCCTCTTGTCCTGGCCTGTGGAGCCATTGCACGCTGTGCAGCTCACTCTGCAGCCAATGGAGCCATACTTCATCCCTGAATCTTTAACCAGCAGCCAGTGGATTCCATCTTCTGTTGGGTTTTCTTCCTGGTTGATTTCCTCCGAATGGGAGGCCCAAAAGTTGATTAACTTCTTTGAGTAAAAGTAGGCACTGGAGCCAGCCAAGCAGTGAGTCGAGTTGGGTGATTACACTGCAGTGTTTTAATTTGCCTTTGGACAAACTCTTAGAAGCTTTCATGAGAAAATCTCCCATTAGATTTAGTCATTTAATTTAAGAACAGTTGGGAGAGGAAGATGAACTAAGATGACAGATGGAGGAATGCAGATGTACTTCTTAGGGGAACTCAAAAGCACTCTGAGGATTTGGCATCCAGGGAAGCAGTCGTCAGCCTCAATTGCTTGTGTCTGTGGACTTGAGAAATTTTCGTTCTCTGGGGGCGTTGAAGGAATCACTGAAACACAGGGATCCTCTCAGATGACAAGCAGGTTTCATTGTTTTCTACTGTCTGTAAAACGGTAACAAGGTCAACTAAAGAATCAAATATCCACCACCACCCCCGACACACACACCCCAAGTGTAGCAAATACTAAAAGCAAAAATTTGAGTAGCCTTGTAGGAAGGCAAAACAAACCAAAAAATAATAGCAAGGTTGCCATTAGAGAGAAGTTCCCTTTGGTTACATTGTCACAAAGATAGCTTTTTTTTTTTTTTTTTTTTTTAAATTCCGTGCTCACTCTGGTTTCCTTCAAACAGATTTTCTGGACATCCTAATTTGGCATTTTTATAATTCAACATCTATTATTTTTTTAGGACCATAGTTATTATTTTAATTATAATTTAAAGCTTCCTAATATACTCAGCGGTCACAGTGCACCCAAAAGAAATAAATAAAAACAACTTGCCATTTTAAAAAGCAGTGTGTTTATTTGGAAATCCTACAAGTCACCCAACCAAGACATCATAAAACCTTCAAATAAACTAAAACGGAAACAAAATAAGATGTCCATTCTTAATTTCCTTAGAAGGCAAGCAGGAGAACACTGCAGCCAGCTGAATGCTGGCCTGAGAAGTCTCAGAATGATTTCATTACTGAGTTCGGGAACTCCATTGTATGTGTTGACAACCACACTTCATATTGCAATCTGCACAGCCCTTGTTTTAGGATTACAATCCCTGAGCCTGGTGAAATTTTAGTCAGTAAGAGGTCAGTCTATCAACTAATTTGGCAAAGAAGATAAGAGGGGGGCATGCTAGAGGCTGGGAAATTCCAACCTACTATATACTTCATCCAGTTGACTTTGGATGGCCTTTCTCCAGTTTAGTATCTATAAAGCAAATTCAGGTCTCATTAGCTCTGATAGTGTAAAATATAGAATTGCTAAAATATCAAAGTCTAGTGATTTTACATTTGGAAGGCAAAAGAAATTTCAAAAACAACTCCATAATTTTCCCACATGTGAGTTTCCATAACAGAAAACAGTAAAATCATTTTCAAACCATTTACTGCTAGTATTCTCCATGTAATCAGAGCTGTTATGGTTTGTTAAGCAACAGAATTATCTAGTGGGCTGGAGGTTTATGCTGCTCCAAAGACCTTCTAGCCACACTAGTATGAAAACAGTAAGTATAGAATCCAACGAAAAAACATAGTCAGAATTCCCAAAAGGAAGCATCTATTCCCTCCACCCTGAGAATTGTCTTAAAGAGTTTAGGGTGACTCTCTTTGGGACCCAGAGAGGTGAACTGTATTATTCAGATCACTCCAGGTCCTAAGAGCAAGGCAGAGAGTGGTTCTCAGGGTGTCAAAGAATGAGCTCCCAGAGATCTTTGTCCTGACTGTGGAAGAAATAAGACCAAAAAGAAAAAGAGGAAGTAGTTAGTTAGTTAGTTGATCCCCATGGTGGCAAACTCAGATAGCTCATGGGCTGAGCAAAGAATATAAATAAGTGAAGTGGGACTGGTGGAAGGCAATAGGGAGAGGTGGGGACTTTGGAAAACACATGCAGCAGCCTAGGGGCAGCTGCTACTCAACTCCAGCTGTTGGTTCCCTGGCCCAATATATCCAGAATTTCAATTTATCAAGATAAGCTGAAAATATTGATGTTCCATGTGAGATATCTCAGATTTTAAATGTTGGCAATCAATTTGATTCAAACATCCACACAGCATACAGACTAAACAGAAGACTCCAACTGCCATAATCAGCCCATGGGTCATAAGTTTGCAACCTCTAAGAAGGAGAAGTAAACAGTTGGGAATGAAAAATCGCAATAGGTTCTAAAACATGAGATGGATAATTTACATTAAAGAGTTATTTCACTGTCTTTATATAATGGGAAAGTCTCAAGTCTTTATACTAATTCCCATCTGTAAAGGGAAATATGTATTTTTCTCTCCCATTCAATCAATGTCCTGGAGCCTAAAATAACTTTTATTTTGCTCCATTCTTTCTGATTCTCTTTGTTTAGGCTTTGTGAGTATTGGGGCTGGTGAATGAACTCTGGGTGTACTGAGCTAAGCAAATGCTTACGGTCTCTTAGCCTTCTGAGATAGGAATGGATAGATGCATAGAAAGTGTTTGTAGAAGGTGGAAACGTGTATTCAGCCTATTTGCAAGAGTGCTTAGATGAAACCATCTATGTATCTATGTTTACTAGTCATTTAAGGATATTCCTATGGTACCCTGGCATTTCTTATTAAAAATGTTGACATTCAGAGAGTGTATCAGTTAGCCTTTACTAAGTAATGCTGCAATAGCAGACAATCCTCAAAGTCTCAGTGACTTACAACAAAGATATATTTTTCACTCACAGGTTGGTTGCATCTTTCCTCCATTTTCTGTATGCTGAGACTTGGGCAAACAGAGCCACTCCTCCCTGGCTTCATATTATTTTCATGCTAGACAGGAGAAGAGAAGCCACACAATGGCTTTCAAAACTTCTGCTCAGAAGTAGCATCCATCACACTCACATGTTATTGGCCAAAGCAAGTCAGATGGCCAAACCTGACGAGTCAAGAGAAGTATAATCCTCTCACAGGGAGAGGTGATATTTGGGAAAAATAAAACAATCTCTCACACGGGGCATTGCCTCAGGCACTTTAAAAGAGAAAAATAACAGGGAAGTTTCCCAGCAGCTACTACTGGAGAAACAAAACTAACCTTCAGGCACAATTCTCACCTCATAGGGACTGCTGAAGTAATATGAGAGGTGAGCGGTTAAGAGCATTGTATCTGGAGTCAGACTTCCAGGGTTCAAGTCCTGGCTCTACCGCTTATTAGCTGTATGACCTTGGGTATGTCACTCAACACTTTTGTGCCTCAGTTTCCTCCTGTAAGCATACCTATCTCACAGGACTGTTTGACACATAAAAAGAGTTGACTGTTACTACAGTGGTGATGACTGGAAAGCCAATCATCCAAATGCATCTCAGCCAAAACCTCTGTTATAGCTGGATTACTCTAGGTCTTTTCAGCTTTAAGAATGCCATATTAAAATGCAGGTACTTCTGGACAATGAATAAGGAAGACCAAAGAAGAGTTGATGCCTTTGAATTATAGTGTTGGTGAAGAATATTGAATATATCATGGACTGCCAAAAGAACAAACAAATCTGTCTTTGAAGAAGTACAGCCAGAATACTTCTTAGAAGCCAGGATAGCGAGAGTTCATCCCATGGACTTTGGACATGTAATCAGGAGGGACCAGTCCTCAAAGAAGGACATCGTGTTTGATACAGGGTCAGTGAAAAAGAGAAAGACCCTGAGCAAGATAGATTGACACAGTGGCTGCAACAGTGGGCTCAAACATAGCAACAATTGTGAGGATGGCACAGGACCAGGCAGTGGTTTATTCTGCTGTATGTAGTGTCGCTATGAGTCAGAACCGACTCGACGGTACCTAACAACAACAGCTTCTGGGATGGTTAAAACCTTAAGTTCTTGTCAACTAATATCTTGCTAGGGATTACCTTGAGAGCAAGCTCCAGTAGATTGGGATCTAGGAGAAGGTCCTGTAGACAAGAGACAGAGAAAACAGAAGTTGGG
Organism: Trichechus manatus latirostris; assembly: GCF_000243295.1. Lineage (NCBI taxonomy): Eukaryota > Metazoa > Chordata > Mammalia > Sirenia > Trichechidae > Trichechus > Trichechus manatus. The sequence goes on from NW_004444052.1 coordinate 8,832,802, forward strand.
GGCCCCCAAAATAAACTTCCCACACCTGATAGTTTTACCAATAGCTGCTCTGACCACCTCTGATGGGTTCTCACCCTGGAATACACATTAGAATCCCTGAGGCATGCCCAGGCCACATCCCAGACCAATGGCATCGAAATCTCTGTGAGTGGGGTGCAGGACTTCATACTTTTTAAAGTTCTCCCAGCGATTCCTATGTGCAGCCAAGTTAGATCAGCACTGAAGTAGCCTACCTCCCACTTAGAGCACCTGATTGCCTTCTTCTTTCCCCAGATTTTACTCCACCATGGATCTGCATTAACCCATTTCTCCATGGTGATCTGGCTGCAGTGACCAGTAAAGAAACACTTGCTGACAAAGAAGAGGGGAAGATATGGCCAAAGTTGAGCATTTGTCTTTCTGTTCCTCCTGATTGATCACTTTATACAATAATAAAACTTTTAAAAGGTTGAACCTGAACTGAGGCTGTGACTGTGACACAATTAATCAAACTCTTGAAGAATCATGTTACATTATGTGCTTCGAGCATTGATCCACTTCACTAAAAGTCGGCCTGAAATACAACCTAGACACAGGATATTGGATCTGTAAGAAACGGCCGGGATGCTGTCAATTGCTCTGTGACTGTGTGCAATATGTGGTCCTGCAGTAGGCCAGATCATAAAGCAGGATGAATTCCAACACATCAGAGAGGACATCAGCCAGTCCCCAACTTGTCCCAAATTGCTAAGAGTGAAAGAACAGAGAAGAGAGGACTGATTATGGTGTGTTGCTCAAACCTACCATCACTGCATCTAGATAATAATACTACTGTTCATCTACAAGGCTCCCAGTCTCCTTACCTGTTCTTGAATTGATTACAAACAATGCCTGAATCCCTGGCACAATAAGGTTCTCCACCTCAGAAGCATATTTTTGGGGTCCTCTCTAAATCTAAATTTTATATAGTACTACAAATGTAGAATATACATTTATATATAATTGTGTATTATTCATCTATTTTGAGGCTCTGTTGTTAGATGCATATATATTTAAATTGTTATACCTTCTTGATGAGTTGACCTTTTTATTATTATATAATGTCTTTCTTTGTCTCTTATAACAGTTTTTTACTCAAAGTCTATTTTTTTTTTTCTGATATTAGTGTTGTTGTTAGGTGCCATCAAGTTGTTTCCGACTCATAGTGACCCGGTATACAACAGAACGAAACATTGCCCGGTCCTGCACCATCCTCACAATCGTTATGCTTAAGCCATTGTTGCAGCCACTATGTCAGTCCATGTCACTGAGGTCTTCCTCTTTTTTGCTGACCCTCTACTTTACCAAGCATGATGTCCTTCTCCAGGGACTGATCCCTCCTGACAACATATCCAAAGTATATGAGACA
>NW_004444052.1:8836099-8837348 GCF_000243295.1 Trichechus manatus latirostris
GATTTGATTCCTGTGTATTCCATTTGGCAACGTCCACATATATAGTCGCCACTTATGTTGGTGAAAAAAGGTATTTGCAATGAAGAAGTCATTGGTCTTGCAAAATTCTATCATGCGATCTCCGTCATTGTTTCTGTCACCAAGGCCATATTTTCCAACTGCTGCTCCTTCTTCTTTGTTTCCAAGTTTCCCATTCCAATCTTCAGTAATTATCAATGCATCTTGATTGCATGTTCAAGCAATTTCAGACTGCAGAAGTTGGTAAAAATTCAATTCTTCAATTTCTTCATCTTTGGCCTTAGTGGTTGGTGTGTAAATTTGAATGATAGTCATATTAACTGATCTTCCTTGTAGGCATTTGGATATTATCCTATCACTGACAGCATTGTACTTCAGAATAGATCTTGAAATGTTCTTTTTGACAATGAATGCAACACCATTCCTTGTCAAGTTGTCATTCCCAGCATAGTAGACCATATGATTCTCTGATTCAAAATGGCCAATACCAGTCCATTCCAGCTCACTAATGCCTAGGATGTCAATGCTTCTGCATTTCATTTTATTTTTGATGACTTCCAATTTTCCTAGATTCATACTTCATACATTCCGTGTTCCAATTATTAATGGATGCTTGCAGCTGTTTGTTCTCATTTTGAGTCGTGCCACATCAGCAAGTGAAAGTGCCGGTAGCTTGACTCCATCCACATCATTAAGGTCGACTCTACTTTGAGGAGGCAGCTCTTCCCAGTCATCTTTTGAGTGCCTTCCCATCTGAGGGCTGATTTTCTGGCACTATATCAAACAATGTTCCAGTGCTATTCATAAGGTTTTCACTGGTTAAATCTTTTCAGAAGTAGATGGCCAGGTCCTTCTTCCTAGTCTGTCTTAGTCTGGAAGCTCAGCTGAAACCTCTCCGCCATGGGTGACCCTGTTGGTATTTGAATACCGGTGACATAGCTTCCAACATCACAGCAACACGCAAGTCCCCACAGTATGACAAACTGACAGACACGTGGGAGGGTATTAGTTTAGCTACCCTTTATTGGCATCAATCCAGTAACAATACCTAGCATCTCTGTATGGTGCCTTCCAGTTAACCAAGTACTTAAACATCCCCGGTCTCATTTGAGTCTCACAGCAGCCCCAAGGGTAAGTCAGCCAGGATTTGTTATTCCCATTTTATAGAAGAGGAAACTTGCTGGAGAAGTGATTTGAGTTGCCCAGGATCATAGAACTCATGGTAGAACTG
>NW_004444052.1:8838914-8840588 GCF_000243295.1 Trichechus manatus latirostris
ATATAATTAAGTACCCAAGAACGCAGAGCCGTCTCTTGAGACTGTAGGAGTGCAGCTCTCTTTCCAAACATGGTATTTTCCCTGATGTTTTTTTTCTCCACTAGAAATTTTCCACTTTAATTATGTGGGTTAGGTTAGAGGAGTTCACCTTCGGAACTTTAAATGCGCAAACAGCTAATCCCTTCCATAAGACACATTTCTGGGAAAGCCCAAAGATAAATGTTTACAGCCTATGCTGGGATAATACAACCCAGTGAAATTCAGAATGATTTAAGCATTATGTGCCCATGCCCTAAGAAACAATTTAGGGAGAGCTCTAGCCTCTACGTTCTGGAATTCTGGCCTTGGTTCTCACAAACAGTGGAATCGCTGACAGTGCTCATAGGTTCGGTTTTTCCCCCCTTTTCCTGGTTTTACCTTAAATAGGAGGAGGATGGTAATTAGAACCATACTTAAAATATTAAGTCTACTACCTAAAGGAATGAAGTTTATTAAAGTTGCTAAGCATTAAGTACAGAAACTCAGACTAGCCTGAGCACACTTCCCAAATATTGGTTGAAAGGGGCTTGAGCATAGAAACTGGTGTGTGCCTGTGTGTATACACACACACACACACACACACAATCTCTCACACATCAATAGATTGATGTATCAATAAATAGAGTACATTTTTTAAATAGTTAGGCTTTTGACAAGCACAGAGCAAACATGACCCCCTAATTAAGGTACTTAGAAGGGTTGTTAATCACAAAATTTTGAAATGGTCTCCTTAGGCCTCAGAGAATAGGGACCAATACTACATATCACTTTACCTCTTTGAGCCTCAATTTCCTCGTTAGTCAGATGGGGTCAGTGACATCCAATACGGAAGGTTGTGGGAAAAGTTGAAGGAGACACCCAGCACTCTACCCTACACAAAGTAAGTGGGTGCTTAGTCAGTGTAAGTGCCCTTTTTCATGTGGGATTTCCTACGAAATTGAATTGATGAGAGATAAGGGCTCTTCTTCCTCCCGGCAGGGCTGGATGGAATCTATAGATCAGTCCAGGTAATTCCAAGGGTGATCAGGGAGTATTCAGTCACCATCCTTCTCTCCTACACCTGAAGTCTTAAGGAAAGGACAGCATAGTGTAGTGGCTACAAGCTCACTTATGGGTCCAAATGCCAGCTTTGAACCTTGGACAACACACGCCACCATCCTGACAGGTGTCGTGACGAATGAATGTGATCGTGAGTGACACACGCTCAGCATGCAGTAAGTTTTTGACCGCAGTTGGCCCCTCAGCTTTCCAAGGACGCCTCACAGAGGAACCTTCCCAGGGGCCAAGGTGCCCTGCAAGCTAGAAGCGAGGCTGAGCTGCCTTTCAGGAGAACCTAGACTCACTGGGGAATCCCTGGGTAGTGCAAACGGTTAACATGCTCGGCTGCTAAGTGAAAGGTTGGAAGTTTGAGTCTACACAGAAGCAACTCTGAAGAAAGGCCTTGGTAATCTACTTCTAAAAAAAAAAAATCAGCCATTGAAAATTCTATGGAGCACAGTTCTACTCTGGCAAGAATGGGAACATCATGAGTTGGAGTCCACTCGAGGGCAATTGGTAGACTCACCGGGAAAACCCACCAATGCAATGAGACATGGTGATACTCCCCACATTCTGCCCATTTGTTCGGCTTAGGGT
>NW_004444052.1:8841855-8846119 GCF_000243295.1 Trichechus manatus latirostris
TTTTATAAGCTATGTGACCATGGGCAATTCTTTTAACCTCTCTGAGCTTTAGTTCTACAAAATGGGGATAATAAGAAATCCTCCATAGGGTTACTCTTAGAATTAAACGAGGTAATGCATGCAGAGCCTGGAACATGCCTGGCACCTTGTCAGCACTCAGTACATGGTAGTTTGTATTGCTGCTGTTCTTTGTATACACAAACAAAGATTAGACGGGTCTTCGTCTCCGAGGGCTGTCATAAGAAAAATACCACAAAGTGAGCTAGCTTTAAAGAACAGAAGTTTATTTTCTCACAGTTCTAGAGGCTAGAAGTCCAAATCAGGGTATAAGCCAAGTTGATTTCTTCTGAGGGCATTGAGAGAGGAAGAGCTCCGTGCCTCTCTTTTAGTTTCTGGTGGCTGCCAGCAATGTCTGGCGTTGCTTTGCTGCTTATGGATGCATCTGCTCCATCATTACATGGCATTTGCCTTCTCCCCGTGTGTGACTCCATTTCTGTGTCTGTTCTTCTCTTTTATAAGACATCACTCAGAAGGGATTAGGATTAAGACCTACCCTACTCTGGTATGACTTAACTGGTAATACAAAGAAAGACCCAATTTTCTCAAACAGGGTCACAGTTCACCAGTACAGGGGTTAGGACTTCAGCATATTTTTTTTTTTTGGCGGTGGGGGGGGGGGGCGCTTAATTCAACCTGTGACAGATAGATTAAGCAATTGGCCAAATCACCCAGCTACTAGCAACAAGTAGAACAAGGGTTCTAAAACCTGATCCCCTTGTATCAGTCAGAAAAGGCTGTTTATGCTGCAGTAACAAACAACCCCAAAAGCTCAGTAGTATTACAAAACAAAAGTTTATTTCTCATTCAGACAACGTCCATTGCAGTTCTGGGCAACTATCCCTGGGTTAGCTCATCATTCAGGTGGTTTTGCTCTGACCCATATCAACACAAGCACGTGTGATCCCTGTGGTAAGCGCAGAGCCAAGTGAGTTGTGTGCCAGCAGTTAAACGCTTCCATGTGGAAGGAACACACATCACTTCTACTTACGTTCCGTTAGCCAGAAAAAGTCACATGGCCACACCTAACTTCAAGAGAAAGAAGTACAATCTTCTGAGTACATAGAGTATAAGAAAAAAGTTATCAGTACACATTATCGATGCCTACCACATCCCCCAAAAAACAAGAAACCCATTGCTGTCGAGTCAATTCCGACTCATAGCGACACTAGAGTACACTGTTCTGCTTCTCTCTGACGTTGTTAGCTGCTATCAAGTTGGCTCCGCCTCGTGGTAACCTTATGTATAACCGAATGAAACGTTGCCCACTCCTGCGCCATCTTCACCATCACTGGCATGTTTGAGTCCATTGTTACAGCTATTGTGTAGCTCCTTTCAACTTAGGGGGGCTCATCTTCCAGCACAGTGTGGGATAGTATTCTGTTATGATCCATGAGGTTTTAATTAGCTAATTTTTTAAGGCAGATTGCCAGGCCTAGGCTGTCTTAGTCTGGAAGCTCCACTGAAACCTGTCTACCATGGGTGACCCTGCTGGTACTGGAAATATCAGTGGCATAGCTTTCAGCATCATGGCAATATGCAAGCCACCATAGTACGACAAACTGACAGATGGGTGGTGACTCTCTCTGATAGAACCAGCCTGTTCAATTTTCCATGCAGCAGTTAGTTTCAACTCCCCTCCCATAAGCACAGTAAAAAGTATCTGGGTTTTAAGTGAACTCGTTAATCAACAACCATTTCACAAATTATAGCCTGGCCCTTGTCCCTTTCCTGGCCGCCAGCAGCACTCTGTTGTCTGTGACTGTCCTCCAGTGCCTCTGAGCAGCTCAGCTGAGTGCACAGCCACCCATTTCTCCATCCAGGGACTCCCCTACTCCCCTATCCATCACCAGGGCCCCTATGATCTCACCTGTCGATGCCCAGCTCTCGCCTGATGTCTCAGTTCCGGAACAGAGATGCTCCAGCTGCTACCTGGGAAGGCTCTGGCCCCCAAAATATTTAGTTAGCAGCCATTCCATTAAGTGGGATTGACTTTTTATCGGCTTTCCTCTGTACGGCTGCCACCAGCGAAGGCTGTTTCCTCCTTCCCTCTTCTCTGCCTGTCAGTCCGCTCCACATTCTTATCGGCAGCCCTTAGCTCCGATCAATACTAACCGTTGTGTAACAGCTCACGCACGGCTGCTCTGGTTTGCATCGATCAGACCCTTCTTCCAACAGGTAGTCAGCTATTTGAGGCAATGATTTGAGATAAACACCTACTTTTACTTCGGGCTAATTCATTTCAGGTGGATTTCAAGGAGGCTCCACACCCCGTCTCTGTGAGACAAGCTGAAATAGAGAGTCAAGATCAGCTTCGCGCGTCCTTGAGATCCTAGGAGACCTTTCTTCCTCTCCCCTTCTTTCCTTTCCCTTGTATTTTGTAAGTGCCACTTATAAACAAGCTACCAGGACTTGGGACATTGAAAATGCCACTTCAGCGAATGTGTCAGCCATCCATCGCTCTTTCTTTTTAATGAGATGCATCTGAGACTGCAGGAAACCGAGGGCTGCTGTGGAGGCAGCACTGTCACCGGGCAACCAAACGTTCTTCCCGCTTCCCAAGAACTAATCTCATAATATCCTGCAATCCTGGTTCTCTTACAACCTTGAGGGGGGCCTTCAGCCTACCTCCATCCTTGTTGCAGCCACACAAGTAAATCTGCCAGGAGCCGAGGTTGCACAACAGGTTGATATTTTGCAACTGATGTAGCGTTGGGTGGTTGTGAGCAGAAAACACACACATCTCCAGTTGTTTGCAGCCTGTACAATAAGTGAGACTAAATGGTGTATCTGATACCACCATTCCCCTGTCTCCTGGGTCTGAGGCCTACTGTCCTGTTTGCCTTTCTTCAGCCCCCTTGACACACACAGCGCATCAGTCCCAAAGTCCTGTGGAGCCTTCCCTTGGAATCCATTCCAGGGTGTCCTCCCTCCATCTCAGTTGCTTTCATCTTCATTCAAGCCCTCATCACCTGGTGCTTTTATCACTGCAGTGTCCTTTAGCTGGTCGCCTGGCTTGCCATGCTCCCTGCTTTGTTAGTTTCACCCTGCCCACAAATTCATCTTCCTGGTGCTCTGCTGTGATTGCCTGTCACTTCTCTGAAATCCTCAGTGGCTCCCCATCGCCTACCAGAACGGAGGCCAAACTCCTCAGCCTATCATTCTGGCCTTCACAGACTTCCTTCGTAGCTCTCTCTCCAGACTGGTCTCCCTCTGTCCTCCAGCACCAACTCCACTCTCTAGTCCATCTGGATGACTCACTACCTCCTCTACATGAGTTATACTGTTCTAGCAATGTACCTAGAAGACCAATGCCATACCCCATGCCTCCTATGAAATCGATTCAGTTCCTGACTCCACTACTTATTACCTGTGTGACCTCAGTCGAGTTATCTAACTTCTCTCTGTCTCAATTTTTCATCTGTGACATGGGAATAATAGTACCTACCACATAAGATGGTTATGATGATTAAAGTAACCAATATACATAAGGCATTTAGAATGGACCCTGCACAGAGTAAATTCCCAGTAAATGTTTGCTATTATCATTATCCTTATTGCTGTTATTTTCCCCACTCCTCCAAGCCACAACCTAAAACATATCTCCTTCATGAATATTCTCCAGGTCACCCTAGCAAAAAATACTCATTCCCTGTTCTACCACTCCCCACCCACAATGAAGCCCTTGGTTTACACTTATAATAATAATAATTACAGCAAATAAGTAGTGGGTGCTAGGTACATGGTCCACCACCCATCTGTCAGTTTGTCCTACTGTGGTGGCTTGCGTGTTGCTCTGGTGTTGGAAGCTATGTCACTGGTATTTCAAATACCAGTAGAGTCATTCATGGTAAACAGATTTCAGCAGAACTTCCAGACTAAGACAGACTAGGAAGAAAGGCCTAGCAATCTACTTCTGAAATTTATTCAGTGACAGCCCTATGGATCACAACAAAACATTGTCTGATTAACAACCTTCATGAATACGGTACAGGACCAGGCAACATTTCGTTCTGTTATACATTGGGTCGCCATGAGTTGGAGCCAACTCAGTGGCAACTAACAGCAGATACGTGGTCAGTACTTTTACATGCATTATTACTTTTGAATTCTTGTACTGGATACCTTCCATTTGCTCCAGATCCACTCTCCCTCCTTCTCCACCTTGCTTTAGCAGCAGGAGATTGATCTGCATGTCCACCGGCTT
>NW_004444052.1:8846459-8847808 GCF_000243295.1 Trichechus manatus latirostris
TCTCCTCAAATTATCCTAATTCAGGTGCCATTCTAACTGACACTGTTCTCATACAGACCTATGAGATATGTACTATCGTTGTTACCATCTGGCAGAGGAAGAAAGATGCCCAAGATCACACTAAGCAAGGGATGAAACCACATCTGCCTAGCTCCAAAGCCCACACTCTGAATCACTGTGTTATAATGTCTCTCATACATTAAGTTGTAAGGTGGATATTTCTACATGAAGTTTTCCACCTCTTAGAGTATATCAATTTGCTTTTGCTGCATAAAAAAATACTCCAAAACTTAGAGGCTTAAAACAACCATTATTTATTAGCTCACCATTCTAGGGGTTGGTGGTTTAGGCTGGGCTCAGCTGAATGGTTTTTCTGATGGGTTTGCCTGGGTTTGCTTACGGGACTACAGTCAGCTGGAGGAATATTTGAGGGTTGGTGATCCCAGAAGGTGTTGCTTACATGTCTGGGAGTTGATTGGGAGCCACAGAGGGGCCTAGGCCATGTATCTAGCAAGCTAGCCTAGGCCTCTTCACATGGTAGCTGATTTCCAAAACAGCATAAGCCCCAGGGTACAAGCACTTTTCAAGCCTCTGTTTATATCAGGTTTTCTCTTGTTCCATGGATATAACCCTGATTCAAGGGCTAGCAAAATAGATTCCACTTCTTGATGGGAGGAGCTGCAAAATACTGTGACCACTTCCCCTCCCCCACCCCCCAATCTACCACACGGGACACTCCTTTCCAGAGGCGACTATGCCTTATCCTATATCCTCATAATCCAAATCAGAAAAGCAATTCGAGCAGGTCTTGTGTTTTAGGGGTTGGGGAGTGTCCTCTATATAGCTTGGTGAACATCAGACACTATCCCTGCCCATTACCTCTGGACTGAAAGGGACGTCTATTAAAACTTAGCATTAGGGAGTGGAATTTTTTTTAAATTAGACTTCAGTAGAATTTTTAAAAGAATCTTTCTTTTCTTCAGTTGCCTCTCCCTTGTTATAAATTGTAACTCCGCCCAGTGGCATACCACAGCCAAAACGGCTTCTCCTTCCCACCCTTCCACACCACTGTTTTCTTGGCAGCAGTGCAAGCTCACATTGCCGCAGAAGGCAGAGGGAGAAGTCTTGCCTCCTCCTGGCCTCACTTCCTCCTTTTTTTCCTGCATTCCTCCCGGACCCCCTCCTTGTCCTTGTCTGTTCACTCCTGCTCTGTATCCATCTGGTGCCCTTCTAGGAGGAGGATGCTAGGAAGAGCTGGAAGGTTTGCCTATAGGGATGCCACATACAGCTGCGCAGGTTGAGCACTGCACTTGGCAGCCTTTAAGACTTAGCCAGGAGATTAGACCCCC
>NW_004444052.1:8849321-8886719 GCF_000243295.1 Trichechus manatus latirostris
AGTAAGGCAAGCCACATAACTGGTTGATCCAAGCACTGAAAAGTATAATCAAGGGCTCAGAGTCTTTCTTTTGCTCCACCCTGTCATCCACCATGTTAACTTCATCCTAAGGCTTGCTCCCCTTGGAATCGCAGGGTGACTGCAAACCAATTTTGGAGTCACATGTTTCCTCATTTATGTTCACTGAGAGAAAGTATTTCTGTCCCATCATTCCAAGCAAGATTCTTAAAATGTACCTGATTGGACCATCCCAGGACACAAGGCCCACCACTAAAGGAATGACTGTAGTCAGGGAAATAAGATGTACTGACTGGCTCAAGCCATTCAGGACTTGCAGCTGCAACAGAGTAAGATTAGTTTCTCTCAAAGTCCATGGGCTGTATGAGGGTGTACAAACCTGAAGGAAAATCTGGATACTATTGAGATGGGGGAAATGGACAGGGATGCCAGGTAGCCAACCAATGATTAACAACTACAGTCCATCCCTTTGGCCACTAACAGTCATTTATGCCTCTGTTCCCACAGAAACACTTTCTCAAATGCCCATAGCCACATAAAAATGCATACAACTCAAATGGAAAGAATCCAAAGGCTCATATAATTATTGCATCCTTCAAGGCTCTGCCTCAAGGCTCTGGGTGCTGTGAAATCCCTCAGTTTGAAATCCAGGGGTAACACCTTGTGGTCTAGTAACCTGTGGTTAAGTAATAAGTTATCTACCCCCAACACACCCAATATCGTGGATAAAGAACAGAATGTACACAATAAAAACTCTGGGAAAAAGAGAAATAAAAACGGAGCTGGAGAAAAATGTAGAACAAAATTCAAACTTACAAAAACGAACCAGACTTACTGGTCTGACAGAGACTGGAAAACCCCCGTGAGTATGGCCCCTGGACACTCTTTTAACTCAGTACTGAGGTCACTCCTGAGGTTTACCCTTCAGCCAAAGATTAGACAGGCCCATAAAACAAACAATAATATACATAGCTCAACCATGTATACAAGACTAAATGGGCACACCAGCCCAAGGGGCAAGGATGAGAAGGCAGAAGCGGACAGGAAAGCTGGATGAATGGAAAAGGGGAACCCAAGGTTGAGAAGGGGAGAGTGTTGACATGTTGTGGGGTTGCCAACCAAGGTCACAAAATAATAGGCATATTAATTGTTTAATCAGAAAATAATTTGCTCTGTAAACCTTCATCTAAAGCACAATAAATATAGATAAATAAAGAGAAATATGACACAGTGGTAAACTGTTCTCTAGCACATATTATACCTGTGGTACAGAAATTGTTAAGACTTCTAGAAGTAGAGCAGATTCTTAGTCTCCGAAATAGACCAGGGAGGATCATCTTTGTCCATTTGTCTTCCATAAACACAGCCGAGAAAGACATTAGAAGATTGTGTATCTGGGGACTATACTGCTTTGGTAGTTCACTACCTTTTGGTACAAGTTTGGGGTCTAGGGATTGTCCTAAAGTTTACCATAACATTTGAGCAACTGCACACCATCATCACCCCTTCTTAGAGTTTCTTTGGCAATGCATATCTCACAAAAAATTAATACACTTTTTATCATTTTGCTTCTAGACAACTCTATTGGGTAGTAACCATTAGCCAGAGATTTTATTTGGTCATAGAAACCTGGAAATTTCTGTTTTCTAGCCAGAAATTCCTATACTTTATCCATCTGCCTAGACTACTAGCTTTCAAACTTTTTTGACCATGACCCATAAAAAGAAATGAATTTCACTTTATGACCCAGTATATAATTATGTATGTGTGTATTAATATGTATTTATGTATAATCGAATCACAAGCTTCATACAACAGTATTTACCCTCACTGCATGCAGTGCACACTGATATTTTCTATTCTATTCCATTTAAAAAAAGAAAGAAAAGAGAAGCTGGTCACAATCCACTGAATTGATTTTACAGCCCACTAATGGGTCACACCCATGGTTTGAAAGCACTACCCTGAGTTTAGTCCTAGTTTAATAGCCTCGCCCTTCATTTTAGCCTCTGCTTTGAGGGAAATGAAAACAATAGCCTTGGGTAGAGAGATTCTTACAATTTCATCTTGTCCTTAGACTGCTCCCAGATACCACTTCACAAAACACCTGAATCTCCCCTTCCTCAGGCAGAGAATGCTTAACAAGATGTGTTGGGAGAGTTTAGGGCAGAGTGGGTCAGGCTTCTTCAGTGTCCCAATCTCATCTCTTGTGAGCCCTCTGGCCTGCTTCTCTGGGTATTAACCTTGGTTTGAGGTAGAAAACATGGCTTTCCAGCCCTGCAGTCCCCAGAGTAAGGACTTTCAGACTTCTTGAACTGTAGGCCTTAGGCCGAAAGGACCTCTCTCAGCAAAGCTGTATTGCCTCCTCTCTCTATTTTAAAACAGGGCACCTTCAACCTATCCCTTACAGTACTTTATTGAAGGCTGCCAGAAGTGGCCAACTCACTCCAATGTTCTGGATTTTTCCTACCAAATTAAGCTTGGAGAGGTACATGGTCTGCATCCCTAGGTAGAAAAAGTAACAATTTCACCAACTATATATGAGAACCTCCATCTTCCCAGCCTGGCCTCCTCCACTTGGAATTCTAGAGTTTAGGGAGCATTGCTTACAACATGCGACTTTCTAGTCCAAAATCTCATTCCTCCTCTTGAGAATTAGCCTCACTTCTTCAAGTCTTCTTGACTTAAGGAAAAAGCCTTAAAGTGAGTCAGTAAATCCCTGTTAATGTGTTAGTCAGACTTTTCAAGGGGATCCTCCTCTTTGGAGTATCTGGATTTCACTGGGGAGACTCCTGAAGGTAAAAACAGCCTCCAAGTTGCAAAGGGCTATATCTAATGGTAAATTTCAGGTATAGGGACTGAAGGCAGCCCCATAAAGTGGAGAGTGCAAAAATTTTGGAGCCAGACAACCCTAGATTTGAGTACTGGCTTCATCATTAACTATATGACTATCTTAGTTATCTAGTCCTGCTATAACAGAAATACCAAAAAAAGATGGCTTTAAAAAACAGAATTTTATTCTCTCACAGTTTAGGAAGCTAGCAGTCCAAATACCAACTCCAGGGGAAGGCTTTCTCTCTCTGTCGGCTCTGGGGGAAGATCCCTGCCATCAGTCTGTCCCTGGCTCTAGGAGTTTCTCAGCACAGGGACCCCAGATCCAAAGCACATGCTCCTCTCCTGGCTCTTCTTTCTTGGTAGTAGGAGGTCCCTCTCCTCTCTACTTGATTCTCTCTTTTATATCTCAGAAGAGATTGACTCAAGATACAGCCTAATCCTGTAGATTGAATCCTGCCTCATTAATATAACTGTCTCTAATCCTGCCTCATTAACATCATAAAGGTTAGGATTTACAACACATAGGATAACCATATCAGATCACAGAATGGTGGACAACCACACAATACTGATAATCATGGCCTAGCCAAGTTAACACACATTTTGGGGGGACACAGTTCAATCCATAACAATGACCTTGAACAAGTTACTTCTCTAAACCTCAGTTTCCTTGTCTTTGAAATGTTAAGTAGCAATACCTCCTACAATTGTTGTGAGGGCCAAATGAAAGATACAAAACACCTAGCACTGTGTCTGCCAGACAGTAGGTGCCCCAAAAATGTAGGTTCCCTCTTCTAGAAGGACGGAGATGCTAGAAGGTAGAAGAGGCTGAAAAAAGTCAAATACGAACAGTGGACTCTAGGACCCCATAATCTCGGGACAGGGGATACCCTTGAATTCCTGAGATCAGACTCAATGGTCCCCCTCAAGGCACCAACTCAACAGTGTCGGCTGAGTCTTGGAGACAAGGGGCAGCCCAGAGTCAGGGTCTGATGTCTTCAACAGTTTACCTTAACCTGCTGAACATTGGTTCCCAAAAGGAAAAACTGTGCTCAGAGGGCCTGGAGAGAAAAGCTGAAGGCAGCTACTTCTGTGACTTTAGACTCTTCTGGAATAGCTACAACAGGGTCTTGGATCCCAGGGGAGGAAAAGTGACCTACGAGCTTCCCCTTTGATCAAAGACAGGCTGACCATCCATCTCATGAAGTGGTGAAGTTTAGATCCTTAACAAAAAATCACCAAATGAGTCTGCCCAGTTTTTTATAACAAAATAAGGGATGATTAATAAAGAATGTTAAAAATGCAACTTCTGTTAATAAAATTCCTACTTACTTTCAACTGGTCACCAAATAGCCTCAGAAAAGGAGTAACATATTATGTAAAATCCTCTGCTATTACAGTTTCTAAAAACTCTCCTGGTTATAGGGACAACCACTTGATTTAAGCCTTCTCTCTGTGAAATATGGAAATTGACATCATTCTACCCCATCTGTAGGAACCTAGACCTCATATCCATGTTTTATTCCACTTCCTGTTGTCTCTTCTAGAACACTCCTTCCTATGCATGTGTTGCACCCGCCTCCTTGCCTCTTCTCAGTAGTTCGCATAGTAGGCGTGTGTGATTATAGCCTGTGGGGTGTTCTTGCTTAATTATAATGACTCACACTGAAGCAATGCCTTGGATAATGCCTCATTCTCAAGGTTGTAATATGGACATGGGTGTGGATAGATGTGGGCCATATATATGGTGGCCTGTGATTTTTAATTTTATGACAGTTGGCAGAGGCATTTGTACTTCCTCAGGCCTTTTGCTAACCCTCAACTAGAACTTGTTCTTAATTTTCCTGCCCAATTCATTGGTTTCAGGACATTGTCTTGTATTATTCCTTCCTAGGAAAATAGAATGTCTTCCTTCTTCCCTTCCCTTCTTTCTTGCAGCTTCTCTCCCTCCTCTCTGTCTTTCGTATCACCTCTTCTTCCTGTCATTCTTTCCTTCTAGCTCTTCCTTTTCTTCACTCTGTCTTCTCACTGTCCATTTTTTTTCCCTCTCTCATCTGCTCTCTCTCTCTCTCTCTTTCACGACTAATTCAGCTCATTTTGTACTACACTGTTTAATTTGTTTTATCATTTTGAATATATGCCCAGAGACTTTCAGGTGAAGGGCAAACATTAAAATCCCTTAAGGCAGTAATAGCCGAGGTGGCAGGCCTTTGTGGGCGCCTGGATCTGAAGTGGGCAGAATGTTTCCAGGGCGTGGAGGAAAGTGACACACTTGGCCCGAGAGAGGCTGCAGACTCCTTTCCCTGGCCAGCCAGGTCCCCAAGCAGTCTGGAGACTCCTTTACCTGCTCCCCTGATGTAGAAGGGCCTCAGGTACCAAGGAAAGGTGGGTGGTGTCTGGGGTGCCACTCCCCTGTCCTCCCTTGACTAACCTCTCCCTTCCTACCCTATTAAGAAAAGTATTTTAAAAATCCTTCCTGCACGGGCTTGTTGTCATTCTTTTAACTGATGAGGCCTGGACTTCCAGAGTTCATTGCCCCACAGGTCCCTTTTGTTCTCTTCTGCCCATTTTCCTCTGACTTCCTATTTTATGGGCTCTTCTCTGTGGTCTCTGCTTGGAGTCTCTGCATCTCTTTCTCCTGTTATCTCACCCCTCTCTTCTTCGCTGACTCTGTTCCATATTTCTATCCCTCTTACTTTTTCTTGATATGGGGAACCACGGACAGGTGGGGGCAGAGATAAGTGGGTACTCTGGAGAGAAGTTTGTCAAACATGCCCCGGGCATCTCCCAAGGCCTTTTCTAGGGAGCCCCTGAAAATGAAGGAAAAGACAGTAAGACATTGAGACCCACGTATTCTAGATTCTGCAAATGCAAACCCGTCTCCAGCCTTTCTAAAGGGATTCTTGTAGAGGAGGATCCACAGGCTTTAGAGTCAGGAAAGTCTGAATTCAGATTTTACCACCTGCTACTTGGTGTGTACAAGATTTTGTTCAAACGTTTAAATCTTCTGAGCCTTGTTTTTCTCGTCTGTAACATGAAGGTAGTAATACTTCTTGGAGTTCTAGGCACTAAATGGAATAGCAAATGTGGCAAGTTTGGAATGGTTTAGGCACACATGAATATTAACTTCCTTCTTCCTCCCAGATAATATTGAAGTTGTATATAGAATAAATAATAAAGCTTGGTAGTTAAAGCTTATAAGAGAATAGCATTTCGTTCATCGGTTTCTGCATCAGTGGTACTGTTTCCTGTGGATGGCAAGAGCCTACAGGTCAATTTTTATTCTGGGTATGCTTTAGTAACTGTAGTTGATTCTTTAATGTTTAAATAGTGCCTGCCTTCCTCTTGCTGGCATGGCTGTTATGCTTCCCACTAATGTGCTTATTTATTTTTTATATAGTTCTGTTGTTGAGGTGAAATTCATGTAACATAAAATTGCCCAGTGAACAATTCAGTGGCATTTAATACCTTCACAGTGTTGTACAATCACCACCTCTATCTAGTTCCAAACCACTTTCATCTCCCCAAAAGGAAGCCCTATACCTGTTAAGCAGTTACTCCCCATTTCCTCCTTCCCCTCTGCCCCTGGTAACCACCAATCTGTGTTCTGTCTCTATGGATTTGCCTATTCTGGACATTTCATGTAAGTGCAACCATACAATATGTGACCATTTGTGTCTGGTGTCTTTTCTTTAGCATAATGTTTTCAAGGTTGATTCACACTGTAGCACGTGTATCAGTACTTCATTCCTTTTTATGGTCAAATAATACTCCATTGTATATATCTACCATATTTCATTTACCCATTTATCCATTGATGAGCATTTGGGTTGTTCCACCTTTTGGCTATTGTGAATAGTGCTGCTATGAAAATGTCTTCATGTACTTATTTGAATGTCTGCTTTCACTTCTTTTGGGTATATACCTAGGTATGGAATTGCTGGATCATGTGGTAATTTTGTTTAACTTTTTGAGTATATATTTATTTTTAATTTTACTAGCAATTTATAAAAGCATCCTCATGGGGAATGAAGCAAAATCAAACAAGACAGGATAAAACAAAAATGCCCATTGACCAGCCTCCAGAAGACCTAACCCTGTCGCAGAGGTAACAACAGCTTGGTGTGTGTCCTTTCAGGCCGAAAGTAAAAACTTTCATTAGCATGCACATGTGTACATATAGAAAGGTACAGATTTATTTTGTGATTTTAAACATAAAATGTATCCTTATTGCTGTTTATTAGTTTTAAACGCTCTAGAGGTCTTGTCATTATATAGAGGTCAAGGTAAAAACCTGCGGCAGTATATTCCATACATAAGCTTAGTAAAGGCAGATACATTGTCTTTCCATTCCTTTATCCCTTGAACCTCCAACAGTATGTGTCACATAGTAGGTGTTTTTAATACTATGTTAACAATTCTAAGTATATTTTAAGTGAATTAATATGGATATACCATATGCATTTTAACCATTCCCCCACTGGTGGACGTTTAGGTTATTTCTATTTTTTGTTGTTGTAGCTATTACAAATAATGACTCAGTGAACATCTTTATGCTTGCCTTGTTAAACACACATGCATTTATCTCTCTAGTGTAAGTACTAAGAAGTGGAATTGCTGTGGCAAAGAGGACTTCCTTTTTTAATATCTATCAATGCTAATGAAATTTTTTCCAAACGCTGTAGTGCCAGGCTACAGTCCTATGAATAATATCTTTTCTTTGGTGTCTTTTTGGCACTGTGTCCAAAATAATCATATGTAGCCTTTGCCTGTTTTGATTTCAGGGAAGGAGGAGGGAAAGTGGTAATTAGAGAGAAAGGGCAGTATAGAAATTCATTCATTCATCCATTTTTCCAATCATTGATTCCATTCTATGCTCTGTTCTAAATGCTGGGCCTATAAAGATAAATGAGACCTGGTACATGCCCTGGTGGATTTCACAGTCTAGACTTAATTCTTAAATTGCAACGTTGTAAAGAGACATGACAACTCAATGCAAGACATGACCCTGGATTTGATCCTGGATCAGAAAAAACAATAGCTATAAAGAAAAATACAGGGATATTTGATGAAATTTGAATGTTGTCGGTGGATCAGATAATATCATAGTGATGCTAAATTTTCTGATTTAGATCATTGGTCTGTGCTTATGTAAGAGAATGTTCCTATTCTTAAGCAGTGGACATGATTTTTCCACCTTACTCTCAAGTAGTTCAAAAAATATGCATTTATATAAATCAGTGCTGTCCAGCGGAACTTTCTGTGATGATGGAAATTTTCTGTATCTGCACTAACAAGTGGCAGCCAATAGCCACATGCGAATACTGAGCACTTGAAATGTGGCTAGTGCAACTGAGAAACTGAATTATTAATTTTATTTAATTTAAATGTAAATAGCCACGCGTTAGCTAATGGCTATCATATTGCAAGACAGCACAGATATAAACATATATAGACCAGAGAAGACATTCAGGCAGCCAACAGACACATGAGGAAATGTTCGTGAGATCATTAGCCATTAGAGAAATGCAAATCAAAACTACAAGGAGATATTATCTTACCCTGACAATACTGGCACTAATCCAAAAAAACACAAAATAACAAATGTTCAAGAGGTTGCGGGGAGATTGGAACTTTTATACGTTGCTGGTGGGAATGTAAAATGGTAAAACCACTTTGGAAAATGATAATGGTGCTCCCTTAAAAAGCTAGAAATAGAAATATCATACGATCCAGCAATCCCACTCCTAGGAATATACCCTAGAAAAATAAGAGCTGTTACATGAATAGACATATGCACGCCCATGTTCATTGCAGCACTGTTCACAACAGCAAAAAGATGGAAACAACCTAAATGTCTATCAACAGATGACTGGATAAACAAATTATGGTACATACACACAACGGGATACTATGCAACAATAAACAACAGTGATGAATCTGTGAAACATCTCACAACATGGTTGAATCTGGAGGGCATTATGCTGAGTGAAATAAGTCAGTCACAAAAGGGCAAATGTTGTATGAGACCACTATTATAAGAACGCTAGAAAACGTTTACACACAGAAAAAGCATTCTTTGATGGTTATAAGGGTGGGGAGGGAGAAGGAGGGGAAATCACTAACTAAATAGTAGACAAGTGTCAACTTCAGTGAAGGGAAGGATGACACACGATATAGGGGAGTTAGCACAATTGGACCAAAGCAAAAGCATAGAAGTTTCCTAGACACATCCAAACACTTTGAGAGACCATAGTCTCGGGGGACATCTAGGTCAATTGGTATAACATAGTTCATAAAGAAAATGTTCTACATCCCACTTTGGTGAATAGCATCTGGGGTCTTAAAAGCTTACAAGCAGCCATCTAAGATACATTTATTGGTCCCATCCTATCCAGATCAAAGAAGAATGAAGAAAACCAAGGATACAAGGAAAATATTAGACCAAAGGACTATAGGACCACATGAACCAGAGACTCCAGCAGCCTGAGACCAGAAGAACTAGATGGTGCCCAGCTAGCCCACCCACCACCAAGGATGGTTCCTGACAGAGATCACAGCAGAGCAGGAGAAAAATATAGAATAGAATTCAAATTCTCGAAAAAAGACCACACTTACCAGTCTGACAGAGACTGGAGGAACCCCTGAGACTATGGCCCCTGGACACTCTGCTAAGCCAGAAGTGAAACCATTCCCAAAGTCCACTTTTCAGACAAAGATTAGACAGGCCTATAAAACAAAAAATGACACACGTGAGGAACATGCTTCTTAGTTCAATCAAATAGACAGGACCAAATGGGCACCTCTTGTCCAGGAGCAAGACAAGAAGGCAGGAAGGGACAGGAATTGGACAAATGGACATGGGGAACCCAGGGTGGAAAGGGGGAGCACGCTGTCACATTGTGGAAATTGCAACTAATGTCACAAAACAATATGTGTATTAATTTTTGAATGAGAAATCAACTTGCACTATAAACTTTTACCTAAAGCACAATAAAATAAAGGAAAAAAAGAAAAAGAATAATCAATCAAATGGGACAGAATGTAAAGAATTGATGAACCTGCATACAGGGTATGTGGGAATTCTTTGGACTATTCTTATAACTTTTCTTTAAGTTTGAATTACATACAAATCATTTTTAATTACCAAAAAATGCAATGTTATAGCAGAGAAATTGAAATTAAACTATATTGTGATACCTTTTATTACAGGTAAATTGTTACAAATAAAATTATACTATCCAGGGGCCAAGGAAAGGACACACTCAGACATTACTGTGTGAATGCAAATGGGCACAATCATTTTGAATGGATCCCACAGAAATACTTGCGCAAGTACGTGAGAAAATGTCTAAGGGTGTTCACTGCAACTTGATTTATAATACCAAGAAATTGGAGACAGTTTACATGTTCAACAAGAGAATAGTTAAATGTATTTTGCTTTGTTCCTATTCTGGATTACTGTGAGGCTCTTCAACAGTTTGAGATAATTCTTTATGCACTGACATGAAAGGTGGCCAAGATAGATTGTTGAGGGTGGGGGGAGGAAGCAATTTGCAGAAGAAAATGCTTAGTGTGATTGTATTTTCCTAACACAAACTGCACACTTGCATGCACACACACTCACATTGGTATGTGCGTAGGAGAAAGTTGAGAAGAATATACACGAAACAGTTACCAAACCATTCTTCAGAAATCCCTAGAGTCCTGTGGAAAGCCCACCCAGCTCCATCTCTGGTGTCCCCAGGACTCGCTGCTGAGAGTCCTCTCTGAGGTGTCATGTGCTGTAACAGCAGAGGTATCTCCAGCCAGCCAAGAATCCCATGCTGGTGCCCATCAGCTTGTTAGCTGCACACCTTTAGCCTACACCACCAAATCTCTGGGAAATGCCCTCTAAAATGGGCCTGCCATTTCCACCTCATGGAATGGCCAGTGCCCCTCCCCACAGCCACCAGGCCTTCAGGACAGGCAGGGTCATTACCGAGTCCCAATGAAGGGAGTGTTTATTATTGTTGTCGGTTTGATGCTGATCCCAAAAGGACCTAATCAACAGGTAATAAGACCTCATGGGAACCATTAGAAACCTCAGCTTTAACCCTGTTATAACCACAGCAGGGAAAGCTAGAATCACTGCAGCACTGTGCCCCTCACCCTACAGGGCCTCATGGGGAGGAGGAGGGGGAAGAAGTGGGAAGAGAGCCAGAGAGGTCCTGGTGGGTGTGCTCAGGGATGGACTGAGAAGGGAATCTGGGAGAGAAGGGCGTCCAAAATTCAGTCTGCCCGATAACATACACCATCATTGTTATCGTCCCCATCACCATCACGCCTAATTCAAGACTTACACTAGCTACGTGAGTTACAAAGACAAATAAGTCATGGCCTGTCCTCAAGATGCTCACAGACATGAAAATAAGGACTTGTAATGCAATATGAGCTGCATTACCAAACAGGTTTGTTCAGGGCGCAGAGGTCGTACAGAGGAGGGAATTATCAACCTCACTGGGTGAGTCAGAGAAGGAAAATTCACCAGTAGAGTGATACCCTGTAGTATATAGATGTGACAACATCTGTTGGTCGGGCATGAAGGACGTATATTTAGGCACCCACTTCTCACATGGATCTCCTTTTGTCTTTGAAGCTACTTTAACTAAATCTTTTTTCTTTTTAAATAAGGTTGGATATAAATAAAACTAAAAAGTAATTAATAAAAAATATGTATTTGCTTTTTGGTGTTGCAAGTGACTCACCTGCCAACCAGTTAGATGGAAAGTTAGTCCCATCTGTCAGCACAATTTAACAATGCCTGATAAGATAACAGTGTCAGTATGGGGAGAGCAACTAACGTCATACAGCAGTGTGTGTATAAATTTTTGTATGAGAAACTAACTTGAACTGTAAACTTTCATTTAAAGCACAATTAAAAAAAAAAAAAAGATAACCATTTCAGGACCCATTTCTCATTACCCACATAGCAACCGAGCATGTTATTACAAAATTATCACATGAGAAAACCCTTGGAACTGGACCTACAAGCTGTACGCAGGCACATCGTCATTGTTGTCGATGGATAGTTGATAAATGTCTTGATTACTTAAACTTTCCAAGGCAGGGCTCTGTGATGAATGATCAGCAAAGGGAGACGAAGTCACATCTATACAGGCCAAATTGGCCCCTGGTTTTTTCCAAGTTGCACAGAATTGCAACAGCTTCTCTTGTCATTGTTGTGCAAGATTTTGCATCTTGCACAAAACTAGCTGCAAATGTCATGTCAACTGGGTTGGCTGATTTGACCGGGCCCAAGAGCACAATAAAGATAATGAAATTGGATAGTGGCATGGCAACCATCTCACTGCTCAACCTTTTATATCCTTTGAAGAACATTTGTCCTCAGAGAGGGAGAGTTTGTACATTTGCAACTTGCTTAATCATGGGTTCTGATCTTACTAGAACAAAAGTCCTGGAAACCAAAAACCAATACCATATAAAATCCAATGTTATGTTTTAGTCTTCTCAAAACTGGTAAAGATCTTCAACTTCTTCATGAAATAAAAAAGAAATGTAAAATTCCACAAATTCTTATTTCACAAACATTCATCCAGCCAGCTAGTTCCTGGTATTGGGTGTGGAAAAACGAACAAGACAGATTCTTGCCCTTAAGGAGCTTGCAATCTCATTGAGGGAAACAGAAACCATCTGACCACGATGTGAAAGGTCAGGCAGTAGCAGAAGCTCAGGAGGGAAGAGTCCCTAACACAGCTTGGAGAAAAGGAGTGCAGAGTGACATTTGAAGGCTTGCAAATTTCATTTGAACTGGGTTTTGAGGGTTGGAGAGGATTCCCCTGATTCTGGGGCCAATGTTCTACGCAGAAGGGACTCCTTGTGCAAAGGCGCAGAGGTGAGAGATGGTAGGTCATTCAGGGCACATATAGGGGAGAGATTAGGAGGCAGAGGGAAGGCTAGATCTAAAGAGATCTCGACCATAAAGGTCTTGAAGACTATGAAAAAAAGCTTTTGACCCACAAAGCCATGAAAATGTTGATTTTTTTTTTTTTTCTTAAAATGGACAAATAGAGATGACTGTAAAAAGGGAAAGAAAAGAAGAACAGTGGCCAAGGGTATATTTATGTAAGTGTTCACATCATCAAGCACAGTGGGTAAAACAGTCTGATATTTCGTAGCCCTGTTCCCTCTGCAGGACACTGGCATCATCTCCTGTGCTCTCAGAGTGGTCCAGTGACATATTTGACAGGTCCCTGCCCTCAGGGAGCTCACAGTCAAGTGGAGGAGAGACTTGTGTTTGATCACTCTACAGTGAGATGATGGAGGCAAGAGTAAAAGGCTGTGGGGACACGTGATGGGGAGCAGGACTGAAGGAGAGTGCCCAGGGAAGCTTCCTGAAATAAGTAACATTTGAGTTACGTGTTTAAGGTTGACAAGGAGTTAGCTGGGTGAGAAGGCTACAAAGCCAGATCTTCACCTGAAGCCAACTGAGGCCAAGAAGTTTTTCTCTAAAAAGACTGTTCGTTCACATTACTTTTGTATAGCTAAGTCTATGAACTATGAGCCAGCCTGCCTTAATTGGTGAGCATCTTTCCCGAATCTCTCAAAAAAGAAAACGGCTGCACCCCTTTACTGAGAGATTGGTCATATCTGAGGCCGTAGGCAGCACCTAATTCCAAAGTGTGAAGACTAAACTTATCATTTTACCCACTTATTATGACAGCGGTCTTCTGGAGACCTAACACGCCAGTTGGAGACAGGTGCATTTTATTAGCTACCTTATCAACTTCCTTTGACCCAGTGGGATTTTGCTAGTGTGTTCTGCCTTTGAGGCCACCACCACCAAAGCCATGAGGCATGAGACAAGGAGATTGAGAAGAGGAATCGGGATACCACCTCCCATTAGCTTGGGACTTCGGCCAACATTAAACTCTTTGTCTTGATTTTTACAGTTTTCTCATAGTATCTCCCAATGCAACCCTAGTTTGGTCTGTGGATCCAGGTAGAGGATCTATGTAAAATATCTCTGTGAAGAGGTCTGCAAATAAGAAGGGTTACTATTTTTGTTAAAACCCAGCAGATATTCCTTGAACTCTTAGTATCTTCCAGGCTCTATGATTGGGACAGAGGGAGGCATGAGACATAATCCCCACCCCGAGGAGCCCATGGACTCACAGAGGAGTTTGGATACAAAAACAAATTAACTGTAATACAATATGAAAAGTGCTATAGTAAAGGAAGGTTCAAAGTGCTGTGGAAACATGGATGAGGAAGTAATTAACTCTCAGCAAGTATCTATGTATGGGCTGCCAAGGGGAGGAGAGATACTCCAGGCAGGAGGTGGGTATGGGGACACAGGTCTTACTGAAGAAAGAGGGAGTCTAGGAAGGGTGCACAAGTGTGGGGTGCAGGGGGCAGTGCCTGGAGACAGGGCTGGAGAGCTGAGATGCTCTTGGCCCAGGAATTTAAACCTTACTCAGTAAGAACTGGGAACCAGTGGAGCCCTTTACAGAGATGTAAATTTGGGGACACCAGACCCAATGGCTACCATTTACTGAGCACCTTAACATGTGCTAGGAACCAGATTAAGCACTTACATGCATTTTCTCTTTGAATCTTTACAACAACCAGTGGTTAAGAGCTACAGCTGCTAACCGAAAGGTCAGCAGTTCAAATCCACCAGCCACTCCTTGGAAACCCTATGAGGCAGTTCTACCTTTCCTATAGGGTCGATATCAGTCAGAAAGTACTGGATGGCAGAAGGTTATAGGATAGATGCTATTATTACTCCCCTTTTATGGAAGATGAAACTGGTGCTTAGAAAGGTTTAGGAACTTGTCTGAGGTCCCACAATAAGTGGTAGAGCCTGAATTCTGACTTCAAGACCAGGTGTTTTTTCTTTGTCTTGTTGTTGTTTTATTTCCATCTTGTTGTTGTTATGTGCTGTTGAGTCAATTCCAACTCACAGCAACCCTGTGTACAACAGAATGAAACACTGCCTGGTCCTGTGCCATCCTCACAATCGTTATGCTTAGCCCATTATCGCAGCCACTGTGTCAATTCATCTCATAGAGGGTCTTCCTCTTTTTCACTGACCCTCTACTTTACCAAGCATGATGTCCTTCTCCAGAAGCTGATTCCTCCTAATAACATGGCCAAAGTATGTGAGATGAAGTCTCACCATCCTTGCTTCTAAGGAGCATTCTGGCTGTACTTCTTCCAAGACAGATTTATTGGTTCTTTTGGCAGTCCATGGTATATTCAATATTCTTTGCCAACAATATTCTGTTGGCAAAGAATATTTCTATTTTAGCAAATGCAAATAAATTGAAAGGCATGAATAGCAAGGAGTGAAAGGTAGCTAGTATTATGATTGTGAAAGTGCTTTGTAAAGTTGAAAAATCTATATACCAAACCAAAAACCAAACCCACTGCCATTGAGTCGATTCCGACTCATAGCGACCCTATAGGACAGAGGAGAACTGCCCCGTAGGGTTTCCAAGGCTGTAAATCTTTACAGAAGCAGACTGATACATCTTTCTCCCGAGGAACAACTGGTGGGTTCAAACCACCGACATTTCAGTGAGCAGCCGAGCACTTTAACCACTGTGCCACCAGGAAAAAAAAACCTATATAAATAATATTATTACTACATGTCATCAGTTAGTCTGTGATTAAGAAATTCACATGTTTGATCAAAGTCAACAAATATTTTTGAGGCACCAATATTATGCAAGGTTCTGTGCTATTGGAAAGGAAAGATGACTTGAAACAAAGACACTCACTTCCGGGAGCTTCTAGTCCAGTGGAAGAAACAGATAAGCTTGCATATGTATATTCCAAAACCTGGACAGGAAATCAATGCTGGGACAGAGGGGAAGTGTGTGCCTTGGATTCAGAGGAGAGGTCAGATCAAAAAAGTCTGGAAAAGGCAGCATTTTGTGATGCACCTTGAGGCTAGTTCACAGGAATGGTTTCAAGTTTTTAATCCAGAAATGCAGATGCGAGGATAGGAGAAACATCACTGAGGCGGGAGCACCTGACTAGTAAGGGACAGGCTGGCAGGGTGGCAAACTGGTGAGGATGACTGGAGGGTTAAGATTTGAAGCCTGGGGCCTGTGGAGCACTGGAGACATTAACAAAAACAAGGAAGTTGGGGAGAAGCCAGTCTCAAGGAAATTGAACTCAGAAGAAAGGCAAAACTGTTAAGTGGCACTGAGATGGGTTTGTCTTAGAGCACGGTTCTCAACGGGGGGCGGGATTCTACCCCCAAGGGGACATTTGGAAATGTCTGGAGACATTTTTGGTTGTCTCAACTGGGGGACAGTACCACTGGTATCCAGTGCGTAGAGGCCAGAGATGTACAGAACAGCCCCTGCGACAAAGCTGTTGCTGTTAGTTGCCATCGAGTCAGCTCCGACTCACGGCATCCCATGTACAATGGAATGAAGCATTGCTTGGTACTGCTCCTTCTTCACAACTGCTGGCATGCTCGAGTCCATGGTTGTGGTCACTGTGCATTTTGAGTGACTTCCAGCCTACGGGGCTCATCTTCCAGCAGTATATTGGACAGTGTTCTGTTGTGATCCATAGGGTTTGGTTAATTTTTGGAAGTAGATCATCAGGCAATTCTTTCTGGTGTTTTTAGTTTGGAAGCTCCACTGAAGGCTGTCCACCATGCGTGACCCTGGCCCAAAATGTCAACAATACCAAGGTTTAGAAACCCTGTCTTAGAACATCCCCAAAAATGTTACCTTAAGAACGTCCTATAAGAAAACAGAGAAGTAAGGAAAATTCAAAGGCTATTAACAAATGGATGACTTTTCACAGGATACATTTTTAGTTGTAAAAATCTCAGAGAAGACAACAGAGAGCTTTGTTGGGTTCCACAGTCACCATCTATAATGACTACATTCTAGGTCCCCAAAGAGTTAATAGCACTTTGTCTAGATTCCTTCTTTCCTCTGTAACACCTGGGATGGGGAGAGGGTGTCACCTTCAAACCACCACCTTTATTCCTGTGCCCAATTCCCATCACATGCAGGAAATGAGTGGCCTTACAAAATTCCACTAATCTGAGGTGCACAGTAGAACAATCTTATTAATATGGTAAACATATTCATGCCCATAGGCAATGTTCTCAACTTTATGACTGATTCTGGGGAGTCCAAAGCCCACTTTAGAAATTCTGATTCAGTAGATGCCTAGAAATGTGCATTTTTAACTAGTACCTACAGCAGTTCTGATGAGATGGGCCATGGACCACAATTGAGAAACCCTTGCTGCAACATACAAATGGGGTGAGTAGAGGGAGGGAGACTGAGCAGGGAGGTTGTGTCGGATTGGCCAGGGAAACAGCAAGCGGAACTCTGAGTTTATGGGGCACATGACAGCTGGGTTTTGATGGGTAGAGAATGACTGCAGGGGATAAGAAAGGACTGAAGCAGTAAAGGAAGGATGTGGTAGCTCCTGAGAAGTACAAAGAAAAGAGCAGCAGGGAGGTGCTGGGGAGCAGCTGTTTCCAGATTTTTACCCTCAGAATCCTTACTTTAGAGAATCCTGGAAATTCTAACCTATAAACCAGATCACTGGAAGACGGTTTAAGTGTGTGAAAGGGTCTCTCTTCAACTCTACTACTTCTCAGTATTTCTGAGAGTCAAATTCTGTTAAAGATTTGCAAACGTTAATCAAATTCAGCAACCTTAAGCCAGAGCAAAGAGAAAGAAGGAACACCATGAGACAGATCCTGTCTACTCTGGAGTATCTAGTGGCTGACGTTTCTTCATTCATTTGATGAATATTTTTTTGACTATCTACCATGGGCCAGAGGCTGCTCTAGAACGTGAATAGTATGCTAGGGCCATTCATCTGCTGTCCACATTTTCACTCTTTCTCTCCTCATTAGCCCAACTCTCAGAAAATACGATAAGGAGAATGTCATGGATTGAACTGTATCCCCCAAAAATATCTGTCAACTTGGCTAGGTCATGATTCCGAGTATTGTATGATTGTCTACCATTTTGTCATCTGATATGCTTTCCCTATGTGTTGTACATCCTATCACTATGATGTAATAAGATGGATTAGTGGCAGTTATTAATTAGATCTACAAGATTAGGTAGTATCTTAAGCCAATCTCTTTTGAGATATAAAAGAGAGAAGCCAGCAGTGAGACCTGGCGACCTCATACCACCAAGAGAGCAGTGCCGGGAGCAGAGCCTTTGCCCCTGAGGTTCCTGTGCTGAGATGCTCCCAGACCAAGGGAAGACTGATGCATCACAAGGACCTTCCTCCAGAGCTGACAGAGAGAGACTTCCCCTGGAGCTGATGCCTTGAATTTGGACTTGTAGCCTACTAGACTGTGAGAGAATAAATTTCTCTTTGTTGAAAGCCATCCACTTGTGGTATTTCTATTTCTTGACAGCAGTACTAGAAGACTAAGAGAAAAAAAAAAAAAAACTACTGAATGAAATGCATTCAGTTCAAAGCCTTGCTAACGGTTCTAGTGAGCAGTTTGATGGTTGTCGTGGTTATTAGTTGCCATCTAGTAGACTCATGGCGACCAGAGCCCTGGAAATTGTCAAAAGTGAAATCTAGGACTTCTCTCTGAGTGTCTTTTATCGGAATTCTCCTTGGCCCCCCACCCTTGTTTGTAATGGGCTGATTACTATGATGAGATGGTAAACATGTAAATAGCATCCCAAGGCCTCAAAACAATGTTCCCAGGAAAAGGAATTCCACTGAGAGGGTCCCTAGGTAGCCAGAAGCAGAAGTTCCCTTGGGATAATACCAAGGCATTGATATTACTAATGGCAGACCCATATCAAACTGGATGTGTGGCCAGTTCTTGCTCCCTCCCCTTCCCCATCGCCACCCCCCCATCCCCACTGCGCATCTGTTTCTGCTGAAAACTGGACACACAAAGCACACCTCTTAATATTTCCAAATAATGCAGCGTTAAGAACCTGGTTGTCTGGTGTGTGACAAAAATAACAAACCCCAACAACAAAAATTACTATTCAAAGCAAAGTATTATTTTAGGGTGACATTATTTTTTAAATTCACATTTTTCGTTTGTTATAACAGATAGCAGTTCTGTGAACACATAGATAAGAGGATACAGTAGATATTTGACAGTGTAGTTCTTGGAATATTTGCATATCCGAGAGATTATTTCAGCAAGTATACTTAGACTGACCCTGTTAACCATTCACAATATTTTGTCTTGAATCCAATTCACACTCTATAGACATGTCCAATTCACATTTCAGCTCTCTTACGCTGTTTTCCTTTTTAGACTTTATATTAGGAAATAAATCCATAACATCAAATTTCATGACAACATCTGCTCTGGCTGACATGATTGAAAGGGAATTTCACTCATCCCAGGTTATTCTGTTTCTTAATTCATTCTTTAGCATACCTAGGAAGCAGCTTGCTTTATCAAGTCCGATACAGGGAGTGGGGGCTCCGGGTGCCGAATTCACAACTGGCACCAGCCTGAGTGATGCCGGACGAACGGTGACTGCCAGAAGTCCTCTGAAGTGGCAGAGGTCACACGATGGCCAGAGACTCATCCCCAGGCATGAATGGCTTTGCCGCTTTTGCCCAGGCCAGCTCTGCCAAGCTAATAAGCAGATCATTCAAGATAAAGGTAGATCAGTGTATGTTATGTGCAATGTCCTTTTATGAAAATATGTGATGGTCAAAAACTAAATAAAATAACAGCAAAAAAAAAAAAAAAAAAAACTCCAGGAAAAACTGAAACAAGATAATCACATCAAAAAGGCCATGAAAGCTACAGATGGGAGATTAAGCAAACTAAGGGGAAAGAAAACAGTAAGCAATCCTTTTGTCCATTCCTCTGCCTTCGGGTAGAGCTCTCTTCACACTCTTCCAGAAACAAGTGTGTCTATTATTTTCCTCTTGCCTGGGCTTCCACTGTGGATGTGAGTGTTTGTTTACAGCACATACTTGTGGCTGCCTTTCTAGATCTCATCTCCTCCGTTTGAGGCGATGGTGTCAGTCATCTTTGGCTGGCTTCCCTCTGCACTAGCACACCTTACAAGAGATGAAGGTCCAAAAGCAACCTTGCTCCCAGGCATGCTTCTGCCTCACGGAAGAGTTGTAACACGATGTCACGTTCTCTGCCTTCTGCCTGCCTCCCTCCCTCCCACCATCCGAACTTCGTCTTTAGCCTCTACACTGCTACCACTGTTGTTAGCTGCCGGGGAGTCAGCTCCAACTCATGGCAACCTTGTGTGTAACATAATGAAATGTCACCAGGTCCAGTACTATCTTCATGATCCTTGGCATGTTTGAGTCCATTGTTGTGGCCACTATGTATTTTGAGTACCTTCCAACCTAGGGGCCTCATCTTCTAGCACAATATGGGACAATATTCTGTTGTGATCAATGGGGCTTTCACTGGCTAATTTTCAGAAGTAAGTGACCAGGCCCTTCTTCCTACTCTGTCTTGGTCTGGAAGCTCTGCTGAAACTTTCCACCATAGGTGACCCTGCCGGTATTTGAAATACCGGTGGCATGGCTTCCAGCATCATAGCAACATGCAAGCCACCACAGTACGACAAACTGACAGATGAGCAGTGGAGCCTCTACATACTAGCTTTTAAATACTGGAAGTCTGGACTTTAACTGGTTTCAGAAACACCAAGGAATACCATAAGAGAGTCTGCAGAATGTAAGGATGGTTCCTGAGCTCACAGTTCATCAAAGACCAGACTACCTTTCCATCTGCAGCTCCTCCTTGTTGTCATAAGGAGAAAAAGCTACTTTCTGGAACCGTTATGGGAGCCCAAACTCAGTGCAGGCAGCAGGAGCAGGCAAGCAGGCAGTAAAGATTTCTCCAGATCCCCTGGGGACTGTAATCGCATTCCAGCAACCAGGTGCTGGGAGTAGGGCTTGTGGCTTCCAGCCTTCTTGGCATGAGGCCAGTGTTTCCAGGCCTCCCTCCACCCCTCGGCTCCTTCCCATCATCTTTCCAACCAGAAGCTTGTTAACTGTTTTCCTGTGCTTTTATTCAGATTTCAAGGCACCCTCTGTGTGTTAAACTTCAAAGAAAGTTCGCTGCAGTAAGTGCAATGCTATAACAAGTGGAAGCTCCAAACAGCTCTGTGGAAAATGGTTTGTTAAAATGAAGGGGCCAGGATTCTTTTTTTCACCCCCTTCTTTCAAATGAAATTGTATTTGTGTCTGGATTAAGTTGCCCAGTATCAATCCTGAAAGTTTTAAAGATGAAAAGCAGAACAGTCACACAATATTTAAAATCTAAAATGATTACAACATGGCACTAGGCCAATGTTTATGAATCATTGAATATGATCATAAAATAAAAAATAATCACCAAAAGGTAAATAAATTACCCAGCTTACTGCTTATTTTCACATACAGTCTGACACAAAAGCTGCAACCATGAATGATTTATACCTGTTTTAACAATAATACTCATTTTACTGAAAGATGGTCAGCACTCGGCTGCTGTGGGCAACGTGCCAGTTGTCGAAAGGTTAATGTTTCAGCAGCAATACATTAAATTATGAATAATACTGGTCCCAAAATGGAAGGTTATTAGCTCAGTATGCTTAATTAGCCTAGCTAGAACTTTGCCATCAAGTAACAGTGCCCATTACTCCACTGCCATGATGGGATGATGGGGGATGTCTGCGTTGAGATGCTTATGCCAGGAGAGGGGGCAGGTAGGGGCGGGAGGGGTGTGGGGTATAGTTATGGCTTTTATTTTCTTTTCACCCAGTGTAACATTATGAGAAGCATCCAGAGGCTGGTTTTCAGGAGTTTGAATTCTCCTATGGTTTATTCATGAAGGCTTCCCAGAAAGAAAGAGCAGAAATTATTTGGACCCACCATGATCTGGTTCTACATCAGTGTCTTGCTTCTAACATTGGGGCCTACCAAAGTAGCATAGGTTGCCCTTCATGGGGTAGTCAGGTCCATTAACCATCCAGCAGGTATACATTGAACAGCTATACTATGTTCCAGGCTCTTAACCAGTTGCTGTTGAGTCGATTCCAACTCATGACGACCCCTTGTGTGTCAGAGTAGAACTGTGCTCCATAGCATCTTCAGTGGCTGATTTTTCGGAAGTAGATCACCAGGCTTTTCCTCTGAGGAACCTCTGGTGAGCTTGAACCTCCAGCCTTTTGATTAGCAGCTAAGTACTTTAATCATGTGCATCACCCAGGGACTCTTACCAGGCACTTGCAGGGTAATTAACAAACCAAACACAGTTTTAGATCTAAGGAAGGGACAGGATCTTAAACAACTAACTACACAATGATTGTGTTAATTACAACCATGATGACTGCTGTGAAAAGGAAGTTTAGAACTCCAAGACTAAGCCTGGATGGGGTAGAACTCTTGGAGGTTTCCTGAAGGAAGTGCTGTTTGCTCTGATCTCTAAAGGGTGAGTAGGAATTAGCTCGGTGAATCCTGGGGAAAAGATCTTCCAGGGAGGGAATATCTAAACCTTGTCTGAGTCTCCAGAAAGAATGATGCTAGAAAAAGACACAGGCATTGCTTAAAAGGAGTATTGGAAGAGCATTTGCTTGCCTGGGCCATAAGAAAGCTATTTAGTACCCAGCTTGTCTGGGTATATGGAGTGTGTGTGTGTGCGTGTGTGCACATGTGTGCATTCGCGCACCCACATCTAGCCCCACAACCGTCTCTCCTCCCCTCCTTTCACCCTGACTTTGCCCTTCCAGGTGTTCAGTTTCAGACTTGAACTTTGCAGCCAGAAGGCAGACTGGGACTCCCCCTTGCCATCGCCACTACATCCCTGCTACAGCTGAGCTGTCTGCACCACTGCCTAGCTTCTACTTAGTACTATTAGTAGCTTGTTTTTCTAAGCCCTGAAATTCATTTTCTTTTCCCGCCTTGCTTCCAGAAAAATAAATAAAAGTGAACACATCACTCATTTAAGATGAGGAATGGAATTTAGGTTGAGTTTTTATTTCTATTTTTATGATTAGTTAGAATTTTCCTGGGAATGCCGCCAGGAGGGCATTATGGTGAGATAATGTCCCGTATTTAATCAGTACTGCAATGGTGAACTGCGTTCTGTGGGGAGAAGCCAAGTTAACTCATCCTGCTCTGTCTTGTCTGTTTTCAGGATACAACCATTTAACCCAAGATGAAGGGAAGACTGAGAGACAACAGGGCTCAAGGCTTGGGTGATGGCCTCCAAATGGGCAGGATGCAGCCATGACTTTGTCTCTTCATGCAAGACCCATCACTCTAAGAGCCCTGAGAACCCCCAAGGAGCAGAGCGAAAAGGGCCCCCAAAACTGACCAAAGTGACCAACTGTCGTTCCGCATCCAGCAGACTCTTCTGGCTCCTTCCTCTACAGCTTTCAGACGTCTGTCGGCCTGGGCACACTTCTTGTTTTGAAATGTGTATCTTCCTCTTTGCAACCCAAGCACAATGTGTGCAGGGGAAGTACAAGGCTCTTAAGTGAACCTGGGAGTCAGCACCAGGTAGGACCTGAACATCCCCTTAACTCTGCATGTGCTTGGTCATCAAGAGTTACCCAAGAATCTTTGCTGGAGGCGAGAGTTGGTGGTTGCCAGTTTTCAGAGCTGTTTAGTTTTCAGAGTTGATTGATCCACTGCTGAAGAATGAAAGAATCCCTGGCAGTACTAAAAATAGAAAAGAACTATCTTAGAGAGATGTCTGGGAGGAAAGAAAAGAATGAGGGTCTAGGGAAAAAAGAGAATGGATTTAACTGAGAGGAAAGGAGCAAAGAGAATAGATGAACGGATGTAGATCGACCCTTCTCTGCAATTAGCACTGGTGACCAGGGAAACAGGAACTGGGGGGGCCCACAGAGCCTTTCAGATTTACCATAGTCCCTATTAAACTCAGGGTCTGCAGGAGCCTTCTGTCCAGGTGAGGGCAGTGAGAGAACAGGATGCCCCAAGCAACCCATAAATAGCAGGGTGAAGACAAAGTGTTTATTACTTAGCCTCATGAAGCCCATATAAGTGCTCTCCCAGGGCGCGAGAAAGCAAGAGCATGTGTGCACCGGCCCACGTGTGTGTCCTGGGAGTGGGAGTCCCAGACACGGTGTTCGCGCTTGGCTTGATTCTATGAAGGCGTCTATTTGATGGAACGTACTGGAACAGTTCATAGCCTGCCCAGCAAACCTTATGCAGAGACAGAGCTTTCTTTTTCTCCTTCCTTTTCCTGTTTGCAGTGAGAATGAGGCCTTTCTCTTCTCGGCCCTTTGCTCTCCCCAAAGTTGTCTCACGAGGTCATTGCCAGCTGACAGGCTTCCTTTCAGTGCAAGCTTTGGAGGGAAACAATACTCTGCTTTCTGGGGGACTGGGAAGGCTCGGGGCCTAGTCCTGACCAGGCTACCCTAAATTTAAATGGGCTATTGTTTTAGTAGGGCTGACGGTTTCTTCAGACAATTCAGTTGAAGTAATGTAACACTTTATCTTTATGTGTGTGTGTGTGTGTGTGTGTGTGTGTGTGTGTATCAATATTGAGCAGCAGAGGGGTAGTTAGATCACAATGTTTGGTTTCAAGTCATATTTTGACACTTACTTGCTTTGTGTCCTTGGGCAAGTTTCCTACCCTCTCTGGCTGGGCAATAGCTTCCTTCATTCACACTAGTCTATGAGATACCTGCTAGTGCAAACATCCTTTGACTCTGTGAGTTCAATATACTACATTACCATGTTTGGACAACCGGCATAAAAGCACTTTCTTTGAATAACTTATACATCAACAGAATCAATTTCTAAGAGCAGTCAAAGTTATGTGCTGAGTGTTCTATTGAATATCCTGAATAGTGAATTTAATAGCTTACTAAGGTGAATGGAAAGTAGTGGAAGAGATCTCTGCTGCCAAGTTCTAGTGTTTTGAAAACTCCTTTTATAAGGAGTTAGAGTCTCAAGATTGGCAGCTATAACAATCTTTGTCACCTATAGATAGATAATATTTTGAGAATTAAGAAGCACTTCTGAAACCTGTATATTGGGAATTTCAGAATAAGGACCCAGCTCTGCGTCTGATGAGGAATATAAAAGAGATAAAAGCAATTTATCAATACTAAAATTGACTATTAATTGTTAATAATTATCAAATATCATATTTCCAAGTTCAGGGGCATCAGAGGGAACTGATAGGATAGTGACAGGTTAGCAAGGCCCAGCCTCCTGAATGCTAGAAACCCTCCAGCATCACCAACCTCAGGCTGTTGCTGGCTGACTCTGCAGAGGTGTCGCCAGCACAGATCTGTGTGCTGGCTTTCTAGGAAGCTAGGTCATAGCCGGGCCAAGAAAGAAGGAATCTCCAGGGTTCTGCCAATAAACATGGTGGGAATCACGGCTCTGCAGCCACTAAAAGCCATCACCAACTCCTTTGTAGAGCCACCCACAGGTGGACTTTCCCAGGATATATCCTTGTTTGAAGAGCTTGATGCTACCTTAGTAGTCTTTATTGCTTTCCTTTTTTCCTTTAGCCTTCCTTCCTTTCTTCTTTCCTTCCATTAACATTTGTTAAACATATACTTGGTGACAGGTACTATGCTAGGTACACAGTATATTTATACATAAAGAAATGGTCCCTGAACTCAAAGCACTTCCTGCCTCATGAGAAAGATTATCAAGTAGACAAATATTCACAAATATTGTTAAAATATAAAGTAACTAAACATAGTGATGGAATACACAGGAATCATATTAACTACATCTGTGGAAAGAGACGAAGGAGAAGCTCGGTATCATCAGTCAGAACAAGGCCAGGAACTGACTGCAGGACAGACCATCAATTGCTCCTATGCAAGTTCAAGTTGAAGCTGAACAAAATTAAAATGAGTTCACAAGAGCCAAAATACAATCTTGAGTATATCCTACCTGAATTTAGAGACTGTCTCAAAAATAGATTTCACACATTGAACACTAGTAACCGAAGACCAGACGAGTGGTGGAATGACATCAAGGACATCATACAGGAAGAAAGCAAAAGGTCATTAAGAAGACAGGAAGGAATGAAAAGAACAAAATGGATGTCAGAAGAGACTCTCAAAGTTGCTCTTGAACATAGAGTAGCTAAAGTGAATGGAAGAAATCTTGAAGTAAAAGAGCTGAACAGAAGATTTCAAAGGGTGGCTCAAAAAGACAGAGTAAAGTATTATAATGACATATGTAAAGACCTGGAGTTAGAAAACCCAAAAGGAAGAACTTGCTAGACATTTCTCAAGCTGAAAGAAATGAAGAACAAATTCAAGCTTTGAGTTGTAATACTGAAGCATTCTATGGGCAAAAAATTGAACAACGCAGGAAGCATCAAAAGAAGATGGAAGGAATCCACAGAGTCACTGTACCAAGAATTGGTCAATCTTCAGCCGTTTCAGGAGGTAGCATATGATCAAGAACCAATGGTATTGAAGGAAGAAGTCCAAGCTGCGCTGAAGGCCTTGATGAAAAATAAGGCTCCAGGAATTGACGGAATACCAACTGAGATGTTTCAACAAACAAATGCAATGCTGGAAGCACTCACTCATCTATGTAAAGAAATGTGGAAGACAGCTACCTGTTGAACTGACTGTAAGAGATCCATATTTGTGACCATTCTTAAGAAAGGTGATTCAACATAATGCGGAAATGATTGAACAATATCATTAATATCACACAAAAATAAAATATTGCTGAAGATAATTCAAAAATGATTGCAACAGTACATCTATAGGGAACTTCCAGAAATTCAAGCCAGTTTCAGAAGAGGACGTGGAACAAGCGATATCATTGCTGATATCAGATGGATCTTGGCTAAAAGCAGAGAATACCACAAAGATGTTTACCTGTGTTTTATTGACTATGCAAAGGCATTCAATTGTGTGGGATCATAACAAATTATGGATAACATTCTGAAGAATGGGAATTCCAGAAACACATAATGATGCTCATGTGGAACCTATACATAGACCAAGAGGCAGCTGTTCAAACAGAACAAGGGTATACTGCCATGGGTTAAAGTCAGGAAAGGTGTGTGTCCGGGTTTTACTGTATCCTTTCACCATACTTATTCAATCTGTATGCTGAGCAAATAATCCAAGAAGCTGGACTATATGAAGAAAAACACAGCATGAGGATTGGAAGAAGACTCATTAACAATCTGCGATATGCAGGTGACACAATCTTGCTTGCTGAAAGCGAAGAGGACTTGAAGCACTTATTGATGAAGATCAAAGACCACAGCCTTCAGTATGGATTACACTTCAACATAAAGAAAACAAAAATCCTCACAACTGGACCAAGAAGCAACATCGTGATAATTGGAGAAAATACAGAAGTTGTTAAGAAGTTCATTTTACTTGGATCTGCAATCAACACCCATGGAAGCAGGAGTCAAGAAATCAAACAACATATTGTATTGGGCAGATCTCCTGCAAAAGACCTCTTTAAAGTGTTAAAAAGCAAAGATGTCACTTTGAGGACTCATGTGCCCCTGACCCAAGCCGTGGTATTTTCATTCGCCTCATATACATGTAAAAGAAATGACAATGAATAAGGAAGACAGAATTGGTGCCTTTGAACTATGGTGTTGGCAAAGAATATTGATTATACCATGCATGGACTGCCAGAAGAAGGAACAAGTCTGTCTTGAAAGTAGAACCAGAATGCTCATTAGAAGGGAAGATGGCAATACTTTGTCTCACGTACTTTGTACATGTTATCAGGAGGGATCAGTCCCTGGAGAAGGACATCATGCTTGGTAAAGTAGAGGGTCAGCGAAAAAGAGGAAGATCCTCAAGCAGATGGATTGCCACAGTGGCTGCAATAATGGGCTCAAACATAGCAATGATTGTGAGGATGGCACAGGACTGGGCAGTGTTTCATTTTGTTGTACATAGGAACCGACTCGATGGTACCTAACAAAAACAACAAGTATAGTGAAATATAGTTTATATACCTACCACCCATCTGTCAGCTTGTCCTACTGTGGTGGCTTGAGTGCAAACTCTTTCATCTGATGAGGAATATAAAATAGATAAAAGCAATTCATCAATACTAGAGTTGACAATTTTAGGTCATTATCAATAATTATCAGATACCATGATGTCAAAGTTCATGTTATGATGATGGAAGCTATTCTACCAGTATTTCAAATAGCAGCAAGTTCGTCCATGGTGGACAGATTTCAGCAGAGCTTCCAGACTAAGACAGACTAGGAAGAAGGTCCTGGCAATCTACTTCTGAAAATTAGCCAGTGAAAACCTATGGATCACACAGAATATTGTCCAATATAGTGCTGGATGACGAGCCCCTAGATGGGAAGGCACTCAAAATACACAGTGGCTGCAACAATGGACTTGATCATACCAAGGATCATGAAGATGATACAGGACCAGGAAACGTTTTGTTCTGTTGTACATGGGGTTGCCATCAGTCAGAGTCAACTCTTCAACAACTAACAGCAGCAACATAGTTTAAATATAATTTTAAAATAACAAATGTACAATGAACTTGGAGAGCACAGAATAGGAAGCTAGTAACTCTGCCTTCAAGGGGTCTCAAAGGCGTTGTTTCAGTGGATATTGAGGCAGAGGGGGCAAGCCATTCCCAGCAGAGGAAACACAGCCTATTTGGGAACATGGGTAGACTTCCTGTGATTTGACTCTAGAATGTGGGTAGGAATTGAACCTCCAACCTCACAGCAGCTACAACTTGGAGTCAGGAATATTTCTTTATACTTATACTCCTCGGGCAATCCCCTGGCCTAAATATTGGTGGAGGAGCTTCGCATCTCTCAGTCATTAATAAAAAACTTGATGATCATTATTAAAACTGCAAGTCAGTCTCTTGGGGTGGGTGATGTTGTGCTTCAGGATATGTGTCCTCAAGGAAGAGCACCCTGCCCCCATGGAGACTATATGGCATGACTGCTCTTTCAGGACCTATGTAGGCCCCAAACTCTCCAATGACTAGCCAGCATGGCCAGCACTATAGATGCCAGAAGACCAGCCTTCTTGTGATAAGATGAGCATGTAGTTATATCTTCTAATACCAATACCTTAATCTTCCTGATCTCCTGAGCCCATATGTTTGACTGCTTTGACCTTCAAGACCCATCTGATAATGGTTTAAACCTCATTTAATCACCTGGATGCCTGTCCTCACTGCCTACTCTGACATACCATACCTACCTGATCCCTAAAGCCTTGTCTGAGTATGGAGTCCTATTTAGATTCATCCCTCCCTTGTTCCTGTCCACGTCTACATTCTACACTGGGATAAAAATCATTTAGGTGATTCTTCTTGTATTCTAGGCTATACGTAATCGTAGAGATGATAAGTACAGGTATGTGAAATAAAGTAAATGAAAGTTTGGCTTGGTTTATAAACTTTCTGTCCCTTACAATTTAAAATATTTTCTGATCTTTGAACCACAGTAAAGGTCATGATGTATTATGGTTTGGTGACACTATCCTTTACTATCAGAAAGAGCCCAAACTGACAGGAGTAAAGTAATCTCCATGAAAGAAGACGTACAAATACCACTTGACTTTTAGACTCCCGTGGGATTCTCATCTGTCATCTTCCATTTTTAATTATAGTCATAATCATCTCTCAGGGGCATCTGGAGGCTTCATTAAATTTACCAGCTTCTCTATGATATTTAACACTGGTGATGTTTAAAATCTTGGCCATATCAAAAATAATAGCAATTTAGGGGTAGGAGCTTCTGGTAAAATGAGTTCTCCTTTCGTTCCTATAGGACCAAGACATTCCTGAAGTCAGCACAAAAGCAGCATCCTTTCCAGTTGCTACAATTGCTTCATGTCTACCTTACATTTCTGGATCCTTACAATCTTCAGTTACATCTTTAGAAGTTGTCACTTAGGGCCCTTTTATGACCCACACATGGCTCATTGATATTTCTTCAAGTTCCTACTGAACCTCATTCTTCCATATGTAGAGCAGGATGCTTCCTTCTGGTCAGAGTTCACCAAGGGCCCTTCCAGTAAGCTACTGGAATTATGAGTATTCCAGAACCTCTCTACTTCCATCCAGGCTACTATCTAAACCAGTCAACTAGGCAGAGATTTCAGGAATATCAGCCTTGGTACCCTAACCCCATCGTAGAACTGCAAAGTATCTTTTAGTGTTTATCACCTATGAGTTACTTCACAGAGCCACAACAGGTGACCCTCTGAGATGGACCAGCCTTATTAGGTTTGGGTCTAGAACCATAACTGTAGATCAGGGGCTTCTCAATAGCAGCACTATTGACATTTTTTGGTTGAAAATTTTCTTATTTGGATAATCACTATTGATATTTTGAGCCAGATAATTATTTGTTGTAGGGACCTGTCCTGTGCATTGCAGGAAATTTAGTAGCATCCCTGGCCTCTTCTGACTAGATGCCAGTAGCACCCCCCACCTAGTTATGACAACATAAAATGTCTCTAGACATTTGCAAATGCCCCCTGGGAGGGCAAAGTCACCCCCAGTTGAGAACCACTGCCCTAGACCTCATGCAGAACAAGTATGGAAACCTGGGACTGTGTGGCTTCTCCAGTAATGAAATGTTCTGAGTATTTGTGGAATCCTCCATGGCCTATATGAATAGGGAAGCTGTGACCATGCAGAAAGCCACTGACCCATGGAAATCATAGGACTATCCACCACTTATTTACAGTTTATCACTTGCTCTATTTTGTACATCAGAGAATTACTCAGATGTGTTGCCAGTTGTGAGATAGAGGGAAGCAATGATGGTACCAGTACATTGTGGGCTAGATTTCCTTGTCCAGCCATCTCAAGTCTTATTGATACACCTTGTTTTTGTCATCACAAGGGGTCTCTGTTAGAATTAAGCTCATAATAACTCTTAATTATTAATATTGATTTTTTAATTAATTATTTAATTAATTATTAATTATTAATAATTAAGAATTATTATGAGCTCATAGAATTAAGCTAAGAACTCAAAACAGACTGATAGGCCAAGGCAAGTTGCCAAATCTAACAAGATGAAATGTAACGCAATGTTGTTTGCACTTTATGCTAGCTTAGGTGGTTCCACTAAGCCAAGATTTGTTTTGATGCTCTCTTCTCTATATTTCATTTGGTCATTACCATAGATTCTGGTAAAGTTGTGATGTTTCAGAAACTGTGTTATCATTAATCAGTGTTTTTTATCATACTTCGTTGTAAAAAATGTCTTTATTCTAACATGGTCATTTGAATGAGCAGTGTTTAAGAGAAACAACTGAGACTGTGGAGATCTGTCCAGGCACAACATTTCCCTCATGCCTAAAATGCATATTTCTCCAATATTCACTGCAGAGTCTGCTTTCATCTTGTATAAAAAATGAAAATAAGTGAGTAGGAGTCAAAGGTTAATGACTGATTCAAAGAAAATTTCTGAGTAAAACATTGTGCTAGCTACTGTGAGACAGTTAGAGGCACATAAGACACAACCTCAGTGTTCAAGAGCTCTTTGTCTAGTGGTAGAGTCAAGATATGGACAAGAACATTTATAACACAAGTCAGGGATCCTATAACCCAAGTGCCATAGGTGTTCAGAGCAGAGTCTCATAAAAGAAGGTGGGTTCTGCACACTACAGCCCAGTGCCTGGCCACAGGTTCTAGAATGCCTCTGTAGAGACCACTTCAGCTCCTTCTTTGACAGGGTTGGTATAGACCAGTAGATCAGGGAAATATGGAAGACATAGAAAAGTGGGGCCTCATCAAGGCATTTGATAACATGACAAATGACAATTTATCCATTTATCTCATGGGAAAGAAGATGAAGTGTGAGTTTGTTAGTAATTGGTTGACATAGTTGGTGTCCATGTGGAGGTAGCTTTCTGGTGCTATGTGATGTTGAGGTTTTTGACCTTGGGTGAAAATGCATTTGTCGTTCTCAATCCATGTGTGGTTATCATGAAGTCATGTGTTGGCAGAGTAAAGAACTCAAAAGAGTCCGATAGGCCAAGGCAAGTTGCCAAATCTAACAAGATGAAATGCAACACAAGAAAATGGAAGGTCTCAAAAATCTGCTGTACAAACTCAGGGGGATAGAGCCAAGCTTGGCAATAGGTACTGTGAAAGAGTCCTGGGGCATTTTTTTTATCAGATGTTTGTGTGCATTAATCACCTGGCATACTTGTGTGAAAATGTGGATTGCCAGGCCCACCCCTAAATTGTCAGATTCAATAAGTTTGAAGTGGAGCCAAGAACTTCTATTTATTAAATATCCCTGCTTAGTTCTGAAGTAGGAGCTCCATGGACCACACTCTCTTAGAGGTTTAAGTTGATAGGAAAAGGATTCAACAATTGTATTGAGCAAGATATAATAAGGAGAACAAAGGAGGTGAGCATCCTACCATACTATGCTAGGCAGAGCAGACAAAGATAATTATACTTAATTGTGGGCCATCACCATTTCAGAAAAAGAGAGTCAAATTGGAAGCAGAGAAGCAAAGGGACTCAGAAAACTGTGATGAACAATTGAAGGAACTGGCAGTGCTAGCTCA
Organism: Trichechus manatus latirostris; assembly: GCF_000243295.1. Taxonomy (NCBI): domain Eukaryota; kingdom Metazoa; phylum Chordata; class Mammalia; order Sirenia; family Trichechidae; genus Trichechus; species Trichechus manatus. The sequence continues at coordinate 8,881,703 of NW_004444052.1, forward strand.
GAAAGGTCAGAGAGAGGAGGACAGGAGAGGAAAAAGATTGTCAAACATTTGAAAGTCAGCTTCACAAGGTGACACTAGGACCAGTGGGCAGGGGAATCAATTTAGGCTCAAAATAATGACCATCCTTCTCCAGTAGTCAGAGCTACCTATAGGGCTGGAGTGGTGTAAGCATGGACTGGAGAGCATGTTTAAATAATTATTTTAGAAAGTTGGGTAGTGAACAGAAGGGTGGCATGTCACATAGGTGGTAGGATCGAAAGGAGCCTTTGTTTGTTTGTTTGTTTGTTTAAATAGGAGAGAATAGAGCATGTGTAGGCTTCCAAGTCCAGAAGGATTAATTAAAGATAAGAGAGTGGTGGAGGCAAGCAAGGGGTGAGGGCAAGAGTAGGGAGAGATAAATAATTGAAGGAACAGGGGATCGGAGGGATCTGGCTGGGTGGGGTTCTAGAGCCCAGGAAAGATCTGCAGTGGAAATGAGGCAGAATAGGAGAAAGGAGGTGTAATAGTTAAGGATACAAAGACATTTTATATGGAAAAGAGGGTCCAGACAAGGTACCCTGAGGTAATGCAACAAACAAGTTGATGACGTTCATTCCAATCATGGTTTAAACAGAGAAGGGGTTGAAATCTGATCAGAGTTAAGAAAGAGCGGAATGAATGGGACTAGAGGAGTGTGGAAAAGGCGTGGAGTAGCAGCTTTGGGGAATTTGTTGAGGAGTCAACAACCATCCCTAAATAAAAAGTCTTTTTGGCTATTGCATGGTAGGCCTTTGTGTAGGGTGCAGTCAACTCACACTTCTCCATCCCCAGCAGTGTTGAGCAATCCAAGGCCAGAGTGAAGACACAGATGGCTGGGGATACCCAAGGCTAGAAGTCAGTATGGTGGACCAAAAGAAGGATGGAGGAACTGAAGCAAGTACGGCTCACAAGAATAATAAATACAAAGCTGCCACCTGTTAAGGACTATGTAGGCTTTCTGCTTCAAAGCCTTTAAGTAGAAGTGGCTGGTGGATTCCAACTGCTGACCTTTCGGTTGGCAGCCAAGCTCTTAACCACTGCACCACCAGGGCTCCCCATTAAACTTACAACCCTCAAACCCTAGAGATACCCCAAAATACCTCAGATACCTGAATTTCATTTCAAGGATGCCATCTTTGTGCTCCCATCTTAGTCTTTATAGAGTTGGGGGTTTTCTGACTTGGAGATTATCTACGTGCAGTGCATATTCTGGAAATATTGAGGTGTTATTAAGAGCTGAGATTTTAGAAAATGTGCAGGGCCTGTAGCCACTTTATGTTAAGAGGTATAAGCTATGGGTTTTTTTCATTCATCTTCCCTCATTTTTCTCATTTACTTTTAAAATAGATTTTCAATATATTAATGGAAAATAATGGATTTGACTTACATGAGATTTACAGGATTGACACAATCTGAAAATTCATGATAACTATTATCCTTTAACTCATGTCAGTTCAGAAATATCTTCAAATTTTACCTAAATGCACACAAGAGATCTAGAAATAGGCGGTCAAAGTAGAGGTCCTAAGTGTTGACCATTTGCTTCCTAATTGGTTTTGCATAATCAACCCTTAAATATTCCATAAATGCTGGTAAAAATATCTTTTTAAAAAAGTTTTGTACAGGGGAAAAGCTGTTTGTAAGGGAATCTGTTATTATTGGCTAAAATTATAGGAGAGTCACTTCATTTTTAAAAACATATAAAGACTGAAAAAGGATTAGGATCAATGTCTCTATTTTTAAAAAATAAAAAAAAGGGAAGCTCATAATGTCCTAATCTGGAAATTTTACTGGAAAAAAATGATTGCCAAATCATTTCTAGAATAATCTGTAGTCAATATGGTGTTGGGAACTTATATCACTTGACAGAACAAGTTCTGTCAAACTGATTCATTTCCTTCCTTGAAAGAGTAACGTGATTTTAGTAGATTGAGGGGAAATGAAAAATGTAATCTGTATTTTATTTAACAAGGTGCTTGAACCTGCTCCATCCAACATCTGGGTCGATAAATTCAGAGAATTTGGGGGTTGGCATTAGATGTCCAGGGGGCAATTGAATCCTTATCCTGGGGTCTGGATTTAATAGCACGTCCTTTTTTAGAGGCTTGGCAGCAGGGGAATAGTTACCTGATCTGCCTGAAGAGGAAGAAATGATGGAAACTTCCTCAGGGGGTCCTGATGAATGTATCTGATGTATTTGTCATCATGGTTTTGAGTATTCAGATAGGCTCTGAAGATCAGTTATGAATATACTTTTTTATAAAATAAAAATAAATGCTAGGGGCTCACAGTCATTCATATATGCTCCTTGCACATCCTTCTGAAAATTCCCCAAGAACTGCCTGACAGAATTATTTCTCAGGCTTCTCTATCACCACAGAGGAGGGAAAAAATAAGAGGAAACAATAACTCTGCAAGCAAGTGAGATGTGTGGAAGTAAATCTGTCATACTCTGTAATTCCAAAAGGGAAGGATACTTTTGGAAATTCTATTCCAGCCTAGGATAGAGTCTCTGGCTAGAAATGGTGATGATATTACTTTTATTATTACTCCTTGGATTTACATATCCCCTCCACTCCAGGGAGCCAAAGCACCTTAATAACTTGTTGCATCATTTTAAACTATTAATCTTCACAAAACCCTCATGAGGAAGTCTGGTAGGTGCTTGCGTTTCTCATATTTCAGTAACTTTATGGCTAGAATTAGGTATGTCAGATACTTGTACATGGAGAAAGCTTGCCCTGGATAATATATTTTTTATCTCATTGCCCCATATCCTACAGTAACAGATTTAACTCAGAGCCCAATAAGAAGTAAAAATAATATCTTAAATTTGTTTAGGGCCCTCTAGTTTATGTAGCACTTTTACAATCATCTGATCTTCACCCTCCAGCCCTGCCGTGCAGGCAGGAAAGTAGTGTCAGGACAATATTCATCATTTCTGTCATGTATTGGACACTTGCCACGTGCCAGGCACAGTGCTAGACACTTTATATTTACCACTTCATTTAATTAATCCTCAGGGTTGTTACCCTGTGGGGTGTGGAGTGTTATATCCATTTTACAAAGAGAAAGCACATGAAGAGGATTAAGTAACTAGCTGGAAGCCATCCAGCTCTTAGTTGGCAAAGCTGAGACTAGAACCCAAGCCTTTGGTGATCTTTCTACTTCTTCAAGTTGATATTTCTTTTCTTTTCTTTTTTTTTTGCGAAAAGACCTTGATTCATCCAGGGACTTAAGGAGTCCTTTCTTATGTTTACTTACTACTTTTCTATATGTTTTTATTTATTTATTTGTTTGTTTTTATACCACTTTAAGGAGCCCTGGTGCTGCAGTGGTTAAAAGTGCTCGGCTGCTAACTGAAAGGTCAGCGGTTTAAACCCACCAGCCGCTCTGCAGGATAAAGATGTGGCAGTCTGCTCCTGTAAAGATTACAGCCTTCGAAACCTTATGGGATAATTCTAATCTGTCCTATAGGGTCACCAGGAGTCAGAATCGACTCAACAACAATGGGCTTGGTTTTTGTTTTTATATCACTTTGAGGTGCATTTGTTTCTGGTTTTTCAGTCCTTAGTGCCTTGAGTGTAAGGTGCATCTGTCCTGAGCTACCATCATTGTCTCTCTGATGCCCTCCTCTGCTTCCCTTTACATGACCCACCCCGAACAGATTAGAAGACAGATTCTGTGTTCTAGGTACCAGAAACGAGCTTTCAAAGGGCAGCTCAAGAAGACAAAGTAAAGTATTATAATGAAACGTGCAAAGACCTGGAGTTAGAAAACCAAAAGGGAAGAACACCTTCAGCATTTGTCAAACTGAAAGAACTGAAGAAAAAATTCAAGCCTCAAGTTGCAATATTGAAGGATTCTATGGGGAAAATATTAAACGACGCAAGGAGCATCGAAAGAATATGGAAGGAATACACAGAGTCACTATATCAAAAAGAATTGGTCGACGTTCAACCATTTCAGGAGGCAGCATATGATCAGGAACCAATGGTACTGAAGGAAGAGGCCCAAGCTGCACTGAAGGCATTGGAAAAAAACAAGACTTCAGGAATTGATGGAATACAATTGAGATGTTTCAACAAATAGATGCAACACTGGAAGTGCTTACCCGTCTATGCCAAGAAATTTGGAAGACTGCTGCCTGGCCAACAAACTGGAAGAGATCCATATTTGTGCCGATTCCAAAGAAAGGTGATCCAACAGAATGTGGAAATTATCAAACAATATCATTAGTATCACAACCAAGTAAAATTTTGCTGAAGATCATTCAAAAGCAGCTGCAGCTGTACATCAACAGGGAACTGCCAGAAATTCAAGCCAGATTCAGAAGAGGACATGGAACCAGGGATATCATTGCTGATGTCAGATGGATCCTGGGTGAAAACAGAGAGTACCAGAAAGATGTTTACCTGTGTTTTATTGACTATGCAAAGGCATTTGACTGTGTGGATCATAACAAAGTATGGATAACATTGCAAAGAATGGGAATTCCAAAACACTTAATTGTGCTCATGAGAAACCTGTACATAGATCAAGAGGCAGTCATTCGAACAGAATAAGGGGATACTGCGTGGTTTAAAGTCAGGAAGGGTATGCATCAGGGTTGTATCCTTTCACCATACTTATTTAACCTGTATACTGACTAAATAATCTGAGAAGCTGGACTATGTGAAGAGGAGTGTGGCTTCAGGATTGGAGGAAGACTCATTAACAATCTGTGATATGCAGATGACTCAACCTTGCTTGCTGAAAGTGAAGAGGACTTGAAGCACTTACTGATGAAGATCAAAGACACAGCCTTCAGTATGGATTACACCTCAAGGTAAAGAAAACAAAAATCCTCACAACTGGACCAATAAGCAACATCATAATAAATGGAGAAAAGATTGACATTGTCAAGGATTTCGTTTTACTTGGATCCACAGCCAACACTCATGGAAGCAGCATTCAAAAAATCAAATGACACATTGCATTGGGCAAATCTGCTGCAAAA
>NW_004444052.1:8888607-8905690 GCF_000243295.1 Trichechus manatus latirostris
TGCTGATGTGGCATGACTCAAAATGAGAAGAAACAGCTGCAATCACCCATTAATAAACAGAATGTGGAATGAATGAAGTATGAATCTATGAAAACTGGAAGTCAACAATAATGAAATGGAACACATAGAGGTTGATATCCTAGGCATTTGTGAGCTGAAATGGACCAGTATTGGCCACTCTGAATTGAACAATTATATGATCTACTATGCTGGGAATGACAAATTGAAGAGGAATGGCATCACATTCATCATCTAAAAGAACATTTCAAGATCTATCCTGCAGTACAACACTGTTAGTGATAGGACAATACCCATACGCCTACAAGGAAGATCAGTTAATGTGACTATTATTCAAATTTATGCATCAACCGCTAATGCCAAATATGAAGAAATTGAAGATTTTTACTAACTTCTGCAGTCTGAAATTGATCAAACATGCAGTCAAGATGAATTGATAATTACTGGTAATTGGAATGGGAAAGTTGGAAACAAAGAAGAAGGATCAACAGTTGGAAATATGGCCTTGGTGATAGAAACAATGCCAGAGACCGCACGATAGAATTTTGCAAGACCAATGACTTATTCATTGCAAATACCTTTTTTCAACAACATAAGAGCGGACTATACACATAGACCTGGTCGTAAAGAATACACAGGAATCAAATCGACTACATCTTTGAAGACGATGGAGAAGCTCAGTATCAGTCAGAACAAGGCCAGGGCTGACTGTGGAACAGACCATCAATTGCTCATGTGCAAGTTCAAGTTGAAGCTGAACAAAATTAAAAGAAGTCCACGAGAGCCAAAATATCTTGAGTATACCCCACCTGAATTTAGAGACCATCTCAAGAACAGATTTGTCACATTGAACACTAATGACTGAAGACCAGATGAGTTGTGGAATGACATGAAGGATATCATACATCAAGAAAGCAAAAGGTTAAGACAGGAAAGAAAAAAAAGACCAAAACAGATGTCAAAAGAGACTCTGAAGCTTGCTTTTGAATGTAGAGCAGCTAAAGCGAATGGAAGAAACAAGTAAAACAGCTGAACAGAAGATTTCAAAGGGTTGCTGCTCAAGGATACAAAGTAAAGTATTATAATGAAATGTGCAAGACCTGGAGCTACAAAACTAAAAGGCAAGAACACACTCAGCATTTCTTAAGCTGAAAGAACTGCAGAACAAATTCAAGCCTTGAGTTGCAATATTGAAGCATTCTATGGGCAAAATATTGAATGACGCAGGAAGCATCAAAAGAAGATGGAAGGAATACACAGAATCACTGTACCAAAAAGAATTGGTCAACATTCAACCATTTCAGGAGGTAGCATATGATCAAGAACCAATGGTATTGAAGGAAGAAGTCCAAGCTGCACTGAAGGCACTGGCAAAAAACAAGTGTTCAGGAATTGATAGGATATCAAGAGAGATATTTCAACAAACAGATGCAGCACTGGAGGTACTTACTTACTCATCTATGCCAAGAAATTTGGAAGACAGCTACCTGGCCAACCAACTGGAAGAGATCCATATTTGTATGCTTTGCAAAGAAAGGTGATCCAACAGAATGAGGAAATTATCAAACAATATCATCAATATCACACACAAGTAAAGTTTTGCTGAAGATCATTCAAAAGTGGTTGCAGCAATACATCGACAGGAAACTGTCAGAAATTCAAGCTGGATTCAGAAGAGAACGTGGAACAAGGGATATAATTGCTGATGTCAGATGGATCTTGGCTGAAAACAGAGAATACCAGAAAGATGTTTACCTGTGTTTTATTGACTATGCAAAGGCATTTAACGGTGTGGATCATAACAAATTATGGATAACATTGCGAAGAAGGTGAATTCCGGAACACCTAATTGTGCTCATGAGGAACCTGTACATAGACCAAGAGGCAGTCATTCGAACAGAACAAGGGGATACTGCATAGTTTAAAATCAGAAAAAGTGTTCATCAGGATTGTATCCTGTCCCCATATATTTTATTTTAATCTGTATGCTGAGCAAATAATCCTAGAAGCTGGAATATATGAAGAAGAACTCGGCATCAGGATTGGAGGAAGACTCATCAACAACCTGTGATATGCAGATGACACAGTTTTGCTTGCTGAAAGCAAAGAGAACTTGAAATACTTACTGATGAAGATCAAAGACTACAGCTTTCAGTATGGATTACACCTCAATATAAAGAAAACAAAAATCCTCACAACTGGATCAAAAAGCAACATCATGATAAATGGAGAAAATATTGAAGTTGTCAAGGATTTCATTTTACTTGGATCCACAATCAATGCCCATGGAAGCAGCAATCAAGAAATCAAACGACGTATCGCCTTGGGCAAATCTGCTGCAAAAAACCTCTTTAAAGTGTTCAAAAGCCAAAGGTATCACTCTGAGGACTAACGTGGGCCTGACTCAAGCCATGGTGGTTTCAGTCACCTCATATGCATGTGAAAGCAAGACAATGAATAAGGAAGACAGAAGAAGAATTGATGGCTTTGAATTATGATGTTGGTGAAGAATATTGAATATACCATGGACTGCCAGAAGAAACAAACAAGTGTATCTTGGAAGAAGTACAGCCAGAATTCTCCTTAGAAGCAAGGATGGCGAGACTTTTTCTCAAGTACTTTATACATAAGACGTAACGTTTGGTAAAGGGTCAGCAGAAAAGAGGAAGGCCCTCAACGAGATGGATTGACACAGTGACTGCAACAATGTGCTCAAACACAGGAATGATTGTGAGGATGGAGCAGGACTGAGCAGTGTTTCGTTGGGTTGAACATAGGGTTGCTATGAGTCAGAACCGACTGAACAGCACCTAATAACAACAAAACCACAAAAATCATATAATTGACCAACAGAGCTATCTGTCTAATTGACAATTGAACAACAGCAAATCCTTGGCGTATAACATTTAGAAGTTCAAAATTAGAACTTGTACAAAATAATTAAAGGCTATAGAAAGTTCTGGATTTTTTGCATGTCTGAAGGGGATTTATATTCCAACATGACTGAAGAGATATGTCCATGACTGGGCCTTCTCAACCAGACCCCCCTGCCAGCTTTTTCCACTGCTTGGTCAACTCATCTCTAGAAAGTAACTTTAAAACATCTGGCTTCTCTCCTGAGTGGCTGCCAGGGCCATCTTACCAGGAGCGGTACTGGAGTGTTTCTAAAGAAATAGGAGCGCACTGGAACATTGAAAACCAGGACTATTTTAAAGTTGAAAGTACCTTCTTGAGATCTTACAAGGATCTTCAACAGGATACTGTATTTCTCACTGTCTACATGCCCAGTGGCAAACATGTCCATTAAAGGGCTCATGTCTTCCTGGTAGAGTCACACCTATATGTGCGTTGGGAGGTTATGAGTTCACACCTAAGTAACGATTACATAATAGACTCACTCTTAGACAATCTTCCCATGCCTCCTTAGACCTCACCAAGCCCTCAGCCTTCCCCCCTCCAAAAAAAAAAACAGTGCAGGAGCCCTTGAGAGGGTAGTCTAGAGTGGGAGGTGGGAGTAAAAGGGCAGGTTAGAGGCTGCGTTCATCTCTTTGGCCCAGGCAAGTTGTCCCCTTTGATTTCCCAGTTGTTTCACCCTCTGGCCTCACTACCTCGCTGTCAGCTTTTGAGGCAGTTTCCAGGGACACCATACATATCTCCACCTTTCTGTGAGGATAAATAGTTTGAGGCTCCCACGTCTTTATTAAACATTTCCTCTAAACTGCATGCTTTGGCTCTGTGCCCAGGTGCACCAAGAAAGCTTTCTGGGAGCAGCCGAACTCCAGAGCCCTGCCACATGGTTCCTCAAATAAATAGCCCTTTGAATAGGCAGGAGGCACCTGTACATGCTGATGGCTGCCCCTCCTCTTTGCCTCCCGGATTTTCCTAGCTCCCTGGGTCCAGAGGTGGGAGGATGCTGAGAAGCCTCATTGGCCCGTCACATAACAAGGAGCAGCAGCAGCAGCAAATTCCAGGAGCCAGATGTGTGAGCTCTCTCCTCACAAGGCCAAGAGCTGCTGGGACCTGTGGTCTGGCTGTGGAGAAGGGAAGGCGCCCTGCCTGCAGCAGTGGTGGAAGTGAGGGGTGGACTAGAGGAGCAGAGGCTGAAAATGAATAAATAAAGGCATGTCTGACCAAACCCCAACACCTAAATCTCGAAGCCCACTGGAGCAGGAAATTGAGTGGCTGGGCCCAGCCGCCTTGCTTTGCCCTCCCCCACCCTTGGCCTGGAAGGTTTACCAGGCTGTCCAGACTTCTTTTATTTAGAAATCCCAAGTCAATCAGGAAAGAGGAAGCGCGTTTTTTTTAAAACCAAGTGAGACTCAGTGGTCACGGATCTGAATGAGATAGAGAGGAAGAAAGGATTTTGAGAGAAGCAAAAGAAGAGTGTGTGTGTGTGCGTGTGTGTGTGCGTGTGTGTGTGTGTGTGTGTACGCGCGCGAGCGGTTATGTGTGCGCGCAAGTGCGCGCGTGCAAGACTGTCTGAGAGACAGCCTGCAAGAAAAAGAAAACAAAGGAAAGTGTGACAAGAGAAAGACAGAGAAATAAGTGGGGGAAGGCGTGCTTGTTGGGGGAGGGGCCGGCGCTGGAGAGAGGCTGCAGGATGGATGGCGGAATGCTGGCAGAGCTGGCCGGGAGCAGGGAGGGAGGAGGACGGGAGGCCGCGCACAAGTGAAAGAGAGACAATGATGTCAGCATTTCCTTCTGGGCTGGTCACGTGGTCCCTGCCAGGTAAACAGACTGGAAATAGACTCCATAAAGGCAGCTCCTGCTGGGGGAGGGCGGGAGGTACTCCTGCTTCACCCTTTCCTCTCCGCTGTGTCCTAAAACAAGCAGGTTTTCATGTCTGCGACAAGGTGGTCTCTGGGTGGAATTGTCTTTTTTACAAGCCAAGGAATATGACTCAGGGAGGAAAGCTATCTGCTTTTACAATTAGCTCAAGGAGTTTAGAGACATTTTGATGTTAAAAAAGAATGGAGGTGGGGATGAGTGTACATCTAAGCTCAGATGCTGTGAGTATCTTGGTCCAGGGATTGCATATCCTCATTTGTTTCCTTCCATAGGGGATCAGATGGGTCAAGATTAAGGATGGATTGGAAGGCTGCAGTTTAGAATGAAAGGATCAGATGCTGTGGTAATCACCATTAGGAGAAAGAAAATACTGACAGACTCAATGAGAAAACCCTTTCGTGACCCAATTGTTTTTTCCTTTTAATTTTTTGTTGATACTATGTGTTTTCAATAATGGAAGGCATGCTGAATCATTGAGTGTGTCTGAATTTTTGGTAGGTAATATGGTTTTTATTTTATGCCTCATTCCACAAATTGTACCATTGTGTACACAAATTCTACCCCCAGAGTCCAGAGGTACGTAAGTGTACCAAATAAAAGTTTCAAAATCCATGTTTTTCCTACCAAAAATTCAATGACTTAGCACCACCTCAAACAATACTCTGCGAAAACAGTAATTTGCGGCACATGCCTGTTTTTTCCTTTTCAAAATGTTATATATTCACTGCCTGCCAGCAGCGCATACTGTCGGTGGGACAGTAGCTTCCCAATGAGCCCCAGAGGTACAAAAAGTAAGTGATAGATGTATATACCACCAGTCCTGAAAAGGTTTAACGGAGTTTGATACAGTTCAGGATGTGACCGTGGTGCCACAGGGAGGAACTGAAACTCCACAGAAGAGATTAGGTAGGAAAAAAAAAAAGACAAGTTACTATGACTTTCAAGCAGAGTTTTAAAAAATGATATAAAAGGGTCTCCAAGCAAAACATGGAAGGAGTTCAAAGCATTTTAAAATGACCAAGGCATGTCTGGAAACTTTATCTGAAAAGCAAAGTGGATGGAGCAGGTAATTTTTCTACCTGGAAAGTTCAAGAGTCCAAAATGGTGGCTGGGTGAAGTATATGGCTATTTCTCAAGTGCCTGCAAATACAGCTTTCACATCTATGATGGAATAGATCATTTAGGTCATTCTTTTAATAATTTTGGTCCTAATTTTCTGTCCTTGTGGAAATGTGGCCAAAGCCGGTGGGAGGTAGAGTGACCATCTGTCCTGGTTTTCCAGGATTTCAGGGGTTCCTGGGACACAGAACTTTGAGTTTTAAATTTGGGGCAGTCCCAGGCAAGCTGGGAAAGATTGGTCACCCTAATAGGAGGTCTAGTCTAGCCAGTTACCATCGAGTCAATCTCAACTCGTGGGGACTCTAAGTGTGTCAGAGTAGAACTGTGCTCTATATGCTTTTTACTGGCTGACTTTTTGGAAATAGATCATTAGGCCTTTATTCCGAGGTGCCTCTGTGGACTTGAACCACCAACCTTTTGGTTAGTAGCTAAGCACATTAACCATTTGCACCACCCGGGGACTCCAGTCTAGTCTAGATAGATATAAGAAAATAATCCATCCCTCCTGTCTACTAAAAACCAGCTCCTTTTCCTCTGGTTTTCTCTCTTTCTCTCTCCTCTCACTTCTTTCCTTTGACCTTCTCTGGCCAGATTATACTAGGGAAATTGCAAGACAAATTGAGTATGTGTGACTCTGGATGGACTTATGAGCTGGCAGAATACAGCTAAGTTGAACAGTTGGCTTTAGTTGCACCTGGAAAAACGGAGAGGAGAAAAAAATGAACCCCATTGCTGCTTCTGCCTTTCCTCTGTCAACTTCTGTTACGGAGACAAAATCAAAACCAAATCCATTGCTGTCGAGTGGATTCTGATTCATAGCAACCCTATAGGACAGAGGAGAAGTGCCCCATAGGCTTTCCAACGCTATACATCTTTACAGAAGCAGACTGCCACATCTTTCTCCCACAGAGCGGCTGGTGGGTTCCATCACCGACCTTTTGGTTAGCAGCCGAGTGCTTTAACCACTGTGCCACCAGGGCTCCCCTTATGGAGACAGGGAGAGTCCAGTCAGCGCCACAAATGTACTTTCAGCCCTTGGGTTGAAAGATAGATATTTGATACCCCTCTCCGTTAACGAAATACGTCACTCTGACAAGACTCTCAGCCCAGAGCAGAGTTATTTTTGCAGCATTATGTAATTGGATTGCCTGGTCAGGAGTACTTCCTTAACAAGGCTTTCAGCAACCCCTCTGTGTGGGCCTGGCCAGTCCTGCCCAATTACACAGACTTGTACTCGCGCTGGAATCAACCCAACTAAACACAGAACAAAATAGGGAGAGATGAGCCCACAAAGCTGAACTGACCACTCCACCACCTCACTGCCTGTCAGGGTGGTTGGGTGCCTGACGGCACGTGTAGAGCTCAATGTTGGGGGCCAGCACTCACATGGCCACAACCTCAATATGGACAAAGCAGGTATTCCTGTCCCGCAGGCCTGCTGATATACACTCCCTTCTCCACCCAGGGGGCCTGCAAAGCTGAGCTCCCATGGCAAACCCTGGAGTGACCAGGGAGACCCTCAAGAGGCCTGCCATCTGGACTTTGCTGTCCTATCTCATTCCTAGGTTACTGGATTTCCTAATATTTTTTCATGAGTAGTTGGTCATCTGAACATCTCTTCCTGTTAGCCTTGCTGACTCACAGAAGTAAGGAACTTAGCTTCAGACACAGTAAGATATTTTAGAAAGAAAAACAACAACAACAAAAGGGCTGGTATGAACTTCTGGTCTGGCCAGCTCAGATCTGGAAATCCAGGGGTACACTGGGCAGTTGTTCCAAAGTCGTATTATGCTGCTGTCATCCTGGGGTTTTGTTTATGTTGTTATATTTTATTATCATTTCTGCCTTTTTCCTGTTAGAAAACAACCTTCATGCCCTTTGGTGACTTGTCTCCTAGCCCTGAATCCATATCAAAACCAGAAAACCCCGTTCTCCTGATCTTAACAAGAGGCAGCTGGATGTAATAGAAATACTAGGTTTAAAGCCAGATAGACCTGGATTCAAATTCAAGCTGAGCCACTTAATAGCTGTGTGACCTTGGGAAAATGACTTAACTTCTCTGAGTCTGGTATGCCTCATAGTACCAGCTTACCAGGGCTCTTGGGAGAATTGAGTGGAATTAATGTAAAGTGCTTGCCAGGGAGCTACCACATAGTAGGCACTCAACAAATATAGGACCTTCAGGGAGGGAGAAAGAGAGAAGGGCCATCTTGCCAGGTTGCTAAGAGATAACCTCTGTCCCCTTTACTAGACCTTTAATCACCTGGGATGATCTTTTTAAAGGATGCTGAATTAAATCTCATTGTCATTTTGGGGGAGAGGCCAGAGGAAAAAAGAAGAGGTGCCCTTGGTCCCAGGCTCCCAGCACAGGGTCCCTGGGATAGACACCCCTTTGGCTGTTCCTTTTGGGAAGCCTTCCCAACCTGAAAAATCTTGCCCCCACCTGCCCTCTTACAGCCAGGGTCACCCTCTGAGCCTGAGCACTAAGTTCAATTTATTAGCTTTGGTTTTGCCTGCACTAAGCTGCAGGAGCCACCAAGTGCCAAGAGCTAAGGGACAAGGGATGAGTGTGGTTTTTCCGAAAGTGTCCACCTATGTGGATCTTGAATCTTTGTCGCAAAGAAGGGTTCACGCCAATTCTGCAGCAGGAACTAGTAGGAACCCACAGATCAGGGACCTCAAGGGCAAACTGAGGTACAAACAGCCACAGGCAAAATAATGGGGGAGACAAAGGATGTGAGTGTCCCTGGAGGTCGGGGTTAGAATCAGCTCCCAGAAGGTGGACAGGGTGGGGTGGAGGAGAGCTCATGGCAGCGCGCACCACACGCACCACTGTTCCAGTTGGCAGGAAGCCCTTCCTTGAAGACTGTAAGTTTAACCTTTAGCATCCAAGTGTTGGGGCTTAAGTATCGTTATGAGCAACTCTTCCCGCTGCAGCGTTCCCAGACTGTGGGAAGAGGGGTCGGCACAAACCCACCCGCTTTCCTTTTTCTTCCCAGACAAAACGAGAAGGAGGGGGTCGCCCAGAACCAAAAGCGCAGACACAGGCAACAGTCGAGTGGGCCCCTCTCTAACCCTAAGCACCCACTCCCACCTCCTTGGCTCGTGAGGGCACTGGTCTGAGTCGGGGGCAAGCAGCGCCCCAGGAGGCTCCCCACTCCCAGCTCTGTTCCTGGGGTTGCGGGGCTGCAGAAGTGCTCTCCTGACCCAGGCCTTGGCCCCGTGCCCTCCGGCTTTCGGGTTCGGGGCCCAGCTCAACCCAGCGCTGCGCTCAGTTCTCTGCAGCACAGGGACCGGGCACCTGTGGCCCGAGAGAGGCTGGGAAGCCTGGCTAAGGTGGCGGAGAGGAAAACAGCGCCGAGCGGCCCCTGGGCGGGGGTGGGCGGGTGGTGGGGTGCTAAGAGGGAAGCTGACGCTGGGGTTGGGCGGGGGGCGGGCGGGGGGAGGCGGGAAGACCCAGCATGAGGTGCGCCAGCCTCCCGCCTTCTTCCCAGGCTGCTTCTGGGGCCAGGCCCCAGCCCGGTGCTTTTCCTAGTGTCCGCAGGGGCGCAATGGGGGCGTTGGAATTGCTCGCCGAGGTCAGTTCCCCCGCCCAGCCGAGGGGGCGCAAGGCCGTGTCACACTCGCACCTGCGAGGGGCGCCCGGACCCCAGGGCAGAGACTCTGCACCGTCCTCCGCGCCCGGCCCGCTGCTCTTGGGGACTGAGTTCCGGGGCTTCCTCCCGAGCCGACAGGAGGAGAAAGGTTCCCCAAATGGAACTGGGTGTGCCAGACACGAGGGACGCGTGCGCTGGCTTAGTGAACTGGGGTCAGCGCCTCGGGAAACTGTCTGGATCCTCGAGGTGATGGTTCTTGCGGCGGTGGGGGACGGCGCCGGGTCTCTTTCCAATGCCGAACCCAGGAGTCTAGCGAGCAGGCTAGAAAGGGGTGCGCCCTGCGCCCGGGCCAGAGGAAACTGGCGTCGAATGTCCACGCTGCCCCGCTGAGCCCGGGAATTAAACAGGGAGGGGGCCTCGAGGGCACGCCCTGCGCCCACAGGGGGCCAGGGCCCTGCCCGCTGCTCAGGCACAGGCTGGGTTCGCAGGCCGCCCGGCGGGGATCCTGGCTAGCGGGAACCCCAGTTCATAAGCCCCGGGCCTGGTGCGCATGGGACTGCTTGCCCGCGGGCCTTGACTCTAATAGCGTGGGCCCCAAATTTCGCAGCATCTGCGCCCAGGAAGATCGGATTCGCCTTTTTCTCTATTTTTAAGAATGGGAACAAACGAATCGGAAAATTTTTGCTTTGGAAAAGAATCTGTTCGATGTCGTTTGTTGCTTAAATTGTCCTTGGAATTTTTTTTCAGCTTCATTTGAAAAAGAGAAAGAAAGTTGATGCGCGCCCCAAACCTTGTTTCTGTTTAAACCGTCCCCTTAGACGTGCAGTCAGTTACGACAAATGTTATCTGGGGCGAAGAGAGCGAAATGGAATGGGAGAGAGGACGGGGACTGGGAATCTCTCATTTTAAATCCCATGACAGGCTTTGAGGAGAGGCACAAAATATCAGGAAAAAATAGTTCGTCCCCCACTGATTTCCTTAACTTCAAAGATTTCTTTCACCCCTTAAATCAGAAATATTATGGTGCTAGGTATTTATCCAGAAAAAAATGCACATATTTCTTCAGAATATGTACACGCTATAGGTCCCTTTTTACATTTTTCAGACAAAAAAAAAAAAAGGGGGGGGAACACTCAACTCCCTGGCCATTACGCAAGCCAAGCCTGCAAGAAATGCAGGCATCTGGGGGGGATTCTCAGCCGCGCATCCCTGCATTAGCGCTCGCCTGCGTGTCTGCGTGTCCACAACGCACGTGCCATCGTGGGCACCGTCTCCCCACGCCAGCCCTGGCGAGCTATGTTCAAATGGGCGCCAGGTTTCAGTTGCCCTTCCGCAGCCCTGCTCCCAAACACACCGCCTGCACCTCGCAGGACTTTTTATTTTTTTCTTTTTGCCTCCAACTGGCAAGCAAAAAACCTGCATCATTCTCCCAAGTTATGCTCTTGGAAATCTCTAAAGCGAATGTAGCCGGACTGAGGGTCTCTTGCCCTCGAGTTGTTCACTTTGTGGCGTTATGATGAGGTTACTTCTTTCTTCTTCACCCGCCCCAGGCTTTAGATGTGGTGCAAACTTCTCGTACCGGGTCACCAAAAACGGAAGCAAGCGCTTGCTGGTGGTGCAGGCATTGTGGACCCGGGAGAGCCACGGACTCCGAGGCTTCCTCCCGTCCTAACGTTGGATTTCAGATTTACATTGCAAGGGAGCCCAGGAAACTGGGAATCAGACTCAAACCCCAGGACTGACTAACTGCCCTGCATTTTCACAATGCGCCATGTATTCAAAATGAAGGACAGGCTTTATCATTTGGAACTCTTTCAAGGACCTGGGTGCTCCAAGTTTGGGGCTAATTCTTTAAAGGTTTTACTTCTGAGAAACAGAAAAAAAAAAAAAAAAAAAAGAATGCAGCATACCCACAATCCATGTACTGGGGATGACACTCAAGAGTAGGTTGTGGTCTCTTTTCAATTGGGAGTTCAAAAGGAAAAAAAAAAAAAATCGTCCCCTCCCCCTTGCCCCAGGGATGAAACCTCTCTAGACTCGCGCGGCCAATTTGGTTTGATTTTCGCGGTTTGGAGGCTCTAGCGGGGTTAGGGGCAGCCGGGCTCCGAAGACAGACCACAGCTGCCTTCTGGACCAGCTGGTCCGCTATTGGCCCTGGAAGCTGAGGCTGAATTCGGGGTGATTCGCTCTCACCCTTGCAGCTGGAGGGAGCGCCGGGAACGCGTCGACCAGACTCCGCGGCCGCGCCTCACACGCCTGTCCATGGACCGCCTTGCGGGTCTACCTTCTCTTTGAACCCCCCACTTGCCTCTTGTCCCCCAGGGATCTAGCTCCCTTTTCCCTCTGTCATTTCGAGCCAGTTGTTTCTCCACCAAAAACTCTTTTTTCTTGGAGTAACTTTCCACAAGAACTGTCATTGTCCCAAATGCCCTGCCTCGTGGGGTAGATTTGGGAAGCTCCTTTTCAATTAAAGCCCCTTTTGTGGGCTCCATGCGTGTCCCTACAGTCCCCAGGATATCAGCTGGGCGCTGAGACCTATAGCCTGGTGTGCCCGGCGCTGCGCCAAGACTAATAGGGACTTCAGACACTGCTATTTTCCATTGGAACGCCCCAGAAACGAATCTGAATTTGGTTTTTGGTTAGCTTTCAGGCGTGAAAAATATTTTGATAAAAGTATTCTCCAGGCTTCCTGGAGTTGGGGGAAAGAAAGCTCTTGACCAAGAATGTGGGCATAAAGCAAGTACCTGCATGTAATGGACACCACTGTGTACATCTGTTCACGACTGTGGCCAGCGGGACGAGCCTGAGGGGCTGCCGCCGACATCCAAACGCACCCATCCTGCCAGGGGCTCCCGTTTTCTGCAAAGAGGGGGCAGTTTTTACCCAGACCCAGCTGCTCACCCTCTGACACACTGAGAGCAAACTTTCTGATCTGATGGTTGAGGCTCTGAGCACAGTGGTTTGTTTAACCGTAGGACAGAGCCGTGGATGGAGCAAATCGAGACGGCCGAATAACCGCTCTCCGCACCCCTAGAAGAAAGGGGAACTGTTCGATTTGTCTTGGGGTTAGGAGTGAGCTGGGACGGGACTGGTGGGTCGAACGGATGGAGCGCCGCGCCTGGCTGCCTTTCTGTGCATTTCTCTCCCGTTTCTCCCTCCCTACCTCATCTTCTGCCATTTCCAGAGGCAGGAGAAAGGTGATCTCGGACTTGACCCCTAAATCACGCTGCCGGTGGCTGCACCTCGCTCCGGGATGAGCGCAGCCCTTCCCCCGGCTCAGGCAGCTTAACCCTTTCCTCCCCGCGCGCGCGGGAGCCGGTGGCGGCAGCGCCTCTGACCCCAGCACCACGAGTAGCCCGCCTCCTCTGCGCGGCACCTTGGATCCCGCGAAGAGACCACAAAAGGGCGAGACTGCGGGACGCTGCAGCCTAGGGCTCCGGCCAGCCGGCCAGGAGTGCTGCCGGGGAGCCTGAGGAAGAGCCGGAGTTGGCTGAATGAGGGGAGATGTTTGGATTGTGTTAACTACCCAGACAGATGCACTTCGGCATGTCTGCATTTATGGAATCCATATGTTGTCGTGGCAAATGAAAGGACAGCAACACGTACATACAATAGACTTAGAATAACAATACACATTCAAAAAGGGACCCGCACATTCTTCACCCTGCAACCTTTCTCTTAGATCTACCTCTAGAGTTGTACTGAGAGGCGTTCTTTCAACCTCCCCTGCCTGTACACCGGGTTTTCTCTTTTCTTCCTCCTCCTTTTCCCCTCCTTTTTGTCCCCAATTCCCCTGCAGAAGAAAACGCAGGGCCCAAAAGCTAGTCTCTTTCTTAGTGAGATCTCCTAAGACCCCCTTCACTCCTTTCCTTCCTAAGACTGGCCCATCACATCTTTAGCATTTGGACCAAATACTAGTTACTCACATTGCAACCCCAGGTTCTGAAAATTACAGGGGAGCAGATTCTGACTTAAATTCATCATCCACATCTTCATCATTAAACCAATATTTCTATATGATATTTGCAAAGAAGTGGCTTCAAAGAGATTTGGAAGCACAAACCCCAGCCAGAGAACACAGGCATAGCTCTGTACAGTACCTGCATTTATGTACACCTGGTGAATTTGTGTGCATATATCTACTCAAACACACAGATGCAAAGACATCTAAAGTCATTCAAATGTATATTTATATACCCCTTTATGCATATTTTTGTATATATACACACACACACACACATTCATTTGAGCGAGAGGCAGAGGAATGTACACATGAATGCAAGATTTAGCCTACCTTCTCCTTTCCCTCCCTACTGTAAATATCTTAAAAACAGGTTGGTCTAAAATTTTCTGCCCTCTTTCCAGCTAAATGAAGGATTTAGATTCTGAAATTCTTGGTTCCTTTTTTCACTTTGTATGTGAAATAATCCATATAGATGCTGGATTATCGCTTAAGCATTATTCAATCATACAAGCTTGGTACCTCTCCTCCTTATAACGAATTCACTCAGTAAAATTAGCATAAGTATTTACCAGATTAAGCTGACATTTTCCTATATTGCAATATGAAATACATTTATATCTAGAGTTTTCTCCCAAATACCCTATACCAATGGAGATAACTGACTTCCTCCGCGTTTTGTGTAAGAAACAAGCTGTAAGTTCGCTTCTCGTACTATCTACATTTTTAGAAGAAAATACATACATAGCATGTTAGTGATTTTTCAAGATCTACAAGGAGAAATTTAATTCTGCTATATTTAAAAAAATAAACTAACAGATTTATGAAGATTTGTGGAGACAGATAAATAGGGCGAAAATATACTCCTGAGGGTCTGAAGAATTTTCCTTACCTGATGTATTATGGAAAAATTCAGAATTTACCAGTCTTCCTTCAGTCAGCTACATTTTACACTGACCTGCACTTTGAACTGAAAAGGAAAAAAAAAAAAAAAAGGTTAACTGTTGCCAATGAAAAATTTAAAATAATAATCAGAAACCGGACAAACTGAAGGTAAAAATATACAATGGCTACAATAAAGATAAACATTTATTTAATCAAAGTAGAAGTTGTGTTTGGACTGTAGGAATGTTTCATCCGTCCCTTAAAAAAAAAAAAAAAAGCAAGAAAGAAAAAAGCCAGAGTCTTTGCAGGCTCCTGGAGAGTTCCCATTGTCCTGGGCTATCGAGAGCCCAGAATGCATTAACCTCACAAAAGACACATTGTGCAGGGGACAAAAAAAAACCCCTTCTTCTACAATAACTTTTAGCTTTTTTATTTTTAGAAAATGACAAAGGTTTTGCAAGCACTGACTGGTGAAACCTGTAGCAAGTCAGGCTGGACTTGGCTTTATTGATCAGCTGTCCCGCATGGAAAAGCAGCCAGGAAAAGTTTGAATGGCAACCCAGATTTGGCTCATAGAGAGGAAACCTCCGATTTTTCTAAATGTATTTTTTTTCCTTAAATAAAACAGCATTATTCCTAGAGTGAATTCAGAAGGATTAGATGAGGTAACCATGCAAAATCCTAAACCGGTTTTCTCCCCCTAGTCTTGACTAAGAAGCTGCATGCTCTAAGAGCATTGGGAAATCTCGCAAAATGAAGAATTACTTTCTAATGAAACAGATTTGCCGATTAATTCCCAAACTCCTTCTAAAATAAAACATTCAGCTAGACTAGGGCAAAACAATTTTTTTTCTAAGAAAAATAAGTTTTAGCGCTCGCTTTCTCTACCTGATGTTCAGGGTTTACTAATAATGCCTTAAAAAACAAAAATGTTGTTTTTGCATTTGTTTGCAGATCACTTAAAGTGCAAATTGCAGTTCATTTTATTGCAGACAAGTGTAATTTCAGTGGTACTAGTTCATATTTAGAACTTACATAAATACATACTTGTCATTAAAAAAAAAATCTATTGCAGTAGCAGTGACGCTGAGGCTAGAATTTGAAAGCGGGGGTAGAGAAAGAGGGAGAGAGAGACATTCTTGTTCTTCCTGCGTTTATTTGCTTGCTTTTTGGAGGTACCATGCACCCGCCTAAGTGATGGCTTTGAAGTACTGGGAATCGGTACAGTAGCAGGGTCCCTGGCTGCTGTCTTTGACTCCAGGGATCTCCTTTGGGCTCTGGTGGGATGTACCGCTCCTAGTCTTTATCTGAAACCTATCCTCTCATTTCAAGCCCTTTGGCTTTGAGACTCTGCTCCAAACTCTTGGAGGTAGCTGTAAGGCTTTTTTTTTGGCATTAGGGAAGGGGTATGTAATTTCCCCCTTTCTACACTTTAGACCTTTCTTCGCTATTTAAACATATTGGCTTTCTTTCTTATGAATTTAGTCTGAAATTATTTTTCACTGCCTTTATTACATCCCTGCTTTTGATGGCAAAATAGCTTCCTGTGTTTTGAAAACATCTGCTTTCCAGGTTTTACATGAGAAAATTGATTTTACTTTTCTCTCAAGTCCTGCAAGGTAGAAAGTCGGACTTGTTTCCAAGTGCAACTTTTCCTTTTCTTGTCTTTCTTAAAGTTACCCCCCTTCAGTTCTGATACACTTTCCCCTTTATTTCTTCTAATCATCACTCCCCTCTACCCCACTCCTTCTAAAGAACCAGAGAAGATTGATTTCGTCTTATTTCAGAAGACAGAATTAACACATACATATTTTTGTCTATAGTCTATGGTACGTGTTTAAGTTTTCTCCATATTTTCTTCATTCGTCCTCTGATTTGGAGGGAGGTAATTTTCCTCCGTTTAAAAAAAAATCTCAGATTTGCAATTTAAAGTGGCCTCTATTCTAAGTCTCTACTGCTTCTCTGCTCTTTCACTTGAACCTCTGCTTTAAGCTGTCCCACTTCATTACTGCTTCCCCTTTTACTCCCCTCATCTTTGAAGATGTTCTCTTCCTATTTAATTTAAACATTGCTGCATTTGGGGGGAAAAAAAAGAAAGAAAGAAAGAAAAAGAAGAAAGGAAAGAAAAAAAACTTAAAAACAATCGTAGCCAGGTTCCTATTGTTGCTTCTCTGCATTTCACTTCTCGGTGTGCGTGTGCGTGTGTGCGTGTGTGGTGTGTGTCGTGTGTGTGTGTGTGTGTGTGTGTGTGTGTTTTTAATACATGCATAAACTTTTGGTGCCTCTCTCCCTCTTCCTGGGCTCTTCTCCCATCCTCTCTTCCTGCTCTCCTTGCCCTGCTCATCACTTTCCCCTGGTTTTTTTTTTTTTTTTTTTTCCCCTCCCTTCCTCCCCTCTGCCTCCCTCCACCTCCCCCTTTTCTTTTTTGCTGAATCTTATTGATCCAGAAGGTGGCTAATTAGCCCTTCCCGTCGTGCCTGGGTAATGAAGCACATGCGCACTGAATTAATCACAGCCATTTTTTGCAGGAAACTAATTAGCAGAATAAAGATCCAAAGACTTTTTTTTCTTTTCACTCATCAGCTCCCACTTCCAGCGCGTCCCCTCCGACCGCTGCAGCCGCCGCCTCCTCCTCCTCCTCCCGGCCGCAGCCGCCGCCGCCGCCGCCGCCTGCTTTGCATCCCAATTACAGCCTAGAGCCGCTGCCGCCGCCGCC
>NW_004444052.1:8906604-8932842 GCF_000243295.1 Trichechus manatus latirostris
AGCTGAGCCACCGCGCGGGGCGCGCACCCGACCGGGAGCAGTCGCCGCCGCTGGTCGGGCGGGCGCCTTCCGCGCGGGGGCTCAACTTGCCGGGGACGCGGGAGCCAGGCCGGATCCTGGGGTCTAGGAGGGGGAGAGGGGCCAGGCGGCTGCCCGAGCCTCTACCTGCGCACTCTCCGTCCTCCCCCACAGGCAGCGCCGCGAGCGCCCAGAGGGGGCTCTGCCCTGGACACTAGGGGCTCCTGGGGGTTCGGGGCTGCGCTGCCGGCCAGGGCCAGACTTAGCCTGGTGGCCGACCTCTCCTCGGATAGCTGAGTTAAGAGACAGAGGAAGACTTTATTATTTTTTTTTTCCTCACGCGAGTCTGGGATTGTTTACGTTCTGTTCCCCACTCTAACCCCTCGCCCGGTTCCACTCCCTTTTTCCACGTATTTTCGCAATTAATGCAAAAACCAAATTCTTGATTTTTACGTTATGCATTTTAATGTATATTCTTTTGCGTATCTGTTGGCCAGTATTGTATGCAGGTGTATTTAAATTGTGTGTGAACCGAGAATTCCGTGCTTCTTTTGTAAGAATTAAACTAAAAAAAATATATTTTACGTATATCTGCAAATTAATCTGTTGTTTAGAATCTGTCTTTTGCAATATGTTGTGCAATTCCTTCCACTGTGGCAAATTCTCTGATTACAAGTGCTTTCAAAAATCACCCACTCTTAACTTTTCCCCCTTGCTGCTTTGAAGTAGGGTAAATATGACAATTTTTATTGATCTCAGTTATTGAAACTTGATCTAAGGACTGTATGGTAGAAAGGGTGATTGCCTTTTTCTGGTTTCCAGTTTTAGTGACTTTTAAAAGGGGGTTTTGTTAAGTACCTTTGAAGAATATGACATACGGTGAACGCTTGGCTGTAATGCAAATTACAGAACATAAACTCACTTTGAAATTGAAAAAAGACTGGAACCTTTCAGTGGGAACACTTGAGGATTTATTATTATTATTATTATTTTTAATTATCCCCCCAAACTTCTTTGAGAGAAAGGTTAGTTAAGACCAACTTATTTGGAGGTCCTCGGGAAGAGGCTTGAGAAGTGGAAGAGGGGAGATTGATCACAATCTGCATAATCAATAGGGCAGCGTGCTGCAATCGTGTACCTACATTTACTGTAAATTTCTACAATATCTGCAGCGTGGGTGCTCCAGTGGGTCTTGCTCGGCTTCTTAGAGCGGATATAGAGGCAGTACAACTAGCATTTACTGCCCAGCCCTCTGGAACAAAATAGGAGAAGTCCACCTGAGACTGTCTCGTTTTAAAATTTGTTCATATTACTGTGATTTTTCTGTGAATCCATTTACATGTGCGGGTCTCAGGTATTGATCCCCCAAAATATAGGTAGCCTATGGGTTGAGGGGACTGAGGAGTATTGGGGGGTGTAGGTGGTGGGAATTCGCTCATTAGCGCTTTGGGGGCCCACTTCTCATCTTACAACATTAGATTTCTTTAACTGGTGCAAGTAATTTAGGTTTTACGAACATAAGAGAGAGTAATACAATGGAGATTAAAGCAGTGTCAAAAGGAAGGGTTCTGTGTGTGTGTGTGTATGAGAGAGAGATAATACGGACACTTATATTATAGTCGTACTTAAAAGCTTGGTGGTAGGTGAATCCATATTTGGAGATGATTTTGAAATAGCCTAGCAAATGGTGCATGAGCAGGATTTCGTAAAAAGTGTACACGGAGTCAGTTTTGAAAGGATTGCGGTTTGGGGAGATGAGGTGTGGGCAGGAAGACCCACTCTAGGCCAGTGGCCTTCTCTCTGTGTCCCCTCCCTTCCCCCTCCTTGGTTTTAGTTTTTAATTACTTAATGCTGAAACGCAGAGGGCTTATATAAATATTTGCAAATGCTCTTTCCTATTGATTTCTTTGAATAAACTGCCCTGCTCTGCTCCAGAGAGGAGGCGATTCAGATTCGTGGACTTTTTAAACATCTAAAATTGCTGGAGGTGTGTTCGGCTGTGCATGCGTGCGTTTATGGGTAGAGCTGTAGGCATGAAGATTTGGGTACCCCCATCCCTCCGCAAAGAGGAGTAGGCTCTTGGTAGTGTGAGCTGAGAAAACTGGGCTGGAGCTGACCCATGGCCTGGTAGGCCTGACAGATTGTGTGTGTGTGTGCGTGTGTGCGTGTGTGTGTGTGTGTGTGTACACTGCATGGGTGCCTGTGTGTGTACTCTGGGGGAGTCTGAATGCATATGCACTTATTCTCCCTCCACCACCCCTCCCCCCCCATTAAATATGGAGCAGTTTTCCAGAGCTCAGTTGCCTGCCTTCCTTAGGGTCCCATTGAGTTCGAATCTGACCCAAGATGGAGGAGCCCTGCAATGGGGAAATAAAAGAATATACAGAATGGGGTCAGGTCAGCTGCTTAGGGGCCAAAACCCCTACAGCTGCTTTGATTTTATTTTTTGTGTATATATTTCAGGCTCCTTCTGCCATGTTACAAATTGTGCCCCCCCCCCCAGGTGTTTGCTCTGTAGCTTAAAGGGACCAGACCCTCTGCCTGCATAGACGTCTGCTCCCAACAACAACAGAAACCCCACAATACGGAATCCAAAACAAAACATGGGAGGGAGGGGAGAAAAAACCCCTATTGAGTTCAGGCAAATAAGGTTGGGTCTCCAGATCTGATTACAAAGCAGCTTTGAATATGCAAGACAGCACACAAGACCAGTTATTCCAGTTACAACAAACTATTAAAAAAACAGAGAGAGAGAAAAGAAAAGGCATGTTTAGGTCGTAATTTGTTAGTACAAGGAAAAGAATCCCACATAAAGCTGCCTTTTTTTTTTCCTCTCCCTTTGCTGGCTTCACATAGAATTCACCCACCCTTTTCCGATTCACCTCCTGCATAGGTTCTTTTATTAAAATCTTTTGGGTTTAGGAAGATCGCTGCAAGCAACACATTTTCTGTATTTTTTTTTATCTTAGAGGAGAGTTGGCAGGGGTTCTGTGGTTTGCAGTTACACAATATGTTATCATGTTTTTAATCACTAAATCATTGCAGTGGTTATAGATTTACAGTCTTGGGGTATTACAGAGAGGAGCAACAGTGGCTATATATATGCCTTTAAATTACACCAGTGTAAACTGAGTGCAGCAGCTGTGAATATGGTCTGCAGACTTCTGTGATTTTTTTTTCCAATTGTTTGATTTATTTAACATAAGCTACCCCCTTTCCTGTATTCTTTGTCTCTCCAGCACCCCCTTCCAAAAAAATAAAAAAGAAAGCTAATTTTCATTTCAGCCCTGTAACACCAGATAAGCTAGAATTCAAACTCTTGCAACAAAACTTTGGATCAGATAGTACAGTAATAATAATAATAAGTGTGGATTTCCTGGGAAATCCTCTTGGTTTCCATACTGACCTCCTGTGTAGGGGGTAGAGGGCTGATTGCAAACGAGAAAGTGGGGATGGGCAGAGGAAGGGAAGCCAGGCTTGTGGCGCTTGCCTGGAACCTTGCATGTCGTGTCACCACGAGCCCACTTTCAGCTTCTGTTTTTCATATTATTATGTAACAGAATCCTTGGCAGCATTAAAAATTCAGTATTACAAGCTGATTGTAATGCTGCCTCATTAGACAGCACTGTCTGGCCTTGTATTAAGTGAAACATAGAACATGGCTTTTAGATTATAAACACGAATAAATGTGAAGAATCAGCAGAGGGGGGAAAGAGTCAGCTGGGTTTTTGGCCCCTTCTGGTTTTATCCCCCCTCTTCTTCCCCTTGTCCCTCTTCCTCATCATCCCCCCACCCCCCCATGATAACTGTCATCTGTTTTCTGGTTGGGATGCTGATACGTCGACCCTGGTGACATTTTAGGAAAGCTTTTTATAGAGTTATCTTGTATACACAAAAGGTTTGGAAGTTTGTTTTGTTTTGATCTGCAATAAACAGGTCCTTCACTTTGCTGATGTCATTTCCGTTCATATTTGAGTTGTTTATTGTGCTTCTTCACAGGCGCTCTCATCCCTGCCCCCACCTTGCTTTCCAGCCGGAGTCTGTGGCTGCCTGGGGAAGGGGGGACGCACTCCTAAGCTGCCAAGTCTGAGTTCAAAGGCTGAGGGTCGTGTGCCTTTGCCTCATCCTAGGGTTTGCCACTGAGGAAGACGCTTCCAGCTTTGGAAACACTCAGATATCAACTTGCCCTGGTATTTCCATGCCATGCAGTGATTCATTGTCCTTTCTTTGTAGCACCCCCACCCCACCCCACCCTGCTCCCCACCACACCTTGCCTATGTCTTTAATACATTGTAATTGTTCACTTATCCCCCGCCCCTCCAAAAAAAAAAAAAAAACCCTGTAATGAGACTGACTTTGATTCAGTTGCAAATCTGAAGCTGGCATTAGTGGACTTCATGCTGTGAAAAGAAGAAAATGTTTCAAGGCATTGCCCCCAGCCTCCCCCTTTCTATTCCTGTTCATTTTTTTTGCGTTTGTTTTTCTGCTCCCTGCCTTTTCATAGGTATAAAGGCCATGCTGGTGTTAGTCAGAATGACCATGATGCCCAGTTTCTCTTATTCCCACTGAGCTCCAATTTGAAACCTAACCCTCCCCTCCAAAAAAAGTAGGATGGGGAAAGGAAGGAGAAAAAAACCTGATTGTGTAGGCCCCAAAGGCTTTCCTTTAATGGAATGATGGGTTTTAGGTTAAAAAAAAAAAAAAAATTATTGTTCTTTTAGGTTTAGAAATAATAGGGAGAGAGGGAAAGGCAGTCATTAGGAAGTTCACTGAGCTGCTTTCCAACTAAGACGGGTGAAAAATGAAGCAGCATTGACACTTGGCTCCATGTGAAAGCCCCAGTAACCTCTCCCCCCTTCCGTGGCCCTGGCCTTTTGTTCCTGGAGAACGGAGCTAAGGTGCTTTTTCTCCCAGACCAAAGGCAGCAGGCAAGGAGTCCCCTTGTGCGCACATCGCCTTTAGATGGCCTTCTCATGGTTATTGTCACTGCAGACTCCCCCCAACAATTGCTCCAGGGAGACACAAAAGCAAAAACATTTGTCCTATTTTTTTAACCTCTTTGTTTTAGATTTTTTTTTTCATCCATTCTTTAAATTTCACAGTTTCTATTTGTCTGCAGAGAGACAAACGGAACAGCATGAAGCACATTTTACCGTAGGCCTTGCTGGCGATTGGAACAGCCTCAATAGAAATCCAAATTCTGAAACACTGGCTGAGTTAGAGGAGGATATGTGAAATTTCAGCCTAGGGCTCTTAAATCAGATTAGCCCAGATTCTGCACAAAAATGTGCTAAAATGAAGAGATGAGAAAATGGAATCCTTGGCTATTTGGGGGAAACATGAAAGGGGCCATCTTTTGTTTACCTTCTAGTATCCTGCCCCATTCTTAGAAGTGGCTGTTGGAAAGGAGAGAAATGCAAACCTACATGAAATGCTTCGTTAAAAAAAAAAAAATCTGATCGTGGTTATTGTGATTCTGATACAGCATTTAATTGATTGTTTTCACTCGTGTGGGGGAACTCTTGGTAAACATACTATGGAACTGATAACTGTGATGAGAATTTTTTTTTTTAAACTACAATTTATTTAAAGAGGCAATATGCCCTCCACATTTTCTTTTCTTCTGCTATTTCCTTTTTCCTCCCTCCCACCTGCTTCCCCTCCAAGAATTCAGTGGTTTACGCCACGCAGAGTGTAAAGAGATGTGTCCGACAGTAGAGATGGCCCGTGCACAAAACAGGAGCCCACCTTTTTCTGCTGGCCCCAAACAAAGCACTTCTCTCTCCTGTAATGTATGGACCTTGATTGCGATACTGTCCTTAAGCATCTGTCTGCCTTTTCATTAAAATCCTCAATTTCAAGGTTTAGAAACACAAATGTAAGAATCCCCCTGGGTATAAAAGTCTTGCATGGCAAATTCTCTTTGCCCTTTTACAAATAATATTTTTGTTAAAAAAAAATGAGAAAAGGCGCTCGTTACCTAACATTTTAAAGCTGTTGTAAGGAAAGCTCTCTATTTTTTGCTTCCTTAAAACTTGGGCTTTGGAACTTAAAAGGAATTTAGCAAAGCTCTTCTGAATCATGGCTTTAAAAAAGGGTTATTCATTTGTGTCTTTCTTGTGTATGTCAGTGACCGATTTAGGGTCTGTGCTGGGGAGGGTGGGTAAGTAAAGTAGATAACGCTCCATCTAAGATTTGGGGGTAAAAATTAGTCTATGGAATTAGCACGGTAGCGATAGGTGGAGGCCTTGAGGTTTGTTTCAGAGAAATGTGAATCGAAACATCTGTGTGTAGGCCGTGGCACTAGACTCCAGTGGTTGTGAGGGCGAGTATGGCTGTGCTGAGGAAAGCCTGCGTTTTGTCCCATACTCATGAGGGCCTGACCACCCAGCCGTTACCCGACCCCTAAATATAACTGCCTACAATCAAGGGAGTGAACTCCGGACTTAAGAGTGTCATTCAGCTCCCAGTGTTTCCTCATTTATTTGGGGGAACTTCTGTTTTTGTTCTTTTGCCCTCTTCTGGCTTTTTTCTTTGTTAAAGCCTCAAGGTTATTTAAGCATTAGTTTTAAAATGAGTGTGTACATATGATTTAATAAAATAGAAGGACCTGGAAGAATACACAAATCTGCATTAACCCAGTTGTGCTGCTAAAATAGAGCCCGGGTTTAGCTAGAAGTCAGAACGCTGACATTCACTGTCTCTTAGCTCAGAGATCATTTTTACTTTTGCTGAAGTGAAAGGATATACAGAATTGGAGAGTGAGTGTATGTGTGCAGAGAGAGACGAGCAGGTTTGGCTGGGTTGGGATCTTTGTAATTTACCAGCCAGCTAAGCGTTAGAGGGCAGGCCTCTGGCTTGGAGAGTGGGTAAGGGGAGGAGTAGAGAGGGGAGTTAGTGCTCCCTGGTTTATTTTTAAATATTTATCCTTTTGGCTGTTGCCAATTACGCTTTCCAGATGAGACTAGACTGGTTATGGAGAACTGGAAGGGAAGAATTGCCTTTTCTGAGAGTGGGTTTATTTGGCCACAGCGTTCAGGACAGAGTGATGAGAATGTTGGGCTGGCACTGCTGGGTAGGCCCTGGGTATTTAACGTCACACAGCTGCTCCCAGAAGAGCTATGGCCTTCCAGAGCTGGAGGACAGAAATTGCAACATGTATTTCAGAGAAATTGTTGATTCTATATGTAAGTGTACAAGTGGCAAATTCTCTCTGAAGAGGTATTGTTTTTGTTCGTGATAAAAATAAGTTTTGGTGGAGGCGACACCCTAGCTTTTGTGCAATCCCTTATGTTCCTCACGGTGCATAGGCCATAGATTACCTGCTTATGGGTTACCTGTTAAATTTTTTTCTGTAATAAAGGCAGGCTTGACTAGCCTCACCATGTATGCAGCTGGTGCCCAATTAAGATAAAAGGAACCCAGGACCACTCTCGTTTCTACTTGTCAGGCCTCTGAGGTGAAGGTGGTGGCTTGCACTTGGAACACTGGGGACTGAGCCCCTCGGGGCCTTCTGCCCAGTGCCTCTGCATCCTCCAGCTTACTTACAGCTCTGTTCTTTGGGCTTTCTAGCTTTTATTGAAGATATTTATCTGTCGCCCCACCAGGCTCATGATGTCACCAGATTATGAGGTTGTCCCATGTTAATAAAAGTTAAGAGAAAGCAGCAAAATTAGATTTTCTGGGAGTGTAAACATTTTCTTATGGCCTTTAATTTATCTGATACGTTGCGTGTTGCTTCCAGGTAAGAAGCTGGGCCTGGGGTCTTCGTTTTCCAGAAGATATTTCCAGAGGCATCTCGGCGGTGTGTGCCGCGTTGCTTGCGTTATTGCTAGCATCATCATCTTCATGTATTATTCATAGTTACTTTTTCAATTAAATTATTAATTGGTTTTCTTTAAGGTGTTCTCAGCTCATGTGGCTAATATAAATAACAGTGTGTTTTGAAAACACCACCTGTTCTTGGGCCTGAAGTCAGGAGGTCTGGAAGTGGCTCTGCAGTGATCATGCTCTGGTTTACAAAATCATCCTCCACTTTCCTTCCTCACTCCCTCCCCCCCACTTGCTCTCTCACGTGTGACTGAATTTGGCTTGTGCCCTCCTTTGTCCCTAATCAGACCTGACTCCCTAGAGGCTGTCTTTTCTCCCAGGGCCCTAGCTGGAAACATTTTTTGGAGTCTCATTTTTCTGGAGTAAAATTAAAAGAGGGGTTGTCTGCACCCAACAGGTTAGGTACTTAGGTTTATTTGAATCCAAATTATATTGTGTAAAATCTCGTGCACATGAGGACATGACAGTATTCACCAGCAAAGCATCCTTTTTCTCCTGCATAAGTGTGTGCTAATGCTGATATGATTCCATACATACAGCTCTTTGCCTTGTGAGCTTATTATATTTCTAACACTTGCATGGTTCATTATTGTGCAGTTGGAAAAGACTCTGAAGGCTGTGGAGCCAGCCTGGGTGGGTGGTTTTCAGAAAGGGTGAAAGCAGGTGCCTTTCTGCTCCAAGAGAAATGGGAGCATGTTCAGACCATGTGTAGGATTCTGGCAGGGAAGACAGGAGACTTCCAGTGAGATTTCTTGAGGGCTGCCTTTGCCTATCAGAATGGAAAAAGTTAACCTGGGGGTATATAAAAGTGTCTAGCCCTGACTCTGGCCAACCGGAGTGGCCACATTAAATTTGACCCAGGCAGGAGAATCCCCTTATGAAGGGCATGATCTGTGCCTTATCTGAACAGATGTGGCTTATAAGGCGAGTCTTGTTAAAGAGACCGCAAGCTTAATTGCAAACTGTGGCTCTTTTTCTTTCCTTTTCTCTTATTTCTGTCTTTCTATCCCACTGTCTATTTCTTTTCTCTTTTTCTTGCATTAAAAACTCTGTCCTTAAACTCTCAGTGGAGAGCAGGGGATGTTTTTCTAAGTTTCTGCAAGCTGAAAAACAGAAGTGCTCTGTAAAGCATGTAATAGGATTGGGTGTGTGTTTCAAATAAATTCCTGTCCACATTGGCCAATGTCCCTATGCTAGAGTGGTCTGGCTGTGACGTGGATGGGGCCCAGAGACGGATGACTCTGGTTCGGAGGCCCCAGACTCCTTTTTGTAGCCAAGGGCGCATCCCTTTCTTCTCGCGCGGTTCTAGGCTGGCCCCTGACTTTTGATGAGGGGTCAGCGCCTCCGGGAGGATCGGGCTTTGTTCCCGCCGGGGCGGTGCAGGCGGAGCCGCTGAGGTCTGATGGCCCCGGGCTCGCGGCCCTGGCCTGCCCCGAGGCCCATTCCCGGAGCTGCCGAACGCTCGGGCCTTGCGCGCCTGTGTCCCCGTGTCCCCGCGGGCGCGGCTGCCGCCGAGCAGCCCGGCCTGCGCCCGGCATGACTGTAGATGTCAGGCTTTGCCCGGGGAGCCAAGCGGCTGCGGGGCTGTGAGTTTCAAATTAACCTTCCGCTTTGTTGCTGTGTAATGTGGATCCCCGAAGGCCCCCCGCCCCGCCCGCCCCCCTTCCCCGGGCAGAGCGCGCTGCAAACTGCGAGTTGGGCTTCATTTACATAAAGCGATTCCGGGCGGGCGGCCGAGGCGGCGGCAGCGGGCAGGCCGGGGAGGCGAGCGCCGCGCCCCGTGGGTGAATCCCCGCTGCGCCCCCGGGGACCCCCCCCTCCTGGGGAGGGGCGGACTGCCAGCCCCGGCCTCACCATGAGCCCCCGTCACCTGCCTCCTGCCTCCCTGCACCTAGCTCGAGCCACCTCGGAGCCACGGGGGCAGCGGGAGGTGGGGAAAATGCCGCCTGGGGTGGGTGAGTTCTGGGCTTTGGTGCCGCTGGAAATTCCCATCGTCGCGCACGGCGCAGCCCCTGGACCTGCGAGTGTCTCCTCCTTCCGGAGGTGTGCGGAGGCTTTGTGTGCCAGGTGAGTGAAGCCTCCCTACCCCCGCCTTGCCGCCGGGTTCTCGCAGCTGGCCTAGAGCTGCAGGCAGGTGCTTTGAGTCTTGGCTGAACTTCCCATTCTCTTGGGGCATGTGGGG
The DNA here is from genome assembly GCF_000243295.1 of Trichechus manatus latirostris. Classification (NCBI taxonomy): domain Eukaryota; kingdom Metazoa; phylum Chordata; class Mammalia; order Sirenia; family Trichechidae; genus Trichechus; species Trichechus manatus. The sequence continues at coordinate 8,916,635 of NW_004444052.1, forward strand.
GAAGGGCAGGCTGGATGCACTTGAACTACTAGACTCCTGTTGGTACCTACCTGGGGTGAGAGTGCCTAAATTCTGCTGGACTGCGAGTAAAGTCCTCCCTTCTTCCGTTCCTCCCTCCTGCTCCTGTCTTCCCTCCATCCTTCCGTATTTTGCTTTTGGATCAGTTCCTGCCTTTTGAGTACTTGTAATGCTGGTATCATTTAGAACTTTGATTCCTCTGCCTAAAAATGCACCCTTTTCGGCCCAAGAGAAGTTACTGGTCAATTCAAAACAATGTAAAGAATGCCCTTGTGGGGTTATTAAAGCAAGGATCAGAGTTTTGGAGCTGGAAGGCACCTTTGGAGATCATCTTGTCCACCCTCTAATTTTAGTTTGTTGGCACTCTGGAAAAACCAGAGTGGCATTCATTTGGGGGAGGGGCGGAGAGAGAAGGGTGTGAGGGGGAGATCTAAGATTTTTGGCCTGTTAAAGGAGGAAGAATGCCCAAGCTAGGTCAGTAGCAGAGGGGGGAGAAACAAAACGAAAATAATCATTGTAGGATTGGCGGAAAAAGAATTCTCTGGAAAATGCTCCTTTCTGCTTTGGACATACCTGTATTATAATACAGGAAAAACATCTCTCTTGAGGGCGAAGACCACAGCTCTTGTGAGGCGTGTTCTAAGAGCACATTGCTTGGGCACAGTGGTACACAGTGTGTTAAACTGGTTTAAAAGTAACCACTAAGCAGGTGAATCCAGGAGGGTTCTGTTTGTATCATTTAACAGGCTGTGAAGACTTGTTAAAAGCCACTGCCAGATAACCCCAGAGAGGACAGACAGCCCACCTGGGCACAGAGGAAAGGCCTCTCCTTCAGGCTGGGGCCTGCTTGGCGGAATGTATCAAGACAAGGCAAGGAAAACAAACTTAAGCCTTGAAGGTAGATAGTGAGAAAGTTACATGTCATCTTATTTCATCCCATGCTTTGAGATCCTTGGAGACAAGTCACTAAATAAATAGAGTATAATTTAAAGCTCACCCTAGCTGGGGAACTTCATTTCTTTGCCACAAGCAGCAGGTGCGAGTTTGTAGCGTTGGCCCCTTGAGTCCCCTCATTCCTAAATTCAGGAGGTGTCAGACTTTCATGTTCATTTAATGGCTGTGGTTTCTGGATAGGTTTCAAGGGAAACCCTAAAAATCACGACTTCCACAGTAGGCCGGGCTGCAGCGGGAAGTCCAAGTGCTGTGGCAGAGACTACATTCGACATGACGGTATACAGCTTCCAAGGTAACTTGAGCAGGAAAGACTGCCCGCAAGGAACATAGGTAGGTTCCTTGTTATTACAACAGGCACTGATGACCTGAGATTCTGAATCCCTCTTGTTATGAAAATGTGCAAATCAATTAGGGAACACAGGTGGGGTGCAAGGGAAGGAGACTGTAGTTCTAAGTAATTTAAGGTTTTTAAGAATGGGTTCTTTGGCGAGCGGTACGTACCTGGATGTTTGCACACCTGTATTTGTGTTGATTCTATTTTGCAGAGACCCTGGCAGTACTATTTTCAGAGGGTGTGTAGCTATGTAAAGGCCAAGGAAACTTTTCCTCTCCTTCCCCTAAATTACAGGACCAAGGAGGTTGTCTGCATTTAGTTTCCAGCATATTTTCAGAAAGCATGTAAGTGCCTCTCAGAATGGTCTGGGGTCACACTTTGCTCTTTTATTTAATTACACAAGTGTTATTTAAGAACATCTTCTGCATGTGCAGAAGCAAGCACTTTTATACTTTAAAAACAGTCCTTTTGGAATCATAAAGGAATTAAATGACTTAGGGACATTCTGCCTTTATGACATGGGCCACCTCCCTTTTCCAACTCTTTTTCTGCAATGACTGTGCTTTCTATGGAATAGAACTACTGTTTTCTAGTTGTCCTGAAAACAGTTCTGATTGAAAGGAAACTATTGCGAAACACTTGCTAACTACTGCAGAATAAAAAATCTGATCTGCCTCCCCAGCCACCTGAAACTTTAATTTTGGTTTTTTCCTTTCTGCCTTTTATTTGCACAAATGAATGCTAACGGAGGGTGGAAAGAGCCCAAATAAAACTGTACTCTCAGTAGGCCTCTGTTTAGCTCATCCCAACAGGACAGTGAAAGTGCCTTCCTGCTCATTGCTTTGGGGTTGGATTTAACTGCTGTGTAAATGCAGTGCCAATTGGACCGCCCAGTGGCAAGGAGCTAAAATAAGCGAGATTTCAGTTTTCATCATTGTGACTTTAAGTGATGCCTACTAGACACTCCCAGGATAGGCCTGGCTCACCTTGAGTGACCGACCGTAAGAGTTGTTAGTTCATTAGAATACATCTCTCATTGCAGGCTGCTGGAAAAGTTCTGGAGTTATCTGGGGCTCCTGGTGATTTAGCTTACTTCCCCTAGTTCTAGTCACAAGTGGTGTCCGGGGAGTACGTCCTTGTTGCCATTGGGTGCTGTTGTCCCTTTTTAGTGTACGTTTGGGGCTTGGGACTTTCTTGGGTTCTGAAGTATCCGTGTGAGGGCCTGGAAATACTTATTTCAGGGTTGCAGCAGTCTCATCTTAAGGAGTAAATATGTAAGTGGCTAAGCAACATTTATGAAAGTGTGGAGAATTGCTCAAGTTAACTGAAGGGAAAGAAAGCTAGTTGTCTTTACCACCACTTTTAGAGTAGCCAGCTTGCTCTTTATCCCTAAGGGTTTAGCCTCGTTTTGTAGGGAGGCAGCCGTGATTTCTGGCCCGAAGAAACTTTTGCGAAGTCCAGCTCCCACTTGCCAGGTTACAGGAGTAGTGCACCTGATGCCGAACATCAGTAACTTCAAGAAGTACAGTATGTGCTGTGGCTTAGATTTTCATTGGTTATTAAAATGGTTGCTTCCTCTTAGCTTGGCCTGTTTCTGTAAGTCTTGGGCCTATTGGTCTACTCTGGTTCCCAAGGCTGGTGTAATTAACCGGGCTGGGAACGTTACTTAAAAGCACAACAGGGAAGGCAGATTCCATTACAGTGAACTTCACAAGGGTATCTGAATGCTCTGGTCTGTGAATCTGGTTGTAATGGTTCGTGTTAGAAATCACCGCACAGCTCAGAACTACCATGCTCTGGGTCAGGAACTGTAGTCGGGGAAATGGGGACCTAGTTTTAATAGAATCTAGGCAGAGGAGTTCCTTTGCAGGAGCTAGTCTTGATCAAATGTTCAAGAGTGTCTGTTCTGTTCAAGGCACAGTGTTGCATCCTTAGGCCATTCAAATTGAGAAAGAAACATGCAAAAGTTAAGGTTGAGCCAACCTGCCCTGAGGGAGAGGGCCAAGCAAAAATTCTGACTCATTGGCAAGCCACTCTCAAAATCCAGATTAAGGAAAAAAACTGAAAAACCAGCATCTGTCAAATTTCTGTATGATTTAAAGTTGGCTGCCACATTGTTTTCTTTGAATATGTGAGATGTGACAGTCACGTTAGAGGACTTTTTCCTGCTAATATGGTAAATGACTCCTATATGGACAGGAACTAGGGAAAGAGGTAAGGCCAGGCTTCTCTCTGATTGACAGGAGCACTGAGCTAACGCCTCAGAAGTAGCGAAACATCTTGAAATTTTTTTTTTTCTGTTTTTTATCCTTTGGGACGGGGCAAGTTGGTGAGGACAAGGCAGTGGCCTAGTAGCGATGAGAGTGTTTCCCAAGAGTTCTCTGCCTAAGGAAAGTGCCTTGACTTCTTGTTTGTAACTTTGAAAATGACTTTCCTGTGATATTTCTGCCTTTCTCTGGCCCTTAATTCCTGGTGTGTCTTGCTTTTGCAGGATAAGAAGGGTGAGAAAGAAATGGGAGGCGAGAGACGTAGAAAGTTTGCTTGGTGGCAAATTCAGCTCCATTTCAGAGCCAGACTTAATGTTTTGTTGGTTTTAACCCCAGCTAGGGCCTCTTAGCAAAAGGCCTGGGCTTTATCTGCCTTTTGGGTGAGACCTTCTCTCTTCCCACGGTAGGGTCACCACGTAGTCTTGTCAGCACGAGGATTAACGCATGGGGGTTTGATGTGCACCTCTCCAAAGAGGTGCTCACCTCCTGTGTCCTGGGGTAAGGGGAGCAGGGGCTTAGGTGGCTCAGCTGCTCATTCTTTGAACTGTGCTGTTAATACATGCGTTACTTCCAAGATTTGTCCACCCCCTTCCCTGCCTGGAGTTGGGTCTGAGAGGCTCCCAGGGAAGAAAGGAGTGGAATGGGCAAAACATGTGTTCCCCCTACTCCCTCTTGGTTTGGGACCAAAACCATCGAAACCCCTGGCAGGCAGCCCCTGGGGAAGATGGGGCAGCCCTGGGCTTCCCCCTCGCCTCCTATTCTGCTTGATTTCAGGGAGGAAGCTAATCACATAATGGCCTTAAAGGCTTTCTTAAATGATTATCTCGTCTTTAATTTTAAGTGGGTCTTTTGAGGCATCAGTTGAGGATTTATGGAGTATCTTCAGTCATCTGTAGGCAGAGTCTGACTGGAACTAGGGAAACTGGCTCCTTCAGACTACGTGAAAAGATGTAGTGGTGGAATTTTCACCTGCTGCTGATTTCACACGCTGTCCTGAAAGTGATTTCAGCCCCAAGCCTTTGATCTAGGAGTGAGACTTACCCTCCCTTCTGTGCTTCTGGAGGCAGGAGTTAGTGACTGTTCAGGCCCCCTTCCCTTTGTGTGTGTGTGCCTGTGCACATGTGTGCACTCGTGTGTTAGCCAAAGAGTGTGGGGCTGAGTACTTGAGGGCAGTAGTGGTTCAGTGATAGAATTCTCGCCTTGCACACGAGAGACCACGTTCAGTTCTGGCCAGTGCATCGACAGCCGTAACCTGTCTTGTCAGTGGAGGCTTGTGTGCTGCTGTGATACTGAACAGGTTTCAGTGGAGCTTCCATACTAAGACAGACTAGGAAGAAAGGCCTGGAGACCTACTTTAAAAAATCAGTCGGTGAAAACCCTGTGGATCACAATGGTCTGATCACATTGTGTGTGGGGCCGCCATGAGTTGGAGTCCAGCTGACAACAGCAACAAGAAGAAGCACGTTGGAGGCTTGTAGGCTGGGGAGGTGATGAGCTTAGGCTTCTCACTGGGTAAGAAGGGCTGAAATACCTTGGGGTCTTTCAGGGTGGCTAAAAGACCAGTGTTTCTTGGTTGTTCCTGACATTATCTGGGAATATGACTGGAGGAAAATTCTTCTGAGTCTGTTGGTTGAGCTAGGTTTTAGATGAGAACTATTCCCCATGCACATTCCTGTGGCAGCCTCTGCATTTTAGTATTAAAATTCCAACTGAAAGGTGGCTGTCGGTCTTCTTGTTTGAATCTCCTCAGTGGAGAGACTGGAGTCAGATTAGCTGAGTGAAGAAAAGACCAAGGGGCTTGCTTAATTTGGTGTTTGATTTCAGCCCAGCACCTCCCTTTCCCGCCACCGAAAGTCATATAAGCGCCTGTTCATATATGGAAGTCTCCCTTATTGATCTCCCTTCAGTGTATAAAAAGCTCTTTCCAAAAGAGTTTAAACTCCTTTAACTCTGTAAAAAGTCCATATATGTAGCTAGGAACTTATTTGTGTCCCACAGTTAAGGTCTCTGAGTGGCCTGTTTTGGACAACTTTTCTCTTCCTGACATCTTTGTCCAGTGGAAATCTACTAAAGAACACGTGTGTGTGTGTGTGTGTATGTATGTGTATTTTCCCCTCTTTCTCAGCAACTTTTCTTTTTTTAAACAATTTTTCTTAACTGCTCAAGAAACAATGCAAGTTTCTTCCACCATTTCAGGCCCTGCTTCCTAAAATGCTCTTTGGCTCAGGGCCTTGGTTCTTAATGCACATTTGGCTTGTTTGGGGGTGCTTTTTGCTTTCCTTGTAGCAGCTCCGTTATTTCTCCGTGGAATGTTTGCATCATTGTTAAAGCGTCAAAGTCAGTGTCAGGTCAACTTTTGGACACTTAAGGAAGAGGCCTGTGGATTTGCGTGTGTGTTGGGAGGATGATGTCACCACTAATACAACTACTTTTAAATGCCATCTCTCTTCTGCCAGGTTCTAGAATGGTGTCACTTTTATATCCAGAGATGTAATTATTGCCAAGGGCCTGACATTGAAGACTTTTATACTGTGCACCTGACTACATGAATCCATTTTACCTAGGCCCACCATGCTTACTTTTCCACGAGAAAATATTTTACCCACTCTTAAAGTGTAGTTCCAGGAAGAGAATGGCAGAAGTGAAAATAGTGGTTCCTTTCCCTTGCCCCTTTTTCAAAGAGGAAGTTGGAGCTGACTTTTCCTTCAGCAGGTATGAAACCTGGAGTTATCTTTGGGGAAAGCAGAGAACTTTTAAACCTCTTGGGAAAGGGCCATCAATTTCTTTTGCCCTTGCAGGGGAAGCTGTAACAATTGTCCAAACAGTGGAGAAACTGGGCCATAGAGGAAATCCTGGCTCAGACTTCAAGTGTCTGATTGGAGGGAATACAGTCTTCCTCATTGGTTGTAGGAGTGAAATAATTACAACATAAGCCAAAGTATGGTCCATTTCAGGGTCAGGCCCAGAATGGGGGTTCTGTTGTTCATACTCTGTGTCATGGGAGAAGACGCCGCTCTTGGGGAAGACAGAGCCTGCCTTCAGTCTGCTATAGGCCTTGGTCCTCTCTTGTCTGATAACCAGCTGGGGTCATTGGCACCAGGCACCAGCCAGGCCTCGCTTTGAGGCCCAGCTCTGGCCTAGCTGTGTGACTTTGGACCAGTCACTTAATCTCTCTGAGTCTCTTTTCCTTCATCTGTAAAATGGGCATACCACCTCACATTTGTCATGAGAATTAAATGAAATAGAAAGCAGGGCTTACAGACTGGCTTGGCATGTAGAGTAGCCTCTCCACAAATGTTACTTCCCACCCCCATATCCTTTTGCCTTTTATTTCTTTTGTTTCTGCTCATGGCCTCTGCTATCTTTTGTTTCCCAACACCAGGAAGAAATCCACTAAAAAGGTCCAGCGTTTCTCCTGCTCTTCCCTTATGGCCTGGGAATAAAGCCAGCCCTTTTTGACATCCTGCAACTGCATTCAAGAATGAAAGGGTCTGAAACAGATACAGTGTGTCCCATGCCCCCCCCCCAGTCCTCCCTCATGTGCCCCCACCCCCCCAAGCTGGCAGGCGGCCTTTTAAGTGAGCAGCACCGCTCAATGACCCACCTAGAGAGGCCTTCCTGGGCTGGCTTGTATATGCTAATAGGCCTGACTTGTCCTGGCTTGTTTGTAGTGATTTGTGGAGGCATTTATATGCAAATACTATCAACTTGCTGAGTTAATTATCATGCGCCTCCCCCACCCCCCCCATTGCCTGCCAGCCTGGCTCTGTGAAGGGGCTGTTCTCATTCAGCCTTGAGCTCTTGTCTTTGCCTCCTCTGTCCATTCCCAGGTCTCCTTCCTGTACCTGCAGGCTTGGTCACCAGCTCCTTCACTGCTCTGTGGCCTGTCACAGGAACCCAGGCCTCACTGTGTGGTCATGTGTGGTCATGTGGTTAGGCATGGGGAACTTGGCACGCTAGTGGCTTGCCCAATTTGAATCCTCCATTAGAGGCTTCACGCCTTGTGTAGGGGAGTCTGGCTCCCATGGCTTTGAGCTGCAGACCCCATTTTTACTTACTAGTTCGAAAAACAGAGCTGTCCAGATATATCAACCCTTGATACTCAATCCCCAATCTGGTGAGAAACGGATTATAGTTTTGTTATTATGATTTTTGTTTTCCCACAATGTTTATAATCACTGAAACTTTTTTTTTTTTTTTTTAAATCAGTTCTGAGCCCTGAAGAGAAACCATTTTGCAAAGGAATGCCCCCCCTGCCCCTAGAAATCTGAGTATTAGAAGTATACTTGAGTGAACCTCAGACCTAGTCATTGCCTGCTGGCACTGTTGACATTTTGGGTTGGGGAATTCTTTCTTGTAGGGACTGTCCTGTGCATTATAGGATGTTTAGCAGCATCCCTGGCCTCTACCCACTAGATGCCAGTAGAACCTCACACACCCCCTCCCCAGGTTGTGGCAATAAAAAATGTGTCCAGGCATCAACCACTGTCAGGGTGGGGGGGCAAAATCATCCTCAGTTGTTAGAGGTTGTATTTGTCTTTGATGAAAAGATGGCAGACTCCTGGATTCCCTCTAAATTAGACGTATCTGCTACAGCATAAGAGTTGGGCAGCCTTGTGAGTTTGAGGTTTGAGCTGTGTGATATGAGATGTTGCTATTAGAACATGGTAAGGGGATAGTGTTTGAGATTGCAACATTTATATCCTCGAGAGCGCTGTCCAGTAGAAATCCAATGCAAGCCTTGTATGTAATTACATATGTACATTTTCAAGTGGCCACATTAACAAAAAGTAAAAGAAGCAGATGAAATTAAGTTTAAAATAAAATGTATTTTGTGCAGCCCAGTATAGCCTCAGTATTACTCTTTCAACAGTTCGTGCCAGCCACACTTCCAGGGCTCAGTGCCACATGTGACTAGTGGCCACCATGCTGGACAACGCAGCTCTAGGATGATTCTGGCCTTTTTCAGCCATGAAGTCACGCCATTTTCTACAATTACTGAGTCAGGGAGAAAATTTTTTCTTCTCTCAAAAAAAAAAAAAGGGCTTTGTGTTTACTCTCTGGAAGGTAGGCCTTGGCCGCCCAGCTGCAGCGTGGAGCAGAGGCTGAGGGAGTGGGCCTCTAATCTCTGGGGAAGCTCCCCCAGCCTCTGTGGGGGAGGCTCTCTGGGCAGCACCCTGGGCCAGGCCTGGAAGGAGGGTAGATACTCTGATGGTTCGGTGTCCTCCTTCACACCACACAGAAGTTTGTGTTAGACTAATGATTCGGGTTAATTTTGTGTACAAGGTCTCTTTTGTTGGAGAAGGAGGTGAAAGTCCACAGCTGTGACCAGAAACAGGGGAAGGGCCTGCTGGAATGACCTTGTTTTGGAAAGTCTAAATGGAATACTAATGGCAAAGATATAAGACTGGTGATGTATTTGGGTGATGTATTCCTGTGTGCGTGTATATGAGCCTAAAGATAAGGTAAAGAGGGTTTTAAAAGTTACTTTAGTCCAACCTCCCAGATAACCACATGCCTGGGGCCAGTTACAATTTATGGCAAGCTGGTAGTCACGGCTGTGGATTGGCTTCACTTTTATCTTTTGAGTTTAGGTTCTGTAGCTTAACTGGTGGTACTCTGTTTATCTTTTTTTATTACTACTTTTTAAATTTTGGACTGATCAGGTTTTGTAGCAAAGTGTAGTGGCATCTTGTAATCCACAAAGAGCTGTTCGTCCTTCTGCTACTGGGTGCCTTGCGATGTGTCACTCCTTGATGTCTCTAATGATAACTCACACTGGGCTGTTGACTTCTGGAGTTTTCCATAGCCTGGAGTGCGGGCTCACATCTTGTACGGTGCCACGAGCCTGCCAGAACGCGAGCTGGGGAGGAGGTGTGGAGGCCTTAATATAGCCCAGAGCCCCAGGTTTCTTTCATCTCTGAGGTCACCCTTTTCCTGTTGCCTCTTGACTTATTGAAACTGGCTGGCTATCACACCCAGCACTTTCTTAGTAAACAGGTCAGCTTTGAATGTGGAGTCCCCAGAGTTTTCTGAAACTTTCACCCAATGAGATTCTTTCATCCATACACTCAGCCGTTCTCTAAAAGCTGCCTTTCTTATAATTTAAGAGTCCAAATTGTAAAAAGTCACCATGGAATTTGATTGAGGAATAGCAACTAGCTGCCCCTCCTTCCCACACAGTATTCCCAAAGAAGAACTGTGTACTGGACAATATTCCCAAGTTTTGTTCTTGAAATAGTATTTTCCTGAGCTAACCTGGACGTTACTTTTAATAATTGATAATGGAGTTGTGGCACTTGAGTGTTGCTTAAATCTTACATTGTTACTTATTTGAACTTTGACAAAGTATAGCTTTTGGAGGTCTTTTACATGAGGCCAGGAAGGATAAAATGAAGAGCTCTTTCTTCTAATTTTTGGATTTAATCTACAGTTAGAAAATTCTTGTTTCTTAGGCCATAGATTGATGAGAGGGTTTACGGGTATCTTTTTTGTATTTCGCGGGGGAAGGTGGGGGGTGTGGTCCAAGGTTCCTTCTTCAGACTTGTCAGGTTACTATTCCATGAGCCACTGCCATCTGCTTTTAAAAATTTATTTTTTTTCATTTTAAATCCTCAAAGACAAAGGGACCTGGAAGCTCAGACCTGTCCTGCCACATTCCTGAGTAATTTGGTTTTGATTAACCCAAGGAGAAAAGTTAGTTTCTCCTAGCGACCAAGGGGATCAAAGCGCCGGGAGGGGCAGTTCCCCCGAATACACGAGGTCCCCTCCCTCCCGCGGCCCCCTCCTCCCCTCCTTCCTCCTTCTGCCCCTCCCACCTCTCCCCTGGCCTTTACAACCTCCCCCTTTTAAGAAGGCCTGAGCAGGAGTTGTTTCCACTTTCTGACTCATAGAAGTGAAGTGTATCGTAGAGCTTTGGATGGACAGACCAGGGAGAAATACACCCCCTCCCCATTCCTTTCTTCCTAAACTCCTTTTCCCCCCACAAAGCTGCAAAGCACATTCCTGTGCTAATCCTGCTGCTGGAGGAATGCAAATGGCTGTAATTGTGTGCCCAGGATGGGCCTTCCGCATCTGTGCAGCTTTTCTTCTTTGAGGGGACGGCTAAAAAGTTCATTTACAAAGAGAAATGAGACTGTCCTGTGATCTCTAGTGGTGGGATGGGCACCTTCTAATAGGAAAGGAGACTCTGTTCTTTGCCCCTTCCTCTGCCTTCCTATCCCATTTTACAGAGAGAGAGAGTGAGTGTGTGTGTGTGTGTGTGTGTGTGTGTAAAATGGGGGTGTGCGTACACCAGCCCCCTGCTGGGCATATTTTATGGGAAGGGCAGTTAAAAGGAAAAAATCTGCTCTTGATAGTAAGAAATCAAACTGGAGTTGGAGACAGGCCTTGTCGTGAGTAGCCCTTATATTAAACCACAATAAGCAACTTTTAAAATTATTTTTTTGAAGCAAAGCACAGGGCTCAGAAGTAACTGATACAATTTGGGAGAGGTGGGCCACTCCACCGAACCTGTTTAGCTTCTGGTACACTCTGACCTTCCACTTTTCTTCTTAACTCCTACTTTTAACTTGGCCAGGGGTTCTTTGGGTACTAAGAGTATTCAACACAGAAGTATCTCTTGGGAGTTGGAACATTGTAGCTTTAGGGGGACGTTCCAGATAACAAAAGAAAATTCTTTCCCAGTCATACTAAGAACACTTACTCTGGGCGGACTCTGAAGGTGAAAGACAGGCTGAAGTTCCACAGCACTGCTGTCCAGTAGAAATACAGTGCGAGCCACACGTGCAGTTTTAACATTTCTAGTAGACACATTAAGAACTTTAAAAGAAACAGACGGAATTAATTTTAATAATGTGTTTTATTTAGTCCAGTGTATCCAAAGGCTATCATTTTGATGTATAATCGACATAAAGCAATGAATGAGATATTTTACATTCTGCTTTTTGTATCAAGTGTTTAAAATCCTGTCTGTCTTTTACACGAGGTACATTTCAAGCGCTCAGTTACCACATGAGGCCAGTGGCTTCCTTATTGGACCATGCAGGTCTAGAGTAAAAGGTCTGAATGGTGCCCTGGGCTCTTCTGAGATGTTCTAGAGATGAAACTGTGTCACCTAGCATCTCTTATGACCAGCTATTTCGGTTGACTGGAGTTTAGGGGTACAGGCTGAGTCCACACAGTTTCTTTGGTAAAAACTGCCTGGGTCCCCTGACTTCTTCATGGAGTTATGAGGAGGCAACAATGTGATCCTCAGTGTGCAAACGTTTTGTAAATGGCTTCATGACAAGCGGGTGTGAGGCGCACGTATTTGCCTGGTGGTGTAGGCCTTTCCAGTGGCAGCAGTGTGGCCCACACCACCATTCTTATTGGTGTGAATTCTGGTATGTTTATTAAAAACATCTGGTTCCTTTATACGTCATCCTTCTTTATTCGTGAAATCATACACTGGCAGGGCTGCACGGGCCTCTAGAAGCCATCTTTTTCACTCTTTCCACGGTGGCATGCTGGTTTATGGTAGGACTGGGGCATGAATCGCAGACCTTCAACTCTGAAAGGAACCTGTGCCCTTTACCCTGTGCCGCACTCCCCTCCCTGACTTCTTCATGCAGGCTCCCAGCGTGGTCGGCCCAGGGCTGAGGCGGTGGTGTTTCTTGGAGGCTTCAGCACAGCTGCCCTTGGTGAAGTCCCCAATCCCAATATCTTTATTGACAGCTTATTTCCAGCGAGAGAGGGGTCTGCAGACAAGGACAATGACTTAAGAAATCACTTCCTTTCTCTTTGTGTTTATGCGGATTCTGGTTTCTCGCATTGTTTTGATGCCACAAAATAGAAACCACTTTCCCTAGTCTAGGCCCTGTGGGCATCTCTGGTGGGAGGAGAAAGGGAGGGACAGAAGATGATAAGGAAAAATTAGAGACAGCCTGGCACTCGCACTAGAGGATAAGGGATCTAACATAGAGGGAAGAAGTCCCAGCCAACACTTTTCTTTAAAAAAAAAAAAAAAGGCCTATTAACATTTTCTCTTGTTCACTCACGAAGTGACTCCTCAAAGCTGACTGATTTAAGTTCTGCTAACATTACAGCTCTTATTAGTAAAATCACAGGGAAAGCCGTCCACTGGCTTCTGCTAAGAGCAACTGTAAAATGTGTCCCACAGAGGTGCTTCTGCTCTCAGAGCGTGCTTTCTGATCTAAGCATTCCTCCCTCCATCCATGTCTGTGATAAGAACAGTCTTCCTTAGCCATTGCTGTTCCCAGGGCTCCCAGCCAGCCTCTGCTGATCCAAGGCCTCCTCCAGGAGGGCAGAGGGATTTGTGCCCTTGGTAAGCTGAGAGGTGGGTGTGGGTTTGGATTTTTCGGGAGGGAAGTCTCTAATTCCTTTACCAGGCTGGCCTCCTGCGAGGGCAGGAAAAGAACTGTGTAAGTGTGAGGTTGAGTGGGCCCCAGCGCCGGCCTCTCCTGGGGACAGAGTATTGCAGCTGTCTGACCCTGGGTGAAAAGTTCAAATCTGCATTTAAAAGGAGAGCCAGGGACCCCCACCCCCTCTTTTTTTGTCTTACCAGTCAAGTTGAAACTGTTCAAGTTTTAGAGGATATGATCAGGCCTTGGGCTGGGACATCAAACAGCTCCTGGTTCACTCACTTCTGCCAAGACCCCATGATGCTGGGGGGAGGGAAGGGGGCTTTCGGGAAGTCGGAGGAGGGTACTGGGGGCTCTTGTAAGTAGCGGTTCTCGAATAACAAGAATGGTCGAGGGCTAACCCCTGGAGGTGCCTGGAAGGAGAGGCAAGTTTTGCCCTCGGTCAGACGCAGTGTGCCTTTCTGTCTTCCTCCCTGCCCAGGTTGTGTGGAGGCACTGGCAGGGCTCCGGGGGATCCTGGGCTGGGGGGCGGTGATGTCACAGTGGCTGTGGTCCCCTCTTCGTGGAGGTGGTGGCACCTGGACCTAGAGGGGCTGCTCCCTGTTCTCAGCCTTGTGGTTTAGAATGTGCTGCTGTGCCCAGTGAGGGCAAGTCGGCCAGCCCCCTCCTTCTCTGTGCCTTCTTGATGTCTTGTATGTGTGTGCGGGGCATTTCTGGAAGCTTCTGTGGCGTCTGGAGGCTGCGCAGGGTCAAGGAGGGCTCAGGCTTGGGGAGAAGCTGGGGCAGGGCTGGAAGGAGAGCTGTTTCCAGGGCTGAGAAGTGACAGTGTCTGTCTTCCTCCCCTTTCCCCATTTCCCTCCTGCTCAGAGGGGGTCTGGCCTCAGCCCTGCCAGGAAACCCCTCGGCTTGGGCTCAGATGTGTTTACTTGAGCATTAGGTGAATGTAAACAGTTCAACCTCTCCGATTTTATATCCCTAAAGGGTCTGAGTGTGAATACAAATGGGCAATAGGCCCCTGCGGTTTCAATGACTTTCCCCACTCCCTCCTGTTTGTAACTTGTAGGTCTTTAACCTGCCCGGTAGTAAGATAAAGTCCTGTGCAAGAGTGAGGACTCCGGGGACACCTCCTTTTTCTTTTTTTGAGATTTAGAAAGTGATGTCGGGAGGCCCCATTTGTAGGACTAACAGCTAAAGAGAGCAGAGAAGGAAAGCTTCTGGCTTAGGGGAAGTGTAGTTATTTTGATCTCTTGTTTGAGGAGGAAGAGAAGTTTTCCGTGTTCCCATTATCAGATGTGCTTGGGAATTTTGACTTTCGGGTTAAACTAATATTCTAGCGCAGGTCGGGTGGTATATCTGTTTCATTCTTTCTGGATGTTTTCTTTCTTTTTTTTGTAAAGGGCAATTAGTAACTTACACTTTTGGAATTCTGTCCCTTTAAGAAGTGTGGTCACTATGAAAAGGTCTATTTTATCAGTTTAACACATCTTGCTTTCTCCCTACTAGAGGACACACGTGTGTGTGTGTGTGTGTGTGTGTGTGTGTGTGTGTGTGTGTGTGTGTATTTTCCACCTTTTAGGGGATCATGAAACTCATAAAGTCTTGAGTGCCACACCAGGCGACTTGATCCAAAAGGTTCTATGGAATCCGCATTGTAAGGGACCTGGTGGTCTCTTTGAAATCTCAGCGCCCTCAACATTACCCCGGCTCCTTTCACTCTGTTCCACCCCTGACCCCCAGTCCAAGTAAGGAGCCCCCTTCTTGAGCTGCGGAGGTTCAGCCAGTGGGCCACTGTGACCTGCAGAGGAAGGATCCGGAAGTCACCCTCACTGTATGTTTGTGTTCTGGTTCATGCATTCAAGGCCGGGGCAGTTATGTTCCCTCTGGTGGCTCTGAGTCCAGTCACGCCATCACAGGGGCATTTTAATTAGCACTGTCTTAGTCATTAGTGAGTTATTGTTTTTGTCTGGAAACACTTAAGTACTGTTTACTCGATGTCTCAACGAAATGCAAAACAGCAATTAAGCAGAAATTTGTTGTATGAGGCAGGGACCAAAATGGATCGTCAAAAGCAGGTCGTGGTTCCTCCAAACCAAATAAAAATGCTTTTCCCTTTAGCCTCTTGATACGGCGATGCCCCAAATCCTCTATTTCCTTCCCGACTTGCCCCCTAGAGTTATCTGATAGAAATACTCAGAAACTTCTTCCTCTGGTGTGCCTTCCTTGGTGTGAACGTTTATGTTTGGTAATGTGTTAGTATTTATTTTTTTCCCCTCACATTCTTTGCTGTGTATCTGGGATATTTCAAAACCCTTTCAAATGAGCATTAATTATTTGTGAAAACTCTTACATATCCTTGTATGATGGTTTATAAAACTTGAGTATATTTTCTTTTAAGTACCCTTCTTGAGATTGAGTTGCCATGGTTAGCCTGATAGATCCTTTGTGACCTCTTGGGAGTGTTGGGATGCTGGGGTAGATATCCCTTTTACTTAAAAAAATTTTTTTATGGATTGCTGAAAAGGAAGCTAATACGAAGAATCCTGGCTGAGGAGGAGTTGGAGAGGCACTAGAATGCAGGAAAAAGGGTTCGTGAACTGCCTGCGACTTAGGTATCATTGAACCCAAAGGAAGCAGTTGCTCCTTGCTAATCAAGCCAGCTTCTGCTTTGGTAGGATCCCCCCCACCCCCCATTCCAAGGTTTATGGAAAATGGAATCATGTGAGAAGGCTGAGGGAGGGGGCATGTAAAGGGGGCAAGTTAGCTCTGAATTATGTCATATTGCTTCCTTTACAGTAGACACATTGGTGTAAAACTCTTTGCACCAAGTTAGTCATTGGAGACCCCAGTTTCTAAACTGTTCTGGCTCTTGTCTCACGCTCCCTGTCTCTTCTTTTTTCTCTCTCTTCCCTTCAAACAATATCTTCTGACTTCCAGATTTCTGATAAATTGATAAGAGGCATTGCGTGAGTCAATAGAGCTGTAGACACTTTGCCAATATAACCCCGGCTTTATTGATCTTCCAGTAAATTAAAGTCTTACTTAGAGGCTGCCGATATTTCTAATCTCCTGCCTCACCAATTACATCCTCCTAGCTACCTGGAAAAGGGGCTTGAGCCTTTGAACCTTTTTTTTTTTTTTTTTTTAAGTTATGAGCGCTGCTCTCTTTCCAAGGGGCTGGGGGCAATTGCCTTGCCTATCTGGTAGAAGAAAGGGGAACATGGGAGAAAATGAGCCAAGTTAATGTCTTGTACAAGATCTATTTTCATGCTACAA
>NW_004444052.1:8934335-8941786 GCF_000243295.1 Trichechus manatus latirostris
CTGAGTGAGTGAAGAAGATGTTAAACAAGGAGAAACCCCAGGAGGTTGGGATTGACTTTCCCCTTTGTTTGGATTGCATTGTATTGTAGGAGGTGTTTAAATCTTGTTCACACCTGTCGAGGCTGAAGCCTGGCTTTGAGAGCAGTTTGTAACAAGACTTCTGTTGTTGTTGCAGAAAAGGTTTCTCGCTCCCAACAGAGGAACTTTATTGTAGCAACTTGTTAATGTTCAATTAGGCAAATTGTGGGTGCCCTAGAGCAGTTGGAAGGTCGTGCTGACTTTCTCTGGCTGCTCATTGCCATGTTCCCAGGGATGGGGTGGGAGAAGCAAAGCCTTGTCCACTGGAGGCTTCAGGGAGCAAGAGATGGGGTCTTGGCTGAACTTGAGAGTCCCTCTGAGATGGTTGACGGCCAGGCTTGGTAAGGATGAGGGGAGCCTGCCTGATGGCTTGGTTTTGTGCCCTTAGTTGTAACAGTCTTCCCCTGTCGGCACTTGCTGACTCTCCCCACCCTTGGGTGCGGTGGAGGCTGGGTATGATGCACAGTTTGCCCGTAGGTTTGGCGTCGGGGGAGGGGGGGGGACCAGCACCAAGCCTAGTGTGTGACAGCTCACATCACATTGCCCCAGGCCGTGGATCGCTGTTATCTTTTGGAATCTGAGCCTGACTGGCTGCCACACCTGGGTCTGTTCTCTGGCTTTTCTCCTGGCATGATTCTTCTAGAATGACTGTCCTGCACCTCAGTGGCTAGCCTTTTCACCTCCTGCTCTCAGTCTGGAGCCCTGGTGGTGCAGTGGTTAAGTGTCTGGCTGCTAACCAAAAGGTTGGTAGTTCAAATCCACCAGCTGCTCCTTGGAAACCCCATGGGGCAGCTCTGCTCTATCCTCTAGAGTCTCTATGAATTGGAATCAACTTGACGGCAACTGGTTTGTTTTTATTCTTTTTTTGGGTTGCTCTCAGTCTTGGGACTGGGAGGAAAAACAGGAAGCTCATTTCTCTAAGTAGGGGGTTTTCTTCGGAGGTGCTTACAGTTTTCCACATGAACATGGTAGGCAGACAGTTGTCTTTTCATGGTAGACAAAAAGAAGGGGAGGAGGTGAGGGGCTGAAGCCGTACTTAAAAAAAAAAAAAGAGAGAGGCTAGAAGATCTCAGGCAAGGCAAGTCCCCATCCTCTTCTCCCCCAGCCCACTGTCAACACGTGTCTAGGACCTGGCAGCCTGGTGGAAGGAGGAGGGAGGTGAGTGTTCCCACCCGACTGTCTCCTGGAGTCATCTGTGCTGGCAAGGCCTGGCTATAAAATATCGTCCCCTGTGGCAGCCTCGCGCCACAGTGTTGAGCGATGAGGAGTGCGAGGCACCCGGCAGTGTATTAAACACTAGTTGAGCACAGGAGGGGCCGTATATCACAGGAGAGAGATAAGCAAAGTTCTCTGATAGTGGATCAATAAAGGTTAGTGACATCATATCTCAAAGTGAGGGAACCTGCTTTCCGCACAGCCATTTATCAGATCACAGCCTGGAAGGGCATTAACCCTTTCTGGCCAGATTTCTTCTTAACTCCACACACCCGATGCCGTCAAGTCGATTCCGACTCATAGCGACCCTATAGGACAGAGTAGAACTGCCCCATAGCGTTTCCAAGGCTGTAAATCTTTACGGAAGCAGACTGCCATATCTTTCTCCTGTGGAACGACTAGTGGGTTTGAACTGCTGACCTTTTGGTTCGCAGATGAGCACTTAACCACTGTGCCACCAGTGCTCATTTACTCAATAGTAATAGATCAAAATTCCTTCCATAGGTATCCCCCAGCACTATATTTAAAGAGGACTGTCCATGTGCTACTTCTGGAAATGCCTTCTGCAGTTAACCTGTTTAGCCTGCGGTAGCTTGCGTGTATCATGCGGTTATGGAAAGTTTCTTAAGTTTGAAATTTGTGCAGAAATTCCCATAAAAAGGCAGTGTTTTACTGAAATCTTAATACTCTGCCAGTGTGTTATCCAGCTGTACTGCTTTGGATACCTGGGGATTGGGTTCATGATTTTTTTAATAAATACATAATATTTTGTTCTGTTTTTGGTGAAAGTGTACATAGCAGGTTAGCTTCCTGTTTGACAGTTTCCACACAAATTGATCAATGACATTAGTCACATTTGTCATATTGTGTCAGCATTCTCTTTAATTGTGTTCTGGTTGGTCCATTTCCAGTGCTCTAGTTTCCCTGCTCCCTTATCTTCTTTGCTTTGCTTTGGATTAAATGTTGACATTTTGGACTCTACAGATGGTTTTTAGTACAGCACCAATCTAATGGGTAACATCCCTTATTTTGTGTGTCACTCTGCTTTTCTGCTAAAAGGTAATCGGAATAGTTTTGGTTCGATGTTTAAACTGTGTCTCAGGGCGATAGTCACGATTGGCGTTTGATACTCAAGTAATTTCGACAGGATTGGAAAGTTAAAATTGTAGTAAGCTGGGAATGACCATGGTTGATCCTTTTCAGATTTGTGGTATTCTAGATATTTAGAGGGGACATTAGTGGTTCAGGGAGCCCTGGTGGCACAGTAGTTAAGAGCTCGGCTGCTAACCAACAAGTCAGCAGTTCGAATCTACCAGCTGTTCGTCAGAAACCCTGTGGGACGGTTCTACTCTATCTTATAGGGCGGCTATGAGTCGGAATCAACTCAACAGTGATGGGTTTGGTTTTTTTAAAGTGGTTCAGGGGTAGAATTCTGACCTTCCGTGCAGGAGACACAGGTTTAATTCCTGGCCAGTGCACCTCATGCACAGCCACCACCCATCTGTTAGTGGAGGCTTGCATGTTGCTATGATGCTGAACAGGTTTTAGCTGAGCTTCCAGACTAAGACAGACTAGCAAGAAAGGCCAGGCAATCTACTTCTGAAAATCAGCCAGTGAAAACCCTATGGATCACAACAGTCCGATCCACAACCAGTCATGAGGATAGTGCAGGACGGCGCAGTGTTCTGATCTTTTATGCATGAGATTGCCATCATTTGGGGCTGACTCGATGGCAGCTAATAGCAACAGATAATTAGAAGTATCTCAGTGGTTTAGGTCTGGGATTGGCAAACTACAGCCTGCAGGCCAAATCCAACCTAAGCCCGTTTTTTGTAAGGCCTGCAAGCTAAGAATGGTTTTACATTTTTAAGTGGTGTAGGGGGAAAAAGATAGATGCCCTGGTGGCAAAGTGGTTAAGAGCTCGGCTGCTAACCAAAAGGTCGGCAGTTCAAATCCACCAGCCGCTCCTTGGAAACCTTATGGGGCAGTTCTACTCTGTCCTGTATGGTTGCTATGAGTCGGAATTGACTCGACAGCAGTGGGTTTGGGTTTTTTTGTTTGTTTTTTTAGGGGGAAAAAATCAAAAGAAGAATATTTCATGACACATGTAAATACGTGAAGTTCACATTTTGGTGTCCATAAATAAAGTTTTATTGGAAAACATCCATGTTTCTTTGTTTATGTATTGTCTATGGCTGCTTGCATGCTACAATGGCAGAGCTGAGTATTTGCAGCAGAGATTTTATGACCCCTAAAGCCTGAAATACTGCTGTCTACCTGGTGCTTTACGGGAAAAAGTTTACCGTCTGTTCTCAGATCTACTGTTACCAGCTTTGTGACCTTGGGTGAGTCCCAGTTCTCCGCTGCCTCAGTTTCTCATTGGTCTCTGTAGTAAAAACCACATCCCCTGCCTACTCTAGGTGTTCTGATAGGGAAGTGAGAATAGATGAGAAACGGCTTTGAAAAAAAGCTTGTGTTTGCAAAATGTTTCTTATTAAATTAGCAGACTCCCTAGGATGTAAACCCATCTGAGACTACTAAGACGTGGGGATTTTCCTTTTGTGAACGTAGTGTCTGGTGTGATAGTTCGAGCTTTGCGGAGGTTGTGTAACTTGTCTCATTTCTGTGTTGCATTGGGTGAAGTTTGAGTTTCTTTGTCACTGAAAACTTGAAGGCATGCATCTTTCCAGAGTGAACATCTTTCGCTTAGCAAGGGAACATCAATTTCCCTCTGTGACTGCTGAGATTTTTATCCTTAAAGAGTTGGATCACTTTTCTTTCCTTCCCACTGGTGATTTATAGATGGGGAGAGCAGGCCTTTTCCTGTAGGTCTTTGACTGTTTATCTTTTCGCTTGGGCCCTGACAATATGCTGGCTGGGATGTTCATGTTGGCCGGGGTATTCGGGGGCAAGATGCCAGTTCTACAGCCCAGGGGTGGCTGGGGGAGGGGGCAGACCAGAGATTCCAGCCCAAAGCTAATGGGCTGATGTCCAAGTGGAAAGTGTATTTTCATTGAGGAAGTGTAGGTATTAGTGGAGCCTGGATTACTGTGTGATTGTACTGTCAATATTGCCGTATTGAGTCCATGAGAGCCTGCACAATACGGGGAAACACTTAGCTCACTACTGCTGCTTATTGAGAAGCCAATAGCAATTTACTTGCTGACACTTGACATCAAATCCATTCCCAGAGGTGGAGCTCCTGCAAACCACCATGGCACTGCCTTCCCTTCCTAGGCCCCTCTCCTACCTTGGAGGGTCCTGCACTGACTCATAGCTGCTCCTGTGTGGCGGGGAGGAGGCAGGGTGGGGTGTTGGTGGTTAAAAGTTAAAAGTTCTTGTTCAACTTTCCTAGCTGACAAGACATTTTCTTCTCCTGCTGATCACTTTTGTACTGTCTTCTTTCAACACGTGCTGAATGACCCTGTCTTCATTCCTCCCTGGGGTGTGAGTTTTCTGCATGTGGGAACTTTCTCCTCCTCTCTCCACAAAAAGTGAGTTCTTTAAAATGGATACATGAGGAAGTCATATGTGGGAGAGAGCTGAGGCGCGTCTCATCTCCAGGCGGCGGGTGGGTGGGTGCATGTGCATGGGAGCAGTGAAGGCCAGGAGGATGTTGTGCTGGAGGCTGGAGCTGCCCGTGGCACCCGCAGTCAAGACCTGGGGTCGGGAAGCAGGGCCTCCCCCGTGCCCATCCTGTGGGAGAGACGTTGTCTCTGAAGTGTTGGAATTGGGCGCCGTCAAGCACTCTGTTCCCTCTGTAACCACTCATGTGGACTCTGTCTGTGAAGTGTCTGGTGCCTTGATTTACAGTGTTTTCACATGGGCGAGTAGTTTAGATGCCTTCAGACCCTGGATTCTTCTCTAGATAATCAGCTCGCAAATCGGGGTAACCCACTTCTGGGAGGCTGAACCTGACTATTACACAGTGATTTTGGGGGTGGCCAGCCCAAGCCTGCCGCTGCCTCCTCCAGCAGCACTGAATGTCAGCGCAGTTTCGTTTCCTCTCTGCATTCCCATGCCTTGGGACCCAGTCTAAAAATTCTTTTTGTGTGTTTTGTGCATTTCTTTGAAACCACTGCTCGGATATCTGGTGAAGGAAAAATTAGACTTGTGTTGAGAGAGTGTGGCTGATCTCAAACTTGGTCATGGTAGAGGGTGCCTAGTGCCCATGGTTGAGTGGGGGGCGGGGGAAAGGGGATGTAAAAAGACTTTGCCTCTGGGATATAATGTGGCTTTGTGGAGACCAGCTGTTCGTTGGCTTCTGCTGCCTTCAGTGCGGAAGTTTTTCCCGATTGGGAGGATTGTCCTGCCTCATTTCTTTTTGTCCATCCCCTTCCCCCATCTTACCCCGCTCACTCAGTCTCTTTCTTCCTCTGCCAGAAGATTCAGTTATTCATCTCAAGAAAAGCAGCGCTGTGTGGAAGTGAGATTAGGTGGCTCTGACAGCTTTACCTTTTCTCAAGTAACCTTGATTGGATCCAGAATATAGAGTAAGCGCGTGAGGTGGACGGTGCTGCTGCTGTTTATTTAGCACTGTGCTGGGGACGATGTGCATGGGACTGGACGCGCATGTTACTTAATTACGATAACGCACATACTTCGTTTCTAGGATGCCTTTCTCTGGGAACGTGAGAGCACTCAAAGGAAGTACTTCTACCGATTTTACAGATGGGGCAGCAGAAGCTGGTGTCTCACCAGCAAGCCTGTTCAGAAATGGAAATATAACTCAGAGCTCAGTGGCTTTTTGTTGTGGTGTAAAGTGAACAGGCCACACAGCCTTTGGACTGACAGCGTGGTGTGTGTTGTCATAGCTTCCTTTCCTCCTGGTTACTCTCGGCTCAAGGATCAGATGTGGATGGTGGCAAGATGATAAAAGCTCCGCCTAGTGGATTTGTGATAGTGGCCCTGGGCTCTAATTCCAGCAGTCTTCAAAATGCTCCCTTTAGTTAGCCTTTTTCTAAGCCCTGGTTTTCTGTAAAACAAAGGAGCCAACTTGAAGGATGTCTAAGGGTCGTTGCAGCTCACGTCTGTGATCCTGTGTAAGTTGAGTGCTTCTGTGCAGGACATCATGGGAGGGAGTCGAGGAGGCAGCTGGACTAGTTGGTTGGAGCAGCAGTGACATTGCTCTGATGCCTCCATTAAACTCATTGCTGTCGAGTCAATTCTGACTTATAGTGACCCTAAAGGAGAGTAGAACTGTCCCGTAGGGTTTCCAAGGCTGTAATCTTAACGGAAGCAGACTGCCACATCTTTCTCCCACAGGGGAGTGGCTGGTGAGTTTGAACCACTGACCTTTCGGTTAGCAGCCGAGTGCTTAACCACAGAGCCACCAGGGCTCCTTGCCCTGATACCTGGAGGGGGTTGATTATGGTGTGGGCACTTCCTAGGCTGCTGTCGGGGTAGATTGGTGGATGGAGGCCCACCAGGGGACTAGGTTGGTTTCTGGCCATTGTAAAGATGTACAGGCCTCTCCTTTGTCCAGGCTGGGTGTCAGGCTCAGGGTCATACAGGCCCAGGCTCATATGCCTTGTAGAAGTAAGTATGGGACTTCTGCATTTATTTTGGCCATAAAAGAACCCTCCAAAGCCTGTGGCTGTACTTGTGGCATAAAGTTTTGTGTTTTAGGAAAATTTGGGGAGTTGTCCTGATATGCTTATTTCTTCCTAAGAGTTTCTGGAATTCAGGCCTCCCCCTCCCCCTCCTTTTTGTTTTTCTCAGTAATCACTCTCACAAGCCTTGTCTAGGTCTCAGGTGCCTTGTGGCTGAATTACTACTACAGGTTCCACCAACTCATTTCATCTCCAGGCAGCTTGTGTGTCAGAGATTGCAAAGGCGTGGCCTGTAAGCAGAGACTGGTATAGCCATTATTTTCTTAGCCCGTGCAGTATTTTAAAAGTCAAGCTATTTCACATAAAAATCTGAGTTGGAAGCTTCACTTGATAAAAATCGGGGAATTTTACAGTTCTGGGCCTTGATGCAAAAGCTGGCTAGAGCAGGACAGTGGCTACCTGTCTTAGAAGGGACGCGTACTTTTTAGGTCATTGGAGTCCCCGTTACTCCCTGTTACCTTACACCTGGCCAGTGTTGGCTCAGGTGCGTCACGTGCCTGGCCTCTGTAGGCACGTGCTTTCTGGGACTGCTGTGTATGCACTGTT
>NW_004444052.1:8941984-8984275 GCF_000243295.1 Trichechus manatus latirostris
TGCTACTTGTATTCAGTGGGTAAGGCCAGGGATGCTGCTAAACATCCTCCAATGCACAGGACAGCTCTGTCCCCCAGCCACACAAAAGAATTATCTGGCCCAAATGCCAACAGTGCAGAGACTGAGAGACCTCGCTCTACTTTCTTCCTTTTGTTCTCCTGCTCAGAGACCTGCAGTGGCTCCGTGACACCTAGCATTCTCTGCCTGCCTAACTTGTATGTTCTCCTGCCTCCCTCTGCTCACCTGGCTTGCCCTGCTAAGGCTCTCAGTATTGGGGCTTCTGTGAGGCTGCTCTCCCTGCGGCTGTCTCCTTTAGGTGTCATGCCCCTTGCTGTTGCCTTTGACTTTTGTTCACTCATCCATCGAATGTTTGAGAGCATCTTGTGTGCCAGGCACTGTTCTAGGTGCTGGGATATAGCAGTGGGGGAAGAAATAGAAACCTTTGCTTGCAAGGAGCTTCTATTCTCTATCTCCCTCAGTATACATAGTTAATAAACAAAATATAGTATTTTAAAAGATGTTAAGTACTATAGAGTAAAAGCAGGAACAGGGAGTGCTGCGGAGGGTGGTGGTTTGCAGTTTAAGTAGGGTGATGAGGAAGAGCCTCAAAACGGGCAACTTTAGAGCACAGACTCAAGAGGAAGAGCACTCTGGATAGAGGGAATAGCCCTTCAAAAGTCCTGAGGCGAAGCGTGCCTGGCATGTCTGAGGAGCAGCAAGAAGCCCCTGTGGCTAGAGTGTGTGTATAAGGAGAGGGGGGCAGATCATGTAGGGCTTCAAAGGCCACTGTGGGATTTTCCTTCTCTTGAGTGAGGCGGATGCCGTGGAAGGGCTTTGTCCAGAGGAGAGACATGATCTGGCTTTGATTTTAACAGGCTTCCCCTGGCAGCTGTGTTGGGGTGAGGGTGGCAGCAGGGAGACCAGGCAAGATCAGGTGGGGTGCTCGCAGTGGAGGGGTGGAACCTGGTGTATTAGTTTCCTAGGATGCTATAACAAGTTACCAAAAATTTGGAGGCTTAAAACAACAGAAATTTATTCTCTCACAGTGCTGGAGGCCAGGTGTCCAAAATCAAGGTATCAGCAGGACCATGCTCCCTCTGAAGGCTCTAGAGGAGAATCCTGTCTTGCCTCTTCAGGCTGCTGGTAGCTCCTGGCAATCCTTGGCTTGTAGCTGCATCAGTCCAATCTCTGCCTCTGTCTTCATATGGCAGCCTTCTCCATGTTTCTCTAGGTCTGTTTTCTTAAAAGGACACCAGTCACTGGATTTAGGGCTCAACGTAATCTAGTATGACTTCACCTTAATTATATCCACGAAGACCCTATTTTGAAATAAGGTCTGTTCTGAACTTCGGTGTGGACATGAATTTTGGGAGGACCATTATTCAACCCACTTCAAGTGGTTACTCTCTGGGCATATTTTGAAGGTAGGATTTAGGGCAGGAGGTAAAGAAAAGTCAAGGATGACTTAAGGTTTTTGGCTTGAGCAGTGAGAAGGTGGAATCCTCATGACCTCTGCTGGGCTGGACTCCTCTGCTGCCCCTTCTTGTCCCAGAGCCTCAAGCCCCACTTCCTCAATTGCTTCTTTCCTCACTGCTCTAAGCCCCATTGATCTTCTGCGGAGCTACTACATGTCTCCCCAGTATCATTGTTTAGGCTTCTGAGTTAGCCACTAAAAGATTTAACTGTTGGATTTTAAATAGGAGGAGGTGCCAGATCCGTCTGAGGAAAACTGGAAAGTAATTCAAGAGGCTTCATTTTTCAAAGCTCTTGAGCCTCTGCCCTTTCAATTAATCCTCACAGTTGTGCTATAAGGTACGCAGGGTGGGGACATGTCACATTGTTTTAAATGAGAAAAACTTTGCTGCTAAGTGGCTTAATGGGGTCACCTAGCAGTTGGTTCAAATCTGAATTTGACCCCAGATGGGTGTTAGGGCACCGCTATGGAAGAGTATTGAGACAATTCAGGGAGTGGATTGTAGGAGACATTCTTTCCCCCCACACTACCCCAGGGATGACTCAGAATTCTGACTTAGGAAGTGTTCCAGAACCACCCGGGTATGTGTTGAGGAATAAATCTATGAGGGTCTGTACAAGAGAGGGCCTGGGCTGAACTTCTTCCGAGATGAGCAAACATTTTTCTTCATAGTTTGAAGAGTGTAAAGGGAGGAAAGACAAAAAGATGAGCTCCTTGGGGGCAGGAACTAGTTTGTGTATGAATCAAACATTCTGCACAGTTGCTCACGATTGGCTTGTTGGCTGGTATATAGATGACCTAGCAGGATGTGTCCAGATGTATGTGCTCCCAAAGACTCTGGTATTAGAAAAACCAGGGGCTGAGTTTTTCCTGGCTGTATGACCTTGGGAAAGTTACTTGAACTCTCTGAACCTCAGTTTCCTTGGTGGCAAAATGGAATTGATAATGGTGCCTATCTCATTGGGTTGTTAGGAGGATGAAAGGAGAGAGTGCAGGTAGAATACTTAGTGTAGTTCCTGGCATGTAATTGTGTAGATGTTAAACTTAATGTGGTGTGGTGTTCTCCCAGTTTAGTTAGATTTGAATAGAAGGCAGAAAGTGACTGATGACTATGACATATATTAACTCTAACCTTACCCTTCAACCACGTGATATTTGAATGGAAAATATAGAAAGACATGGGCCATTTTGGAGAATTGTTGAGTTGAAGTCAACATTGGAGGTCTGAACTGATCAGTTCCACTTGATTCAGTTTCGATAACTTTATTGCCCTGTCATGGCCCACAAGCACTACCAGAGTCAATATGATGGGTCTGGCTTGGACAGCCGTCGCATACTGGTGTGTCCCATGTGTCTTACATTTCCTATTTCTCTGTATATTTCAGAAGCTGTCCCATGTGGTGAGGCCATTCTTGGCCTTTACGCTCAGTGTAGGGGATATTTTTCTTTCAGAATTTAAGACAGAGACTTTTTTTTTTTCCATTTAACAATTTTTCTAGAGATTATTCTGTGACATTGGTTACAGTATTCACAGTGTGTCAGCATTCCCACTATTTCCATCCTGTTCTGTTTCCATCATTCTAGCACTTTTTTACCTTATCATCTTTGTTTTAGGGTAAATGTTGATTATTTAAGGGAGCACAGTATTCATGGGTGATATTGTTTATTTTATAAACTAGTCTATTATTTGGATGAAAGATGACCACTGGGAGTGGCTTCAGTTCCAAATTCAAAGGGTATCTTAGGGCAATAGTCTTGGGGGTTCTTCTAGTCTCTTTTCGGTCCAGTAAGTCTGACCTTTTGTAGGAATTTGAGTTCTGTTCTACATTTTTGTCCCTTTCTATCCAGGACCTTCTGTTGTGTCCCTAGAAACCTTTTGTTTTGAAATTTCTTGTAATAAATCAGAACTACATCTTTGTTTTTTGATAGAATGATGGCAGCATGAGCCCTGTTTATGGTTTCCCTGAGCAGTCCCCCCCTTTGATGATGATCTGAATTTTGGTCATGGTAGCTAAGGGGATTCTGCCAGTGTAAAGTTTTTGTACGTGGTTATACATTTTTAAAAATGTATTATTATTATTTTTTAATCAAGTATCCTGGTATTTCCTTGGAGTAATTGGTAAAGGACTTTTTTTGGTGCCTCTTGTTCTGGTGACTGGCTTTTCCCACACTCCTGGTGTTTCCTTTCTCTTGTTCTTACACGCTCAGCTCTCAGACCAAGAATGTGAAGGATCCATGTGTGATGTTGCAGGGCAAAGTGGATTTTGTCTTTCAGCAATGATAAGGAGCGGTGATAGTCAATTCCCATGGAATGTCTGCAGCTCTTCCAAAAGGTTAAAGGGCTCAGTACAGGACCCAAGCAGAGTTGGAACGTATATTTCTTAAAAAGTGTTTCTGCCCTATCAGGAATGTCAGACAGCTCTCTCATTTTTCTTACCAGTGGGCTAAACAAATAAACAGTCCCAGTTGTGGGTAGATGGAAGAAGAGATCTTGAGAAAGTTTGCAGAGGAAAGGAGTGGGGCGGGTAGCCCTGAATGCTTTTTAAGAGACGGGGGGAGAGAGACATGAAAAATCTCTCTAGGAACTGGCTCAGTTTTTAGACTGAGAAGTTGCTTCCTGCGTGTACTGATGACTCACACTCGTCAGGTTCATGTCCTTTAGAACAGGAAGGTCTACACAAGGAAAATGCTAATGTGAGGGTGCAAATGCAAACAGCAGGGAGTAGAGTCACCCAGCAGTAAGGTCAGGTTTGGACAGGCCAAATGCAGTTCCCTGGATGTTCAATCATGGCCGAGAGGAATGTGGGGGTACAAGGCAGGGGCTCCCAGGGAGTCCATTGGTAGGGAACAGGGTGTATGTGTTCGTGGTTGGAGGGCTACAGTGGCCTGTTAAGCCATGAAGTTCATGTGTGCACACCCACACAAGTGCACTCACATGCACACACACGGATACTGATATTGATTGAAGATTGGAGGTCCTTCTAGGGCTTAGTGTTGTGCCCAAGGACAGTTTTCCTGGGTATATAAAGTGTGAGCAGGGCAGACACATTGGCTGGCTGTTGGCAGATTCAGCAGTGTTAGGCCACTTCCTAAGTGGCCGCCCAGTCTTTGTTTCTTAGTGATTCCTTTGTAAAGTCACAAGCAGATATAATCCCAACTTTTGGACTTGAGTCAGGATGAGAAGGTGCCTAATGTATTACTGCTTCACTCTCACATCCAACAACAGCCTTAAGGATTCTTGGAATGATGCATCTAAGGAAAATAATTATGAGAGCGTGAGAGAACGGAGTGCTAGGCCTCTAAGGTATTGTTAGAAAGCTAGGTCAAAGTCTTAGCGGAACTGGAAACCGTAGCACCAGCACAAGGGTAGAGGCAAAGCTGGATTCCAGCTTCTTTTTGGGTTGGCTAGGGTAACCTAGGGTAGCCTTTGTATGAGAAGAATTGTAGCATTCGGGATAAAATCACCCCAGGCGAGTACTGGGGAGATCGTTAGAGAACCAGTGGCAACATTTAGAATTTCAGCAGGTGAGCTTCAGTCTTGAAGGAGAAGAGTACTTCAGATTCCCAAGATGAAAAGAATGATAATACACAACCAAGGGCTGGTTGATTTAGTTCAGGATCTGCCAGAAACTTCCGCTTAAAGAAAATTTTAGCCATTTGTTGTCTAATATTAGCTGAATTTTTTTTATAATGTCAAAAACCATGGTCTATAGATCGTCCCTGCACCTAAAAAACCTGGAATTTTTCAGCTAAAATGGAAAAATCCTTTCCAGAGAAGGGAGTAAAAGTGGGCAGTAGAAGATGATCTGAAGAACTGGTGATGGGTGGGCAGACAGAGTGCTGTAAAAGCTTGAGGGGCTGAGGACATGAGCTCTGTACAGATGTTAGGGGCCTTACTCTGTTTGGCTCACTGCTCGTACTAGCCCATGGGACAGTCCCTGGCACAGTGTAGACATGCAGTTGAATGCACGGAAGGACAATTCCCTGGACAGGCTAGAGACTTTAAGAGTGCTAAACTAGAAAGGCTGTTTGTGGGGACAGTGTTATCTGCCTCCTGGGAGTTGGAGAAGTCGTCTTATAGGTTGTGCTGAAGATCAGAAAGGTACGAGTCGGCTGTGGAGGAGAGAAGGTAGTATTTAGACGTGAAGGCAGCCAAGACATTGGTAGGGAGTCTAGGAAAGTGCAGCAGAAAATGGTATTGGCAAGGCTTTAAGGGCTTAGCAAGGAGAACCATTGGGATGGGGGGCTGGAAAAAACTCGGAGCACTTTCAGATATTCCTTTCAAGTATTCTTCTTCCTGTGGCCAATGGAGAATATTCTCTGGGACATCTTCCATACCCACCTCCCTGGATAAAAACAAAACCCCACCCCCTTAATCCAAGTTTATAAGAACACCTAATCATGTCTTGAGATCATCTTAATTGCCGACCCAGCCGTTGATACTCCTTTGTATGTCTCAGAAGTGCATTGAAGCATAAGAAGTATTCAACTAATTCTCTAGGGATATGAACCTGAACCTGGGTAGGATCCCCGGTGAGCTTACCCTAGGGTGGAGAAAGTGTTTGAGAGCATTCCTGCTCTCACTGGGGTGTGATTCCACATCCGTGGGAGGCACAGAGAACATTCTTGGTTCATGCAGAGGTTACAGAGTGGCTGTAAATGGACATTCATACAGAAGAAGGAGGAGATTACTGGAGTCAGAACTCTGGTGCAAAGGCTTTACATGAAGGCCATAAATTAGTCATATGCTAAGAGCCGAAGATGGGATTTTATTTCTGGGGCTGGTTTATTTTGGGGGGCATCAGAAGAGGCAACAGGTAAAAAAAAAACTGGTCAAGTAACATAAAGACTTTGAATCTGGGGCAAACTAGACACAAATTTTGCCAGAATTCATCTTCTCTTGGATGTTGAATTTTTAAAGTTATATGTTGGACAAGCAAGGTGCCATGGTGGTGCAGTGGGTAAAGTGCTCAACTGCTAACTGAAAGATTGGCGGTTCAAAACCACCAGTGGCTCTGCAGGAGAAAGATGTGGTGGTCTGCCTCTATAAAGATTTACAGCTTTGGAAACCCCGTGGGGTTGCTGTGAGTCAGAATTGACTTGACAGTAGTGAATTTGGTGGGTATATTGGACAAACAGGAGGCTGGATGAGATCTGTGATTAATTTTTATTTTTTTCTACTTCATCTTCTTGAAGTAATGACTCGTACATGGACACTAAAATTGAGTGTTGAAATCTTATTGAGTAATCCTAGCTACCCTGACCCTAAAAGTCATGACGTAGTACTTTATGTTGTTAACATAAAAAAATGAACTAGACTAGAAAAGCATAAACAAACTTGTAGAAATGGGAGAATGAAGTAAGAGACAGGTTGTCGCTGTTAGCTGCCATTGAGTCAGCAGCCCCTGACTCATGGCAACCCCAGGCACAGTAGAAAAATACTGCCCATCCTGCACCATCTCCATGATTGGTTGCAGATCAGACCATTGTGATCTGTAGAGTTTTCATTGGCTAATTTTCAGAAGTCGATCTCCAGGCCTTCGTAGTTTGACTTAGTTTGGAAGCCCCATTGAAACCTGTTCAGCATTGTAGCAGCGTGTGAGCCTCCACTGAGGGATGGGTAGTGGCTGCACGTGAGGTACATTGGCTGGGAATCGAACCCAGGTCTCCCACATGAAAGGTGAGAACACTGAACCACTGATGCCTCATAGTAGAAAGGTTAAGTAGAAGGGTAGTCTGACTTGTGATTGAAAGAGAGCTAGAGTACCCTGGAATAGGAATGTGGTGGGATCCTCCTTTGCATAATTAGTGAGAGGAATATTCATTGCATTGAGTCAGATGTGAAGCAGAAGTACATTTAATTGCTCTGCATAAGCACAGGCCTCTGCTGTCAGTCTGGCTGGTCCATGTGTGGGACATTCTGGTCAACAGTAGCCTGTACCTGTGTGGTGTGTAAAATCCAGTCCTGAAAAGTTGGCTGCTCCAGAGGTGTTGGGCAATTGGGGCCAGCTGGCAGCCAGCTTCTGATGTGGTTGGCTGCCTGGCTCACACCTCTCAGGTGCTGGAGAGATGGCGAGATCCGATGGCCCCGGGCTACCACTGAGGCGGGCAGGATGCCACTGCATTCCCAAGCCTTCTTCCTCCCTTTGTCTTCAGCAGCCCAACGGGCATGGGCCCTGGCTTTCCGGTTCTTCAGGCTGGCTGCCTGGCATTGCCACAAGGCTTCAGGCCGGCCCACCAATGGGATACAGTGGGCGAGGTTAGCTTGGCCTGGCTTCTGTCCACCTGATTTAAAAAAAAAAAAAAAAAAAGGATCTGGGGGATTCTTCCCTGTAGATTTTTTTAGCTCAGAGTCTCCTGTTAGATAAAATCAAAATGTGGTACACATTTATTCTTTGTTTAACTACTGCTTTTCTGTTGCTTCCTTGGTTTATTTTGGATACTTATGAATCTCAAATGCAGCAAGCTGGTATGGAAGGTTTTTCTGTCCGATGTTAAGATACTCCACTGAGCACTAATCATAGGACACAGCCCTTGACTGAGGCATCGTGGGCCTTTGGCTCTAACTTTTGGTCATGGAGAGGGAAATAGAGGACTCGGCAGCTCTTAGGGTCTAAACGGGGCAGTTGTGTGAGCCTTGCTGAGGATAACTTGTCCTGTAATTCAGTGACTTTGCCTCTCTGCTTCTGTGGGTTCATTGTCATGTTCTCCCTTTCTCCAGAAGGGTTGTATTATTATCCTCTGGCTGCTGTAACAAATTACCAGACACTTGATGGCTTAAAACAACACAAATGTATTCCCTTACAGTTCTGGAGGCCAGAAGTCCAAAATTTCATCAGACTAATGTCAGGGTGTCAGCAGAGCTGGTTCCTTCTGGAAACTGTAGGGGAGAATCTGTTTCCTTGCCTTTTCTAGCTTCTAGAGGCCACCTGCATTCCTTGTTTCGAGACCCTTTCCTCACATCACTCCAGCCTCTTGCTTCTTTTATCACATCTACTTCTGTGTGACTCTGACTTTTCCTGTGCCCCTCTTATAAGGATCTCTGTGATTACATCAGGCCCATCTGGATGATCCAGGATGATCTCCCCATCTCACGATCCTTAACTTAATCACAAAGTCCCTTTTACCTTGTAAGGTATCATTTACAGATTCCTGGGAATAGGACATGGACATCTTGGGGGGGGGGGTTGGCATTTAGCCTACCGCAAGGATCCTGTGGAGGAATTGATGAATTTGGCAAATAAGGAAACCCCCACGTGGACCTGGGGTTAGGTGGCTTGGGAAGATATCATAGTGGAAGCTGCCACATCTCTACCCTTCAGCAAGTGTATTTCCTTGGAAATGGGGGAGGAGGCTTTGAGGTGAAATTTGGCAGCCCCCCTCTCTGAAATAATGTAATACTCTTTTTGTTAAGTAGTATTTTGGTGAGGTGTCCAGAGTAGTACTTGAGAGAGAAAGAGAGCATTTAGGGGGTTCCTATATGAGTCTCCATAAAAGAAGATTCCAGGCCTTGTGGAGTAAGAACAAAGGTTCATCTCAGGTGGACACAACACTTTAGAGGTCAGTCATGAGGTACAAAGAGACTTGAGTTTGAGAATCCCAAGGCCCTAACAAGCTGTGAAGGTGGTGGGAAGGTGGCTTCCTCTCTGCCTCCTTTGTGCATGCTCTTGGCCAGGCACCTCCCCTATGCATAATTATGCATGTTTCACAGGTCTGTAGCCGAGTGCCCGACTGCTATGTCCCATTGCTAGACCGTGACTTTTTGGCAGCCTCTGAGGGGTGAGGGGTCCTGAGGGAAAGTATGTTCATAGCATGTGGATATGCTATGAACATAGTATGTTCATAGATGGTTTCGAGAACCATTATGGATGCATTTTCTACCCTAAGTGATACTGTAAATGAATTTTGTTCTTGGTCAGCCCCTGACACTATTAGTTTGAACCATATGGAATGCTGTTTTAGATTAAATTGATGTGGACCCACCTCGAGGTGCCTTGGAAGAAAGGCCTGGCAGTCTGCTTCTGAAAGGTTACAGTCTTGAAAACCCTATGGAGTGCAGGTCTACTCTGCACACCTGGAGTTGCCATGACTTGGAACCAACTTGATGGGCAACTAACAATATCAGCAAACAGGAACCTAACATAACGTTATGGAGAAATATGTTAGATTCTAGGTAAGGGTCTTCGAGGTACAATTTTGGAACAAGTATAACTAATTGGGTGACTAGATGATAACATTCATGCCAGGATCTCAAAACTTGAGATAAAAATAATTTCTATTCCTTTTTTTTTTTTTTTTAAATATTCACTTGCCAAGATTTGAGAAACTGGTGGTTTCCACCAAGTTCCAAAGAGGAACTTGGACACAAGGCCAGTTGCTGCCATAACACGTGGCCACCATCAGGCAGCAGTCATGGGCTGGGGGCACCCGTCACCGGGCAGAGGCTGAGCTGAAATGCCAGTGCAGATAACCTCACAGAGCTGAATGGGAGTTTGAGGCCATACGAAATCGAGAGCCTTTATCAGCATTAGTTGTACCTGTTTCATGAGACCCTGTAGTGTTGGAGACCTGAGATCAAGTTTAGTCAGCGGTGGCTTCAAAGCATAGCTCAGAGAGTGCCTCTTCAGGTGACCCGGCCAATTCCCCTTTGGGCACGCTTCGTTCTGCTGCCTTAAGCTTTCTCTTCTAGTTTTAAAGGGCTATGACATTTGACTTTAATTTTTATCTTAAATGTGCTTTATGCTTGATAAGCTAGTAGCATGCCTCCCCCTAAAGACAGGGTTTCAGAAGTGGTAGAAGAGACTTCCTCCTTGGGTCTGGAGATGAGCAGTTAGTTTCTACACCTTGATAGAAACTTAACATAAAAAAAACAACAAACTCACTGCCATCGAGTCAATTCCGACTCATAGTGACCCTGTAGGACAGAGTAGAACTGCCCCATATGGTTTCCAAGGAGCACCTGGTGGATTTGAACTGCCAACCTTTTGGTTAGCAGCCATAGCTCTTAACTACTACACCACCAGGGTTTCCTAGCTTCTCAGAATTTGTGAAACACCCAAGTAACACCAAAAAAGGATGTCCCACCAAACTGAGTTGAGGAAGGACATCTCAATTTTACTTGTATTCTCCCAGAATTATTTTCTTAGACTAGCTTAAATTTTAAAACTCTGTCAGGGAACTTGTGACATGAAAATGCCCAGTGCTAGCCAGAGACTGGAGCCCTGGTGGCACAGTGGTTAAGAGCTCAGCTGCTAACCAAAAGGTTGGCAGTTCGAATCCACCGCACCACCTGCTCTTTGGAAACGCTATGAGCCAGAGATTAGGACTAGACTGGAGTAGCTCCTTGTTTTCAGTAAAGTCTGCTTTGGAGTAGCCTGGCTGTGGAGGGGATGGTCTCTGAAGACAGACACAGAATGCATATTGGGCAGAGTCAGGCCTTTCTGGCTGCCAGCTCAGTCCTTTTATGATGTGTCTTGAGTCAGCTCCCCTGAGAGGTGGAGGTTGAGATGAGGTAACCCGGTTCTGCGGGTCAGCAGGCGAGGTTCTGCCCTGGGGCTGTGTGCCGGGTGCTCTGATAATGCAGCATTTTCGCTTTAATGCATCTTAAATGTGGATTATACTATTAATTACTGCTGGACAAAAAGGGATTAGTGCAGCTGGCCTGCTTTCCCCTCTGCACTTTTACACTTCCCTTTTGTTAGCAAACGACCAAAGGGCACTAGGTTTTCCTGTCATCTGTCTTTTGTTTTAGCGGCAGAGGCTGCTGAACCTCCCTCGTTCACGCAAACAGAGGGGAATGAACATGGGCTGGGTTCAGAGTCTGGAGCTTGGGTTGGTACATGGGAGATGGAGGTGGGACAATTTCCTTCCCAGCGCTGGGCATTCTTGGCCAGGCTCTGAGGATGTCTCTCTAGATGGCTTGTCCCTAGCAGGGAGCGTCACTATGCTCTGTGGCCTGTTAGCTACAAAACCAAGCAAATAAAGAAAACCCAGTTGTTGTTGAGTCAGTTCTGACTCTTGGTGACCCCATGCGTGCCAGAGTAGAATCGTGTTCCATAGGGTTTTCAGTGTCTGTGATCTTTTGGAAGTAGGTTGCCAACCCTGCCTTCCAGGGCGCCTCTGGGTGGATTCAAACTGCCAAACTTTTGGTTCATAGCCTAGTGCTCAACAGTTTGTGCTACCCAGGTACTCCCTTAGCTACCACAGGGCCTTGGTTTATGGGGGGCTAAGTGTTCCTTTCCCACCGGGCTGCACCTCCCTTGGTGCGTTCTGCTGTGAATGGAAGTCCCAAGGTGCTGTGTACCTTTATGAGTTTAAATGGCCAGGTATGTACAAACGGACGGCCTTGCAGACTTCTGCTGGTCTCTGCTCCAGTGGCAGGGTGGAGATTTTGGTAGCCAGCAATGAACTAATGCCTTGTATTTTGAGATTTTCTGAATCCCTGAGCTTTGGTACTGCCACCTTATCCTTGCATAAAATGTTCTAGATTTTAAGGAATATACTATTATGTTTTACATTTTTCCCATATTCAGCCTAGTATATTCACTTTTCATCCATATGGAATGAATTTTTTTTAAACAGATGAGGCATTAAATAACAACATCTCACTAGTACTACTCCCGAGAGGACATAACTAGGTAGTGTTTGCAATTACATACAGTGTAATCTGTTGTGTGTGCTGTCGTGTGGATTTCTGTTTACTGGCATCCTTCATTATATGGTAACATAATATACAGAACTTCCCAGTTGCAAAAATTAAAAAAGTAGGAAACAGATTTCTTGAACATAAATTGGAAAACTGATTTATGGAGTTTTTTTTGTTTAACTTAGAAAGTTTGTGGGAAGGAAGGGACTTGACAGTGGCATAACACTCATAATCATAAATTAATTCAGTTAATTTTGATTGAAATTCATTTGAAGTAATAATGGAGAAGTCCGTAGCAACTAAGATGCGTAATACGTAGCGTTGGTAAAGTGTGAAAGGGTAGGTGAAGAGTTGGAGGAAAATGGGAATTGTGCCATTTTACCCAGATACACACCTTCGTGAATTTCAGGTTTCAAGATGGTAACTGGTTGAAACCTGGTTACACTTTTTTTTTTTTTTTTGATACTTCCTTATCTTTGAACCTCTTAGTTCTTCTGAACTTGGAGGTCACAGAATTAGAGCTCATTTTTATTTTCTCCTCCTTTTTGTATGCACAGATGTTTATCATCTTGGGGCCAAGTCTTGCTCGGTAGAAACAATCTGTAAATTTCGTCAAAGAAAGTATGGAAATTTACTTGGTTGTAAACCACTGGTGGCACAGTGGTTAAGAGCTACAGCTATTAACCAAAAAGATTGGCTATTCGAATCCACCAGCCGCTCCTGGAAACCCTGTGGGGCAGTTCTGCTCTATCCTGTATGGTCACTATGAGTCAGAATTGACTCGATGGCAACGGGTTTGATTTTTGGTTTATATACTTAGACAGTATATGTAGGATGGTTTTATTCTGTTTATTGAGAGAGAACTTTGCTTTTTAAATTAATTTTTAAAGAGGTAATACATCCCCTTGATAAAGAAAAGACTTCTTTTCCCCTCTCTCTCTTTCTGGTGGCTGCCCCTCAGACACTCACTTCTCCTCCCCCAAATCAGCAGCTGCTGTGTCCCTTTTATAAGGGATATACTTGGGTATGGCCATCACAGCATCATATAAGTAATGTCTTCTGTTTGAAAGGTTTTTTTTTTGCCAGAGTTCCCTCATCTTCTTTCAGAGGTATTTTATCCCTCATAGAATACTCAGTATTAAAAATGTTAATGAACACAGTTACTTGAAAATTAAAAAAAAAAAAAAAAAATCTCCTGAATCACACTTGGGTCAAAGAGGAAATGAAATTACTGTTATAAAATCATTAGGAAATATTGAAAACGTCATGCATCTAAATGTATGGGTTATTGCCAAAGTGATATGCAGGGGCACATTCATAGCTTTAAAGTCTTTCATTATTAAATAAGAGAAAATGAAAGTAAGTGAATTAAGTATTCAACTCAAAGTTGGAAAGAATAAAATAAACCTAAAAACAGCTGGTGAAAAGAACTGTAAAATGTAAGTGACATGAATGAATTAGAAAACAGACAAAAACATTGAATTGCTAAATCTAAGAGCTGTTTATTTGAGAACCAAAAATTGAGGAAATAGACTCAATCACTATCATGTCTAATTGGGAAAAGAGATAAGACTCAAATACATAGAACTAAAAGTGAGCTGATATGATGAGAAAAAGAATAAAAAATCATAAATTATATTTGAAATAATTATTTTGTAATTTAAAAATAAATAAACTAGAAATAACTTGAAATATAACAACTTTGAATAATTCAGTGACAAGAGTATTGTAGGGAAATGATTCAGAGGTCTAAACCTTAACTACCATGGGAAGAAACTAAACATTTAAAAAAATACTTCAAAAAAAGACCCTGGAAACAGGCAGTTTAATAGTTTTAAACTTTTGGGCACAAAATAATTGCCTGCTAAATAAACTGCTTAAGAGCATAGAAAAAGAAGTAAAGCATCTCAGTTGATTTTACAAAGCTAACCCAACTCTGGGAATCAACATCATTACAAAGATGACACAAAAAGAATGCTAAAGATTGATTGAGTTCAGGCAGCATGAATATAGATGCAAAAATCCCCAATAAAACAGTTGCAGATAGAATTCAGCAGTATTTTTAAAAAACCATAACCACATAGGGTTTATCCCAGAAATGTAAAAGGAAGGCTTAATGTTGGAATGTCTTTGTTAAAATACCTCATGTAAGTAGAGCAAAGAAGAAAAAAAAATACACATCAGAAAGGCATTTTTGTAATTTTCTACTTCTATTTCTACTTTGTATAATTTTAAAAGACCAAAATATAGAGATTTTATTAACTTAATGAAGAAACCAGCAGCCAACAGCTTCATCCTTAAATGGTGAACCATGAGAGGCAGCACTTTGAAATTGACAACAAAACAAGACTGCTTAGTCGTCTTCTTTTTCCTGCCTTATTGAATTGGCTAGGACATACAAACCAAAGTCAAATTAAAAAAAAGAAACAGTCAAAGTTATTTGCAGATGTGATTATTTTCCTAGAACACCCAAGCACATTTAAACTGAGTTACGTAGGAGTTCAGTTACTAAGTAAAATTTCAAAAATCATTAGCTTTCCCACATACCAGGAAAAGCCAGTAAGAAAATATTATCGAGACCACCCATTGGAGTGGAATCAAACAGAAACGTGTATAGTAAAGTAAAGGTAGCATTTCAAATTAATGCGAAGAATTAGAATAATAACAGCTCACATTTTTTAGTGTTTCTAAGTGCCACTCATTGCAATAAGCACTTTTTCATGACTTTATCCATTTAATCCTCAAAAGACCCTTATAAGGTGGGCAATACTAATAGTTCCATTTTATAGATGAGGAAATTGAGGCTCAGAGAGTTTAAGGAACTTGTCCAAAGTCACCTAGGCTTGAACACTGATCTGGTTGACACCAAAACCAAGTCTCTTTTAGTGTGCTTTGCTGCCTCTGATATTATGCAATACATGGTTCTAGGACAACTAGATAAACCAGTGTGGGGGTAGAATTAAGTTAGAAGAATCATTCCTCATGGTGTGTGTTTTCATAAATTCTGCATGAATTAGAGAGGTAAAAGTAAAAACTGAAGTCATGAAAGAGTTAGAAGGAAATGATAGGTTAACATTAACCTGAATATGGGGCAGGGAGGAGTATTAGATCTAAGTCTAGCGAAAAAGTCATAATGGAGAAGACTGACTTAACTACACTTAAAAAAAAATTCCATATGGCCATCCAAGGGACAACAATTGGTCTCTGTTTGCCTGGAGCAACTAGAGGAAGAAGGAAAGTCAGGAATAGGAGGAGGATATGGAATGTTTGGCTAACTGCCTCCATGAACAACTGCCTCCTTTGCTATGAGATCTGAAGAACTAGATGGTGCCCTGCTACCATTACTGAACATTTTGATCAAAGATTCTATAGGAGAATCCTGCAAAAGAAATGCAGAACAGAATTTCAAATTCTCATGGTATCCAGGCTTTCTGGAGCCATTTAGGTTGGATGAACCCCTGAAACTATTGCCCTGAGATAATCTTTAAATCTTAAACCAAAAATATCCCCTGAAATCTTCTTAAAACCAAACAGTAGTTTAGCTTAACTAGTAAAAAATGTCTGCCTTGAGCATTAGGCTCTTTTAAGAACTAGCCATATGGGATCAAATTCACAACAGCAACTTAACAGAACCTTAGGGAGCAGTGAATTTATGTTAGTGGGGGAGGAACAACTCAGAAGAGGAGGGTGAGAATGATTGCACAACTCAAAGAATATAATCAGTGTCACTAAATGATACGTGTAGAAACTTGAATTGGTGGTTGTCTTGCTGTGTATATTCTCAACAATGCAATACATTTTTTTTAATTAATAAAAAAAATCCTGTATGCTGTGCACTACTAGCAAAATTTAAAGACATATGACAAACTCAGAAAAGATGTTATCGCCCATGTAATTGACAGAGTTGTCCTAAATATCTTTAATATATAAAGAGCTCTTAAAAAATCAATAATGGACAAAGATAGTAGAAAAATAAATAATGAATATGAATGGGCAACTCATGAAGAATAGGTTGCCCATTTGAAGAGCTGAATGATAACCTAATTTTAAAAATTTGCTTTTATTTGATTACCAGTGAGGTTGAGCCTTCTGTATTTTTAACCAAGATATTTTATAAAGCAGATACCTTGTTATATTGAGGGGATGGAAATATTGGTACACTTTTCTGAAAGGCTGTTTCGCAGCATGTATCAGGAAGCTTTAAAATAATGTTTATTTAAAATTTCACCTTGTCCCACCATGAATTCCTGATTCTCCTTACTCTGTTCTACTTTCTCTTTTACCATAGCATATATCACTCAGTAAAATACTCTGGTATGTAATTTTCTTGTTGATTACCCTTGATCATCTCTCCTTGGTAGAATATAAGCTCTATGAGGGCAGATCTTTGTCAGGGCTTCCACTAAGTTGTCTGTATTGTCTAGAACAGGACTGTTGACCCAGCAATTCCATTTCTAATAAGAAAATCATCAGAGATACGCAAAAGAAATGTACGAATAAAGATTTTAAATATAGACATTTATAATGGTGAAAAATGGAAACAATCTAAATCTCTTACAGAGGATTGCAGTATATTGTATGGCAGATTGTTAGATGGCTTTTTAAAACCCCTGCCTGATGGTTATGAATGTGGGAAAACAGTGATGTTAAATTAAGTGCAAGGAGGTTGTGTGCACTTCAGTTTAATTTTTTAAAAAAAGGTACATACTTAATGCATAGAGGAGGGGCTAAAGGATATATACAACAGAATTTTAACTAAGTGATTATTTGCAGGTAGTGGAATTACAGGCTACTTCATGACCTATTTTTCTGAACTCTGAGCAGTGAGTATCTATTACTTTTATAATAATAAAGTATATGTGTTTAAGAAATGTTAGTGAGGATGTAGAATCACTTGAATGGCATTGGTCTGTGGCTGTGTCTGGTAGTTGTTTGGAGATAACCCAATCTTGAGAATTAGTGAGCGCCTACTTTAAAAAATCAACAAAATTGTTTTACAGAGTGTCCCCAGGCTACTTAGCCTTAATTATTTATGATATTTACTATAAGTATCTGTGGTATGTGTTTGTAAAAATAATGGAAGTCTTAGTAATGTGCAAGCTTGTGGAATCCTCTTGGAGATGCAAGAGCACCTCTGCCCAATTTGGTTCACTTGATGGAAATGTTTGTGTCGTCTTCCTAACGTGTCATGGAATTTCAGTGTAAACTTAAATTATGCCTCAACATAAGCTGGGGCATATGGTGTTGTGAAAATGTGGATTTTCAATTCTCATATAACCAAGGAGAAAACTACCTACCTGCTGGGTTCCCTCACTGCGTGGAAGGACTGAGGGGGACAAACGTGGGAGAAGGTGCCAATTTAGAGGGGAAATGTCGAGGGGGAAGGAAGCCTTGGTGTGCCAAGAGTGGGGCATCTGCTGATGGAATTTTCCTGGCCAGCAAATCATAACACCTGTTCAGCATGTTTGGACTAAAGTTTCCCTAAAGAATCACAGGCCATATTGGCCAGGGTTTGAATTCTGTCTGTGTTCCTTTACGGCTGTGGGTCTCAGTATCTTTATCTGTAAAAGGAGAAGGTTAAACTAGATCATCTTTTCACTCTTCTTTCAGCCAGCCCTAACATTCTGAAGGAATTGGGTGCTTTCTTACTTTAAAGCATGGATTTTAGGTATCTATGTATCTATCATCTGGGAGCCCTGGTGGCGAAGTGGTTAAGAGCTCAGGCTGCTAAGCAAAAAGTTGGCAGTTTGAATCCACCAGCTACTCCTTGGAAACCCTAAGGGGCAGTTCTACTCTGTCCTATAGGGTCACTGTGAGTCAGAATGGACTCAACAGCAGCGGGTTTACATGTCATCTGGGGTGATTGAGAAGCCCAGTAAGTTTCATTACTTCATAAGAGCTGCTATAGAGTTTCAGTCTGGCCTAAGTGAGAATCCCAGTTCTACCACTTACTGGCCAAAACCTTATCCTCTCCATCTGTAAAATGGAGAGATGTACTAGTTACCTATTGCTGCATAACAAATTACCCCAAAACTTAACAGCTTAAAACAACAGTTACTATCTTTTTCTTTGAGTGAGGAAGCTGGGTGTGGCTTAGTTGGGTGCCCTGCCTCAAGGTCTCTCACAAGGCTGCAATCAAGGTCTTGGTGGGGGCTGCAGTCTCGTCTGATGACCTGACTAGGGAAGGGTTCACTTCTGAGTTCACTCATGAGGTTGTTGACAGGACTCAACGCCTTATTGGCTGGAGGCTGCCCTCAGTTCTTCACCACATGGGCCTCTCCATAGGGCAGCTCACAACATGGCACTTGGCTTCCACTTGGGAGAGTGAGAGAGAGAGCATACAAGACAGAAGCTACAGTCTCTTTGTAACCTCATTTTAGAAGTGACATCCTCACTTTTGCCCTGTTCTGTTTGGTATTATGTTGGTTAGAAGTGACTCACTGTGTCCAGCTTACACTCACCAGGAGGGATTTATACAAGGGTGTGAATACCAGGAGGTGGGGCCCAGAGGAGACCACCGTAGAGGGCTGTCTACCAGGGGTTGTGAGAGGATTGAATGAAGTGATGGTTTGTTAAGGGTCAGAGACATCTTAGATGCTGTTTTAGCTCCTCATTCCTGCCTCCTGGTTTAGAAACTGCTTTGCTTAAGGATAGCTTTGTGAGGTTTAGCAGAGTCTCCAGGAGTGGGTCAGAATGTGGAGATGGGTGTCATCACATGGTCTGACATCTGTCCACTGTCTTCTTACATTTAGGCCTTGAGTGTCTGTTGTGCTGGTCTCTTAGACCCGTGACTCTTCACCCACCGTCTTCTGGGGTGTGGTGTGTCTAGTGCAGTTTAAGAGGAAAATGAGTGTTTGGCCCATGAAAACGTCCAGTGTGTGTTGCCGTAGGTTAGGCAACGATTCAGGGAAGTACCTAGGAGCTCTTTCGGAGCCTGCGGGTTGAAACAGAAAAGCTTCCGAAAGTTGCCGCTCTTTCGAGTCTGAATGCCACCACTTATGAAGTCAAGGCGGTCTGCCTGGCACATTCTTTGGTTAAGGGACAATCCCGTGAGTCAAGCTGGGTGGCAGACATTGCCACAACGCTAGGAAATGAGCGAGGAAAAAAAAAAAGTTAAAACCGAGTCCTCCCCCGAGAACAAGCCGAGCTTTGTGCAGAACAGGCTCCAAATATGAAAAGACCATTGTTCCCGGATGGCTTTTTAATTAGTGCTCACTACTCACACCCATCAACTCACCAAGAAGAGTTGCCTCCTTCCTTCCTTTCTCTGTGCGCTCTTCACTCCTCCACTCTTCTCCCCAGTGCACTGGGTACCTACTGGCGGAGGGACCCTCGCTCGGCCAGTGAAGAACGCCAGAAGCAGTGTTGACAGCGAGGGCTTTCCCCTTTTCTTGCCCGGGATGCTTCGTTGGGTGAGCCCTCCACCTGTTGGAGAGCAGCCCTGTGCATTTCCTGGTTCAGGAGCCAGCCCTGTCCCCTGTGGGGCTCTTGGAACAAAGCCCAGCCTCAGCCTGTTTCAG
Source organism: Trichechus manatus latirostris (assembly GCF_000243295.1). Lineage (NCBI taxonomy): Eukaryota > Metazoa > Chordata > Mammalia > Sirenia > Trichechidae > Trichechus > Trichechus manatus. The sequence goes on from NW_004444052.1 coordinate 8,961,624, forward strand.
TCCTTTCCTCCAAAGCTCTGTGCGCACCTTCTCTTGCCTGAAGCCAAAACAACAAGCCAGAAATTAACTATTTTCTGTATGTTTTAGTTTCCCCCTGGTTGCACCCCTCTTAGACCTGAATCTGGGTTTGATGAGCCTGAAAAATCTTTAGATTGCCAGTCAGGTTTCTAGATCAAATTGTATGCTCCTCTGGATAGGGCTGATATAAATACAGGGAAGAGAGAGTGAGGTACACTGTGGGGAAAATGCGCTGATTTAGGAGTTGCTTCCGGGGTGTGCATGTTTGGTGGGCTCGTGTGGGACCTGCGCAGCCCTGCTCTGGCATTGGAAGACATGCTGTTCCGTGTCTGACTTGCACTGCATGCGCTAAACCATGAAGAATGAGAGTCTTGTCAGGGCTCAGGACAGATGGACTGTCCCTGAGCCATTGTGCCTCTGCAAGAGTGAGGGGGATGGGAGCAAACACTTAGAGTAACTTGGTGCCACTCCTGCCCAAATCTAGATTGAGCCTGCAAAGGTTTCTGCTTAAGAGTTGCTGAGAATGTGCCTCAAAATTTTGTCTTCCGTGGAGATTTTACTTCTGTTTACAGTCACTCCCCACACCTTTGGATTTATCCTGCATCTCTTGGTGCCTTAAGATTCTGCAGCTACAGTCTCAGTTAATTATTCTGGGTAACTTCGTGTGTATGATGTGCATGGTGTGCAGAAATAGTTCAGCAAGATCTCGAGTTAGATCAAAATGGAGGCTCTCATAGTCAGCCATACACCAGCCTGTGGATGTTTATGTGGTCACCATAGAGTTAACTACATGCCATCGTGAAGATCATGAACTTTCCAGTTATCCCATCATAGGGTTACCAGGACTTTAAATTAAGAAACCCCAAGGGCCTAGTTTAATGGTAGACAAGCCCTGGAGAGAAGATCTGATTGACCAGATAAGTTGTACACGATTTCCTTGAAAATCTGTTAACTCCAGGCCCAGCCAGCTTAACTTCTTGACTTGTCTCCCAAATATAATTGTAAATGCCGTGGGAAAGAATCTTGAGTAGGGTTGAGTTCTGTAAAGTCTATGAGTGGGAAAAACAACCATGAATTATGACAGGGAGGCCAGATTAGAGTTATGTTTTAGGTTCTTGTCAGCGAGGAAGCCAGTGCATTAGGTCTGTCCCGCACAGTAGCCACCAGGCTCCATGGCTGCTAAGCACTTGAGATGTGTCTGGTCCATGCTGTCAGTGCAAAATCCATATCAGATTTCCAAAAGTTAGTATGGAAAAAAAAAAGGGAAAATGTCTTAATAAAATTTACATTGATTTCATTTGAAATAGTATTTTAGATATATTAGGTGAAGTAAAATATATTAAAATTTATTTTACTGGTTTCTTTTTCTGTTTTTTAATGTGGTTACTCGAAAATTTTAAATGACCTGTTTGACTCCCATTACATTTATATCGGACAGCGCTGCTTCAGATAAAGCATAACTAAACATGGAAGACCCAGAGATTTGCTGGCTATGGTTCTTGGTCAGTGAACTTTGTGCACAGTCAAATTCAGAATACTGTGAATGATTTCATGAGAGAAGATCTGTATTTTCCTTTTTAACACGTAGAATTTTTTATTGTACTTTAGATGAAGGTTTACAGAGCAAATTAGTTTCTCATTAAACAGTTAACACATATGGTTTTGTGACATTGGTTGCCAACCATGCAACACATCAACACTCTCCCATTCTCAACCTTGGGTTCCCTATTACCAGCTTTCTTGTCCCCTCCTGTCTTCTAGTCCTTGCCCCTGGGCCGGTGTGCCCATTTAATCTCGTTTTGTTTTATGGACCTGTCTAATCATTGTCTGAAAGGTGACTATCAGGAGTGACTTCAGTACTGAGTGAGAAGGTGTCCTGGGGCCATACTCTCGGGGTTTCTCTAGTCTCTGGCAGGCCAGTAAGTCATGGGTCTTTTTTGTGAGTTAGAATTTTATTCTACTTTTTTCTCCAGCTCTGTCTGGGACCCTGTATTATGATCCCTGTCAGAGCAGTCAGTGGTTGTAGCTGAGCACCATCTCGTTGTACTGGACTCAGTCTGGTGGAGGTTGTGGTAGTTATGGTCCATTAGTCTTTTGGACTATTCTTTCTCTTGTGTCTTTAGTTTTCTTCATTCTCCCTTGCTCCAGATGGGGTAGGACCAGTGGAGTATCTTAGATGGCTGTGTATTTTCCTTTTGATTAACCCATCTTCGACATCCATCAGACTGTGTACCTCTGGCTGTGGCCAATGGTGAAGTGATGAGGCAGATTTTGTGGCTAGAAAAACGAGTCACCCCACATAATTGGTGATGCATGAGTGCCAGTAGGGGGTCAGTGGCTGCGGGACCTTACCATAGGAAGCCTTTGAGGGGAGGGAAGATTCATCAAGAGTTGGAGCAGCCCTCCAGGGGAAAGATCTCTATTACTCAACTTGTGAGACCTTTGAGGGAAGACAGCTATTGCTTAAACAGACCTCTGGACCCTCTGAATCCAATTGTCCAAGTTAAAGGCCCCGGGCAAGATAGTACCATTTAATTCTTCTGTGGCATTGAGACCACCGTGATACTTAATACATAGATCTTACCTTACAGACATGGATGCGTATGGCAGAGCAGTTTCTGAAGTGTGGTGTGCCTTTGCGGAAGGCCAGAGTTAGATTTCTGTTTATGATTTCCTTTCTGAAGATTTGGTTGAGGAGAATCTCTGTTTTTGAGCAGGGCCCAACAGTTCTCTTTAAAGAGCACCAAGATCTTGCCCTTCTGCAGAGAGGGGGAAATTTTCTTGATGATGCTGGCAGTCCAGCCTCGCCATTATTAGCTTTTACCAGCTGAGGGGGGTTAAGGGTTCACCATGCCAGTTGTCAGCAGTAGTATCTAGAGTGCTAGCAAAACGATATGGACCTTATTAAGCTTCTTTTAAGTTTGTCTTTGTTATGATCCTGCTTCCAGAGTACTGGTCAAACCAGTCCATATCTGGTTGATTATTATCAATAAAGTAAAGTAAACTCTGTGGCCAGAAAGAGTCTCTAGCCTCCTGTAGCTTAGGTTTACCAGGTGAAACTACCACAGTGACTGTGGTTTGCATTTCACAGGACAGTGTCTCTAAATGCCAGAAATTGAGGCCATGTTTGCATGGAGGGGGTGCCCTAGTGCCCCTCGCCTCTGTAGAAGCACAACCAGTTATGCATCTTACCTTGTTCCAAGATTTGTCTTTTTGTAGAGTTAGTGGATAGTTGTTAGTAGTCTGTTGGTGCTTGAGAACACGCGGGTAGCCACATTGGTCGTAGATTCCGACTCTTTATCGAGGCCCTGCTTAGTGCACGGAAACACTGTGCTAGGCATTGGTTTACACAAGGTAAAAAGCCACAGTCCCTGGCCTTTAGGACAGCATGTCTAGTTGGACTAATAATTATCCACATCTACGTAATTACCTACATTTAGAGGCTTAGAAGAAGTAGAAGAACCTAGGTAAATAGTCACAGTTAAGAGGAACGCCAGGATAGCATAGTGCGGCTTGAGCAGAGAATTGAGAAATCCGGGGCCTAAGGGCTTGGGCCGCCAGAATAAAACCAACGCTTATTTGCATTTTCAGTTTGCACTGTTTTCATATATCCTCTCCTGACCCTCTTAACAATCTCTGAGTCGTTCAGGCAGACTAAAACCTTCTCTGTGTTCCTGGTAAGGCCCTGAGAAGTTGTATGTTTTGCCCAAGGTCAGGAAGCTAGGGAGTGGCAGGACTGGGACTCAGCCTGGGGCCTGGAGGCAGATTGCTGTGTTCTTGCTGCACACCGAGCCACAGCACAGTTTCTGCAGAAGCTCAGAAATTGACTGATAGCCTTTGTGTGTTTTCTATTAGAGGAATTTCAGGGCTTGCCTTGGGGAGAAGAATATGACAGCTATAGTTGTGGATGTGATTGGAGGGATAAAGAAGGTGTCCATCAGAGAAGTTTGTGCCAGCAGTTTAATTTCCTTTATTTCAGGCCTGGAAGTTATTTAAATTACTTTATAGACTTCCTGTTTCCTTACAAGAGCTCATTAAGTCCAGGCTGAACTGCTGCGTTGCCATAACGGAGTAACTGGACCTGCAGTTCCCATTCTGTCCTCTAGGGTGTGCAGATTGAAGTTCACGCGGACAGCGGAGGGGAGGGTTTGGGCAGCTCATCTGTGATGACTCTCTTAATAGATGGCAATGATGCTTTTCCACAAGGATAAAGAATTACCCAGTAGTCTGGTTAGACTCTGTAGCCTCGATTTTCTGAACTTGTTAATTTCACCATTATGGGGGAAATGGTAGGTGCATCTCCTCATCAAACCATAGGACAAGGACCCTGTCCCATTTTTGGTGATTGGAGTGCAGCCTTGGATTAAACATGGCTGTTAGAAGCTGACATTAGAGGCCGAGGATCCTCCTGGTGATCAGGAAGATATGTTGGTGGTACCATGGATTACATTAACCTCTATTTTACTTGCTGGGAAGACTTTCACACAGGAATTCCAGAATCACTGTACAGCTTTTTAAAGCCTGCCCAAAGGCAGCCCTTCAAGAGATACGTATTTACCTAGATGATTTACCTTTAAACCTACCAAGAAAATAATTTTAGATGACCAGGAACACCCCCGACCCTTGTGCGTCTTGAACGGTGCCATCAGGGGAAGCCTGCCCCAGTGCTCAGGGCTTAGTCTGTTGCAGAGTGCTAATTAGACATAATAGCAACAACAAACAAGTGTTCACAGGGAGAATAAATGGTGTCAACACCAAGAAGTTGTTGCCAGCTCCCTGCAGATATATGGGGTAGCTGCAGGGTAGGCGAGCCCAGAATGCTTATTGTCCACCTTGAGAAAGGTGGAGAAGGTAGAACTCAGATAGGTTGCCCACGTCCAGACTTTTCCTTGGCTTGATGACTTTTATTCTTAGTCTGAGGTTATGTTAAGCACTGTATGCCACATTGACACTCTTAGTACACATCCCATTTCAGCTGATTCAGAATATCTTGGAAAATCTCAGAAATTACCATTATAGGGGTGAAAGGTGGGGAAGGGTGTCTTTCCTTACTACTAGGCAGACAAGAATCTTTCCAAAGGTGGAGGTAACACAGTAACTGAAATGTAACCAGAGTCAGACTTGCATGTCTAAGTGAATGCTGAGTCTTAAATATTCATTTAAAATGTTAAAGTCTGTAATTTCTTTATAAAGAGTTCTAAAATAATAAAGATGACCTGGTAGGGAAAATTCACTTGTATTTTCTAAAAGCTTTTGATAAGTTCCCTCATAAAAGATTGAGAGAACAAAACCACAGTGTGGCACAAAGTCCTTGTTGTGGATTAAAAAATGATTAAGTGATAGGGAACAGAAGACTTCTGGTGGAGACCCACTGCTTGTAATGGGGAGAGGTCAATAGAGGGATGTCTGAGGAGTCTGTCGTTGGGGCCGGAGTTATTAAGTATATTAATTGTTTGGAGAAGGAATTAGAGGGTGAATTGGTGCAGTTGGCTGCTGCTACCCTAGTTTTTGTAACTGGATTCAACCTAGCGATTGAATGCATGGGAGGATTGGGCAGTGCAGTGGCAGAAGAACTTAAGTTTGAGAAGTCTGTAGTGTAATTCAGATTGACAGAAAGTCTAGAACACATGGGTAAGCTACAGTGCCCCTGAACTTGACTTGCTGCTTCTCCTGAGGAAAGAAGTTCAGGAGTTATCATGGGCAACAACAGTTCAGTCAAGTGGCTTTTTTAGTGCAAAGCAGATAGAGGAAATTGGAATTCCCCTCCCCCTGAGGATGGAGGGGGAGGTTGAAAAATAAAAGGTTTACTGGGGAAGAACAATACAGACCCTGCGCTGCTGGGATATTGGTTCTAGGTGAAAGGTGGATGAACATTTTAAATTTTAATCGTTGCGTAGTTAATGTTTGTTTGAACCAATACAGCCAGCACACACCTGTGGTTCCTCAGATGTCACTGCTTAGGAAGATGCTATAGTAGATACTTAGGTCTCTTATTGTCCTGTCATCATTAGAAGGGACAGTTCTTTAGACTTTCTGACAATATTCCCTTCTGTGCAGTTATATTTATTTCTAGAGTCATGAAGAAGGCAGGCTGCTTTACATGGAAATGCCTCTTTGTTTTTCAGTGGAGACTTTGCATGTTATCTGAAACATGTTACATACATGTGGGGCATTAGTGGAGGTGACCTATTTGACAGGTCTCGTTGAATTACCAGGTCATAGCACATGATCATACAGATCCGTTAGGGTAGACCACACGAGTTTTCTAAGGTGAAAGGCGGGGCGTACAAGCTGTTGAGGGAGTGGTTTTGCATTGAGTGGGTTATGGGTATATGTATGGGGTGGGGATCAGGGTACAAGCCAAGTGGCAGAATTGTCATTGTGAATTCTGCCTTTTTACATTTCTTTTTGATGCCTCTTTAAGGCTACTTGTTCTTTTTGAGGGAGCCCTGGTGATGCAGTGGTTAAGTGCTTGGCTGCTAACCGAAAGGTTGGCAGCTTGAACCCACCAGCCACTCCTCAGGAGAAAGATGGGGCAGTCTGCTTTTGTAAAGATTGCAGCCTTGGAATCCCTATGGGGCTGTTCTGCTGTGTCCTGTAGGGTCGCTATGAGTCCGAGTCAACTCGACAGCAAACAGTTTGGTTTTTAAGGGTTTTGTTCCTTCTGTGGCTGAAATGAAAGTTTCTCACACGTGGCCATCTGTCTTAAGAGCTTGTACGTTCCTCACAGGCTCTTCCAGGCAGGCCCTAGATTTCTCTTTGCCACTCTCCTTTATTTCCTGATTTTCTTTTGTAGCTGTCTCCTTACTCTGGGTCCCACTTTAATTAAAATCTACAAAAGTGTTGGCCTCCCTTAGAAATGTTGCTGAGTCCCTCCTTTTGGCTGCGAGCAGATGCTTCTGTGTGGGTAGGGGTCCCCAGCAGGGCCCCTTGGGGAATTTTTGCAATCTTGGTCCTACATAGTTAGAAGCTGCAATTACTACTCAGTCGCTAATTACTCTGCCTAGCATTAGATCAGTTTACAGAGGGAGCTTGGAGCCTGTCAGCAAAGGTCAGCGAGAGGTCCTCTCACTAAACAGCCCTCTTGTGATAGCTGTACAAGGGAAAAGGCATTATCAGGGGAAGGCTGGGAAGCCAGCTTTGGGCCTTAGGATCCTTGCTGGGGGATGGGAGAGGGAGAAGTGCCCTTGATGACTAAAGGGGTCACGGAGGCTGATAATTGTTCTCATAACCTTTCTCAGGAAGCCAGGAGGAAGGTGGAGAAGCCCTTTCATTGGGAGGATATACTTTAGTAAGGAGGGAGATAACACTGAGGACCAGAGATGGGCCGGTGGGTGACTTTCAGTGGTTGACTCTGTTAGAAATACCAGTTCAGTGAAAGCCTCTGAGAAGGGCCTAGGAGAGAGCTCCCCAGACTTGAGGCATCATTTTTGTTATTTATTTATTTTTTTTACCACCTATGCTATGTTATTTGCTTCACATTTTTCTTTTAGTGGGATCCTCTATTAAAAACACAAGTATCTGCTTTAGCATCATCCCAAGCAGTGATGTCGGAGGCATCACAGGTGTGTGCTGTTTGTATTGGTTCAAATAAACATTAAGTGTATAAAGTTTAAAATGAGAATGTTCATCCATGTCTCACCTAGAATCATCTGGCCTGTCGCCAGCAGTGCATGTATGACATACTGGAAAATAATGGAAAAGACACTGTACTAGCAGTTGGAAAACTTGTTTTCAAGCCCTGCTTTGCATGGGTGACAAGATCTGTGTGTCTCCACTTCTCTGAGCCTTAAAAATGAGGTAGAATCTGCTTTGATTCATATGACCAATGAACGAAATGAGAAAGTTCTCTCTTCTCTCTCCCTCTCTCTTTGTATGTGTGTGTATATACACATGCACAAATATATAAATACATCTCTATATGGTATGTATACTGTATATATTTGCACACACGTGTGTGTGTAAATATTAATAACTAACCCTTATTAAACACCCACTGTGCTAAATACTTCACTGTCTCATTAATCCTTGCAGGCATATGAAGCAGGTATGATCCCTACACCCATTATACATTATACGCATGATGAGCCTGAGGCCCAGAGCCGCTTTTATGTGGCCGCTGCTCTGGGCAGCCGGCTCAGAGCATAAACTCATGACCACTATGTTATGCCCTGACATGTAGAGGAGCTCTTTGTTATTGACCCACTTCAAGGTGCTAGTTTTGTGCCTCTCCAATATCTACCTGTTGGGGTGCATCATTAGGAAAAAATAATTTGAAGTGAGAAGGTCTAGAAAGAAAAGCGTGTTCAACTCCTAATAGGTGGGTCTTTTCTGCATTCTCTCAGCAGCTGAAGAAGATTCCACGTGCTCAGTTCCAGCCACCACTTCATCCCATTGCTGGTTGGGACAGGCCTGGACTTCACCATAGCTCTCCTGCTTTCAATCAGGGCAAGATCAGTATGCCGTTGATGGGGGCCTTGGAGGAAGGGGTACGATGTGTTATATTGATAAAAGTGCTTACAGTCTGAGACTTGGGCTTCAGAGCCCTTTCAGAACTCTGTGTTCGATCTCTTCCTAGGTACAATGTGTTAAGCTGACATCAGTGGCTCCGGCAATGCCAGGACCTATCATGTCTTCCAGCTTGAGGAGGAGGGCACCGGGCCATCCTAAACCTCAGAAATTGCCGAGGGACAGCGATAGGAGGTATAGCGCTGTCCCCTCCAGCAGCATAAGTGGAAATGCTCTTCCCCACACCATTGTAGTTAGGGATGTGTGCCCCTCCCTTTGGCCTAGCTGTGTCTGAAATGAGCAAAGATTTTGCACTTTCTCATTTTTATAAGAAAAGTACAGAAAGGAAGAGAACGTTGTGTCATTTTATAAGTGAGGAAAGTTCAGCTGGAGCAGTCAAGTGACTTGGCTTTGGAAACCCTGTTAGGGGAAGCTTTAGAGAGAGAAACTGAGCCCTCTGACTCCTAATTCCACTTCTTTTCTTGAGCCAGAGGAGCTCCACCCAGGCCTTTGCATGAAACAGTGCTACACAAAACTCAGTTTCTACTGATCCACCCACCCCCCCCCTCCGCCCCCAGTGCTGACTAACACAACTTCCCCGCATATAACTTCACATTCGTGTAATTAACTTATAATTTGATACCTGGAAATTTATACTGGGTGGAGCTGGAAAGGATTACTCAGCTTTTAGCAATTCAGTCTCTTGGGTTATAGAACTCTGTGTGCTGTGTGCCGAGTCTCTTGTTACTGCTTACTTGTTTTGCCAATATCCCTGCTACTATGTCTTCCTTCTTTCATGCGAGAGGGAGAGAAATGATTATACAGTATCTTTTTATCATGTAAACAACTGAAGAGTTGCTGACTTAACAAGTGTCAACTGCCCACTTCTCTCGTACGTGTGTTCTTCGCCTTCTGTCATTGGCTGGTGGGATTTGATAGCGCTATAATGTATTTCACTTCCTGCGTCTTCATCAAGCCAGTGCCATCAGTATTAAAAAATGCCGTAAGTAATTATCAGTGAAGAATAAAGATGAAAAATTAGGATGACTTTTGCAATTTAAATTTATTTAGAGCGTATGCTGATGGTTATAAGTTGTTGGAGAAATTATTTATTGTATTGAAACATGTATTAATGTGGGAGAATCATGGTCCTTAATGTATGTAATCCCTGCCCATTTAAAGATACAAAGACTGAGTGAGCTCTGACCCAGAGCTGAGAATCAGCACAATTGAGCGCCGATCATAGTCTTTTGAAAATGTATTGGAATATCTGCAGGACCTTCAGAGCAGTACAGATGAAAAATTGTATATGATGTGCACTCAGAGGAAGGAAAAGAATGACTTACTTAAACAGCAGTAGCAAATGGATTCCAACTTGCTTGATGGCTCTTGACAGTCACAGCTTCTTCACACACTGGGTTGAGAAGGATCCCACGTCCATGCCCTGAGCAGGCAGCTGCAGGGAGGGTGGGAGCAGGGAGAAAGGTAGCTCCCATGCTGGCCATTTGTTCTCTGCCATCAGTGGTGCTTGTGAGCCTTTCAGGACTTAAGAACTTGACTTTGGAAAGCTTCTAAATTTGTTCCTAGTGGGTTGATTTATTTTGTTGAGGTCAAATTAGAGCTAATGGCACTAATGCTTTACTATGCTCCTAAATGGTTCTTAGCACTTAGGCAGACTCGCCTGGCCGTTGTGGGCGGGCTTCCAAGTGTGGACCATAACATTCTTAGGGTATATTTTTTTGTTGAAGTTATTGTTGAAAGTACAACTTATATATGTAAGTGAGGTTAAAAGGCAACAGCAGAATTAGTCATACTTAATATTAAACTTTCTTTTGGTATCACCAATCCATGGAGGTGTTTGTTAATGTGGGCCCTGTGGGCATATGTTAGTGAGTAGGGCACCCAGCTAGGATTTTCTTAGTTGATGGTTGTTTGTCCTTGGCCACTTTGCCTATGAGTGTGTTTTTCATGAAATGCAGTAATAGGGAAGTCTTAGGTTTCCTCTGGACATTCCTGTTTGCCAGATAATTCTTGTAAGAGCAGGTAACCAGGTTAAACTAATCTCTGTTGCATCCCTTCCAGCCATGCTGTGGTGTCTGTGAGTTCATGGCAAGGTCTTTGGCAAGGGGATTGTACTCCACATAAAACTGGCTCCAGTCTCCTGATTTGTGTGTGATTGGGAGTAGGCGGAGCAGAGCCAGGTGTCTACAAAGGAGCTGCATGTCTCTGCTGGTCCACAAAATTTGAAACTGTGTGTGTGTATACCCAGGAACACTCGGAACAGTGACCTCCCAGGGCTGCTAGGTGCAGCTGAAAGGGGAGAGAATTGGGAGGGTAGGGGCTTCCCTGTCATAAACCAAGGTGGTGGTGTGACAAGATTTCTCCATGCTTTGACTGGGCAGAAAAGCTGCCTCCAAATCATCCTCCTTTGGCCCCCCAGCTCTCAGAGTAGTACCCGCCTAAACCGCAAATGTGGTTTTGAAAGCAGAGTCTAGTTGAATTTTGTTGTTGTTAGTAGCTGTCGAATTGATTCCGACTCATGGCAACCCCATGTGTGCAGAGTAGAACTCCATAGGGTTTTCAAGGCCATGACCTTTTGGAAGCAGGTTGCCAGGCCTGTCTTCCAAAGTGCCTCTGGGTGGGTTCAAGCCACCAACCTTTGAGCTAGTAGTCAAGCATTTAACCATTTGTGCCACCTAGAGACTCCAGTTGAATTGTTGTGGGTAAAATCCTATTGGCTGCCATCGATTGAGCCAGAGCTGTTGAGGGATGAGTGAAGGAAGGGGGTTTGTCTTCCAGTTGCTAATGAAATGGCTACTGGATTCTTTTTTTCCTCTTGCATACACTGAAAATCCACTTTATTGAATGAGCTTTTTGCAGAGCTTTGCAGTCCTGAGGCTATCATACTTACTCTCAAGGCTCTTCCCTTGAGCCATTTGAAGAACATTATACTAGTTGTGAGGTGGCTACTTCTATTGAGAAAAATCTCCATATTTCAGCTCATCTAGAAAATAGCCATCACAGTGTGCGTTACGGTGCTTTTAATCCAAAGATTTGGGCCTCAAGGCAGATGGCTGGATTTGTGACTAAAAAGGAGTTAATTTCCACTGTTTATAAAACTAAGCTGGTGCATTGGACATTATATTTCCAGTTCAGCAAACAAAGTCACCACTGAGTTGTGTTGGTGGAAGTGCATTCTAGAATCAGTGTTTGGCCGTGTTCAGTTAGTTCCACGGCCATCAGGTTCTCCAGAGAAGTTTTAATTACAAACCAAGGTGATGTGGTTTCTTAAATGTGTTACAACAAATGGATGTCAGCCCAAGTAGCCCTGAGAAGCCCCTCCATCAATAAAACCCTGTAATTATCACATGACAGGCTGTAAGGAGGAAATCTAAATGCTCAAAGTGTCTAGTCGGCTGTGCTTCCGTCCTCCCTTCCTCCTGAAGTTGGGGGCGGGGCGAGGTGAGGATGATGAAGGATGGTGGGTTCCTGAGAGAGACTGTAGAGTGATGTGTCCCCCAGGGTGAGCAGCGGGGTGCTCTTCTCAGTGAGAAGCATGTCATAGCAAGGGGGTGAGGTCTGTTTTTTGGTGGTAGGCTAGGGGTAGGCATCTGGGTGGGGTGCTTAAAATGGAAACCTTGGAATGGCAAATCTTTATTAGTTTTGTAAACAGCTTTAGGAAGCGCTGGGAGCATCTTGCAGGGACCCTGCAATTATCATAATAAACAGTTTTATCATCTGCTTGGCAATCAATATTGTGGCTTATGCTCCTTTAGTATCTCAGTGGTATTGATTACCTTAACAACTGTGCTGCGGTCAGCTTCCATTAACCCCTGCTCTGCCATCTGAGCCTATGCCTTCCACTGGTGGATGGAAAACTGCTCTGGTCCCAGCCCAGGCAAGTGCCGGAATTTGACAGCTGGCCAATGAGGCAAACACAGCTTTTATCTCAAGGCGCCCAACAGAAGGAAGGGTTTTAAACAGGGAATCTGGAAGCTAATGCAACTTTTTAAAGGCATCTTTTTTTGTGTGTGTGTGTGCGTGTGTGTGTGTGGAGACAGTGTATAAAACAATTGTAGTGGATTTTCAACTGTGACTCAGGAATTTGAATATTAAGAATGAGAATTCTGATTCTCCCCTGCCTTGGCTCTGTCCAGTGTCCCTCTTAATTCCCCCTCCACCCTCCCAGGGGGAAAAAATTGGCATGTGTGGAATTTCATTGAGGACTGCAGCTCTTAGGCCCTTTTGCAGCAGGCATTCCTGGGGCTCTTCTAGCATTTGTTTTGTGATCTGCATTTTACTTTTGGAGAGAAACCGTTTATTTGAGGACATCTTGTTCTAGGACTCAGGTTCTCCTGGACCAGTGGTGTTTGAAGTTAATTTGTGGATTTTAAGATGACAGACTGCTAGAGATAGATTGTGGTGCCACCTTAGATTATATCACTCCCACTGGATGTCCTCTGTCTCTAGTCTGGTTAATATTTACTTTCTCCTTTTCTCCTGCCAGATTGAAGGAGAGAAATGAACTTTTCTCTAGGAGAGTAACTGAGGTCTAGTTCCCAAGGATTTAGAGATTAGGTAGCATTAAGTAAGTGACAGTCATCCAGAAGCTTTCAGGACAAGATCTTGGCAGCAGTAGGATGGTGGTAGTGGTGGTGGTGGTGGTGGTGTGTGTTACATCCAGAGGTTTAACCCCTTTAGCCCCATTTTAGTGAAGACTAACATAGGGGTTCTCAACATAGTAAATTCAGCAACACAAGTGCTGTTCAGCCTATGTGACATTGACCTCTAATGAGAAGCCAGGTATCACATCTCACAAGTCAGTTTTTAAAGTTCGTGAGCATGAGTTTCATGTAGTCACTGGGGAGAGGAGGAGGTAGTAGTTGGACTAGGAGGAGGATGAATTGGATTGGCAGCTGCCACCTTCCTGCCTTTCTTGCCAGACTAGAACCTGTGACTTCCTCATCCCCCTTGTGGCTGCCCAAGAAGAGCCAGGAGTGGAAGTTTATCAGAAAAGGAAGAAGCCAGCAGGTACATGATTAAGGTGAGGGCAGTGGACTGGAGCTTGAAGTGGAGACAGTTGCAGGCAAGGGGGTTGCAAGTGTATGAAATTCTCGCCAATGGGGTTCAAACCCTGACCAGGCAAGGGTCGGTGCAAGAGAGGATCAGGAAGCCAGGCGATAGAATCTGGGCAGCAAGATATAAGGCTGTATAGGCAGCAGGTATAGGCAGCGAGGCCCAGGGCAGTGATGCCAAGACATTACCTTGGTATCCGATCACTGGATGATCAGGGCTTTCCTCTGCACTCTGGCAGGGGCTGAGCCTGCAGATGGCAGTGAGTAAATAGGCCTGTGCCAAGTGAGGGAAGGGCCCCAGGGAGTAATGATGGGTCTCTTCTATCCTGAGCAGAAGCTGGTGGGAGCGGTCTTCTGCACATAGGTGAGAGTCCGCACGTGGCCATGGCTTCCACAGGCCTTCCCTCCTGACCCCACCCTAGGGGTCACCCTCACTCCTACCGGGAAGTCAAGGAATCCTGTCTCTCTTTTGTATTCTGGACCCACTCACTTCTATCCCTCTCCTTCCCTCTGCCCAGACTACCTTGGTTTCACAAATTGGGAAGTTTTATTTTGAGTATAGTTGTCATCCTAAAAATGTCATCAAGATCAATCAGTTAGGGTGAGAGGCTGTGTTATTAAGTTGAATAGTAATTCCCATTTTTTTTTATCATGATAAAATATCATAATTTTTTTTTCACAGCTCTGGAGGCTCAAAGGGCCCCATCCATGAGGGCAGAGATGGTTCATACCCGTAGAATAGGCAGTATTCATGATGAGAATGAAGCCAGCATGCCCCCTTTTTTGGTTTTATGTAAATAATGTGTGCTTTGATTGGGTCATGATGTAGTCATACTCTTGCCAAAATCACCCCGTTACATTACCCTACTGATCTTAACTTGAACTCTGCATTGACACCAATTCTTCTATGTTTGGCCTCATTCACGAGAGCTCCTAGATGTTGACAGCTTTTTACTCTGTTCTTTTACAAATAACTTCTTAAGCCAGGTGGTCAGACTGTTTTGGGTGGTCTGCACTGTAGAGGGTATTTTCAAGGGAGTTGCACTCTGCCTGTTCTTGGTTTACTCACCCCTCCCCCCCACCCCATGGCCAGAGACTCTTGCTTCAGCATTTGGTGCTTTGACTAAATTTCTTTTCTAGGCCCTATGACACTGATCTATGTAAAAGATTAAAAAGACCACTAATGTTTTGCCATCAAGGTTCTTGGCTGTCTGGAGCAACCCAGTATTTGGTGTTTATTTATAACTCTGTTTTAGGTTTGAACAGTGAAATGTCTTTTTTGGTTCTTTGGTGCATTCATTCTTTTCCCCCTTTATTTGGAAAATGAAAGGTGCTTCTGAAGGATTTAGAACTGTAGGGTTTTCTCCATGCAGCATATAGATCTCCATTTTTACCCTTCCTGTTTTTCTTTGAGTCAGTGACTCTTTCAGGAAGTGATGTCTTCACAGAGAAAAGAACACTGGAGTAGAAATCCAGAGACTGGGTCCTGGACCCTGCTGGACTACTAACCAGCTGCATGACCTTAGGAAAGAGTGATTCATAATAGTCACTTTCATGTTTGAATGAATTTTTTTAAACCGTAGAATCTGAATTATGATTCCCATTCTGTCTCCTTAACAAACTATTGGCAGTCAAATGAGAAATAAATATAAAAATGTTTGAAAATATATAAAGCATCTTATACATTGAAAGAGCATTGTTATTTCCTCCTTGGGAGGTTGGTGCTGGGTGTGACTGTGTTCTTGTTCAAATACTGATGCTGTGATGAAAAGGTTCACTGCAGTGAGTATTTCCCAGGAGCCTGAAGCCTGGTGACACCTACTGAACAGTGGGCGTGTGTGGGCCCTCCTATGGCAAGAAGTCCATTCATCACTGGGCAAGTCTACCTATAGACCAGTACAAGGGAACCACCGCAGTGGGCAGCAGCTCAGTTCAGGCTTTACAAAGCAATTAAGGTGGCTTGTAAAACATTCATACTGAGATGAAAGACGATGAACTCAAAAACAGTGGTTGGTAAACATCTCTTTATGTTTTGAACTCACTGAGAGGGTTTAAAATTATTTCCTAAACCATTAAATAAACAAGTGAAGGCTTTTAATTTATTAATAAACGTACTTTCTTATTCAGACTTTGGCTCTAAACTGTGAATCAAGCTTTTATGTCATCTTAGGCTGTTGAACATTTGTAAACGGACTCATTTTTGCTCACTAGTGATAGCTGTCTTCGTCTCGTAGGCCTGCCATAAGAAAATTCCACAAAGTGGGTGGCTTTAAACAACATTTTATTTTTTTTCACAGTTCTGGAGGCTAGAAGTCCAAATCAGGTTCTGGGCCATATCGATGCCTTCTGGGGGCTTTGAGAGAGGAACTTATCCATGCCTCTCTTCTAGTTTCTGGTGGCTGCCGGCAATCGTTGGTGTTCCTTTGCTGCTTGTAGATACATCTGCCTCTTTTTTCACATGGTGTCTGTCTTTCCCTTGTGTATGACTGTTTCCCTGTGTGTCCTTCTTTTTTATAACAAATCACTGAGAAGAAATCAGGATTAAAAAACAAAACAAACCCACTGCCACCAAGTCGATTCCAACTCATAGCGATCTCGTAGGGTTTCCAAGGCTGTAAATCTCTACGGAAGCAGACTGCCACATCTTTCTCCCGCAGAGCTGCTGGTGGTTTCAAAATGCTGACCTTTCGTTTAGCTGTCGATCACTTTAACCACTGCGCCACCAAGGCTCTAGGATTAGGATTAGGACTCACTTTACTCTGGTGTGATTTTGTTGATGTAACTGGTAACATCTGCAAAGAGAAATCCTGCTTTCCCAAACATGGTCATATTCACAGGTACAGGAGTTAGGACTTCAGCATATTCTTTCGTGGGACACAATTCAGTCCATAACATTAGTGATAGTTACCTTGTGTGAATGTGTCAAGTACTGGGTGCAGAGAATAACGTACATTGTCTCTTCCTGTATTCTCAACATTAGTGACAAAGTGGTGTTTGGTACTGTCTCAGGATAGGAATAGGGATGGAGTCAGCAGATGGGGATTTGTGGAAGAGAGCTTTAGAAATAGCTGGGACCTGAAGGAGTTTTTTCAGGAAGGAAAGCTCTTCCAAAGAAAAGAGAACCCATATTTCTTTGGAGAGAAGGCTTGATTTACCATACCTTTTACCAAGGCTGAATAACTTGGCTCTGACCAGTGCTGCTATTTCAGAAACTGCCCTTGATGATTAATGATAAGTTGTAAAGAAAAAAAAAAATATATATATTACTATGTAAAAGTAGAGAGAATAATAAAATGAACCCTCTGATATCCCCACTGCGCCACCAGGGCTCCTAGTTATTTAGACTTAACAATTAACTTTTGCTAAATTTGTTTGTATCTTTGTTCATTGTGGAAATATTTTAAAGCCAAATAAAGATATTGTGATGCTACCATAAGATACACTGTTGATATCCTTTCTGATGTATGTTTGGTAAAGATGAAAAATAAAAGAACTGCTTTTTCTTATTAAAAAATAAAGAGATATCATGATGCTTCATCATTTTCTTATGTACATGTAATATCACCTAACAGAATCAACAAATTCTTAACACCATCTAATCCCAAATTGCTATTCAGATTTATCTGATTGTCTGGCTCAAATTTCCCTCACTCTGATTTTTTCTTTCTTTTGCCTAACTTAATTTTATGCTAGGATGCTAAATTATCTATCTTGTAAGCAATATGAATAAATTATTGTGTACTGGGTATTCTTATGTGACTCTCACCTTATGTGAGTCTGCAAGCTCACTGAGGCCAAGGTCTGGGTCTTACGTATTTTCTGCTTTGTTGAGCCACAGATGAGATGCTCCATAAAAGTTTCCTGATAGATTTTGGTTTGACACATTGTCATCACTTACACATTTAACATTTTCCATTTTAGTAGTGGGGAGTTTTTTGGAGCAGTATTAATTTTCTGACTGTGGCCTGGCTCTTTTCTGATCAACGTTTTATATAGCAAAATGGCCCGTGGAGGTCTGGTGAGCCATCTGGTCGGCGATGTTTTCTTTGTAGAACAAAGTGAGGAGTAGATCCTAGCTGTGTCTTTTCATAGACCTTTGGTGAGTGAGACAATATTTGCTGGGCAAACAGTTGAGGGGAGGGGGGGATCTTAACCGCTAAAACAGTAGCCATTCTATGCATTCCGAAGAGAAGTTCACCTCTTGTTCCAGCCTTGGACACAAGGAGCGCTCTTGTGATTTGGAGGATGATGGACATAGATGAATCAGAATCTGTCATCTGCTACATCTTGAAAAAAATAGACTGGACAACGAGAGGTGCTTCATCTTCTCTTTAGACTGCAAGTATAAGCGAGCTTGATGATTGACTCTCTTTGCTGTTGGTGAGTCTGCGTTAACCTTCTGTAAGGCATTAGTACCAACTGGCCCTCTCCTTTACCTCCTGGGCCTCGGCCTCCTCATCTGTCTGAAAGAGTGGAGAACATTCATCCTGAAGGGTTAGGTGAGGACCGGTGTTTGTGCATGCTGAGCACCTAGCACAGTGCCTGGCACATGGTAGGCACTCACCAAATTGTAGGTACCTTCAGGATCATCTCTCTGAGTGGTCAGGGGACATATTTACAACTATTGCTTAGTGGCTTCCTCTTTTCTTGTATGTGGCACTTGGAAAGAGTGCTTTAAGCATTGGTTTTGAGGGAACGTGGTTTGGAGCCTATTCTGGGTCCCTGAAAGTGTCTCTGTAATCCACAGAGAAGGTCTGAGATGCTCTTATTGGTTCAAGGAGTCCTGCTGATACTCCTGTCCTGGATCCCAGCCACTCAGATGCTCTTCCAAGCCAGCAGTGTGATGACTGTTCCTTCACTGCCATTTTGAGGAGAGCACGTCCCTTCCTCTGCTGGGTATGGACCTAGTCCAGAGGAAGGCAAGACCTCTTGGGGGGTCCTGGGTGTGGCTAGAAAGTTGAGGCTTGCAAGTTTTCTTCTAATGGAATTTCCCATCACTTACTGCCCTGCTGATTTCTGATCAATGAAAATGAAATTGCATCACCTCCTCAGAGGCTCCACGTATGCCTGCTGCTTCCAGCTGTGTCAGTTCCGGTAAAATAATCTCATCAGGCGTGCGAGAGGGTAATAGGAAATAAAAATAAAAACCCACAATTAGCAAGAGGCCTTGCAACTGAGTAACACTTTCCGTTCCAGAGGCAGAAAGGGCTGGGTAGTGAATGCTTAGGGAAGATTCCCTTTTAAAAAAAAAACCCTGTCCTTGTCTGCTCCCTGCTTTTTGCTTCACTTCCCTGAACACTCTCACACTAAAACTGGTTTCAGTTTTGCACAGTGTTTTGCTGTCGTGCTTCTAGGTCAGTAGGATTTCCATGTGATAAGCCCATACCGGTGTGGCATTTGCTTTTCTTTTCTCTAGAGTCCCCACAGATAGGCACCAAATGAATTATAGAAACTCCAGCTTCTCCTGTTGACCTGGTTGACAAGTGACTTCTCCCATTGACCTGTGACAGGGCACCAGATGGTGGGAACAACTGGAAGCTGAATTAGAGTTGTTAAATAGACTTAATTCCTGGGCTTTATGCTTCAGTTATAAGTCTGTTAAGAATAGGATTTCTCTCTGCATTATTCCCTATAGCTTACAGTACTGTGTCATGAACACGAGGCTCTATAAAGAACATTGTCCAATCATGTGAAAAGTAGGCCAGGCGGCTCCCGTCTTCACTGAGGGCAACGAGCGTGTGGGTGCACCACCCCTCCCCCACCATAGCACCTCTTGATAAGACTTGGGGAGGTTGGACATTGTCTCCAGAACACTCTGTTGCTGTGTGTGTGGAGCCTATGAAGTCATAAGACCCAGCCTAAAGAGAAGACGGGCCAAAGAAACCAGACCTGGGGACACACAAAGGGCAAGTGAGGATATAGGAAACCTGTTGGTTTACCTAAGAGGAGCCAGTAGAAATCAAATTATCACCTCTTGTCAACTTGACAGCATTAAAGGAGAAGAAATGCTCTTATAGACCAGTTCGGTGGTTCTGGCAATTTCTCATAGATATTTTCGGGACAGTAGTCCCTTCATCCCAGGGAAAAAATACGCTGGACTGTCAGAAAATGGTCAATCTCCAACATCGCAAATGTTCCTTTAATTGGTGACTCCTGTGAGGATTAAGGGAGAGATCCCAGAGAGGGATTAGAATGGCTAGGGAATGGGGTAGAGATGAACCGAAGTGCTGGAGCCACCATGTTCTCCAGTATCATTGAGTCACAGAGCAATTGCTTAACTTGCCATACCATGTGTTGCAATAGTTTGACTATTTTTTCCCTAAATTTTATTTATTTTGTTGTTGTTGAGACTAGACACAGCAAAACTACGCCAGTACAGCTGCTTCTACGTGTACAGTTTAGTGACCCTGATTACATTCTTTGAGTTGTGCAACCATTCTCACCCTCCTTTTCGAAATTGTTCCTCCCTCATTAACACAAACTAACTGTTCCTTAAGGTTCCAGTCTAGTCTTTCAAGTTGCTGTTGTCAATTTGATCCCATACAGATAATTCTTAAAAGAGCATAATGCTCATGGTAGACCTTTTTGTTTTTTACTAGTTAAGCTATTCAGTTTTAACATGACTTTAGGGAATACTTTTGGTTTAAGGTTTAAAGATTATCTCAGGGCAGTAGTTTCAAGGGTTCATCCAACCTTCAAGCCTAGAGTCTATGAGAATTTGAAATTCTGCTCTCCATTTTCCTCCTTTTGATCAGGATTCTTCTATGGACTCTTTGATCAAAATGTTCAGTAATGGTCGCCGACTACTGTCCAGTTCTTCTCATCTCATGACAAAGGCTACCACTCATCTGTCAGAAATTCAGGCTGGATTCAGAAGAGGATGTGGAACCAGGCATAGCATTGCTGATGTCAGATGGATCTTCACTGAAAGCAGAGAATACTAGAAAGATGTTTACCTGTGTTTTAATGACTATGCAAAGGCATTCGACTGTGGGGATCATAACAAATTATAGATAACATTGTGAAGAATGGGAATTCCAGAACATTTAATTGTGCTCGTGCAGAACCTGTGCATAGACCAAGAGGCAGTCGTATGAACACAACAAGGGGATATTGTATGGTTTAAAATCAAGAAAGGTGTGTGTCAGGGTTGTATCCTTTCACCGTACTTATTCAATCTCTATGCTGAGCAAATAATCTGAGAAGCAGTACTGTATGAAGAAGAACGGGGCATCAGGATTGGAGGAAGATATTAACAACCTGCGATACGCAGATGACAGAACCTTGCTTGCTGAAAGCAAAAAGGACTGACTTGAAGCACTTACTGATGAAGATCAAAGACTACAGCCTTCAGTGTGGGTTACACTTCAACACAAAGAAAAATCCTCACAAGTGGACCAATAAGCAACATCATCACAAATGGAAGTAAGATTGAAGTTGTCAAGGATTTCATTTTACTTGGATCCACAGTCAGCACCCGTGGAAGCAGCAGTCAGGAAGTCAAATGACATACTGTATTGGGCAAATCTGCTGTAAAAGACCTCTTTAAAGTGTTCAAAAGCGAAGATGCCACTTTGAGGGTGAAGGTGTGCTTGACCCAAGTCACGGTATTTTCAGTTGCTTCATATGCATGCGAAAACTGGACAATGAATAAGGAAGACCAAAGAAGAATTGATGCTTTCAAGTTGTGGTGTTGACAAAGAATACTGAATATACCGTGGACTGCCAGAAGAATGAACAAATCTGTCTTGGAAGAAGTACAGCCAGAATGTTCTTTAGAAGCAAGGATGGGAAGACTTTTTCCTCACGTACTTTGGACATGTTACTAGAAGGGACCAGTCCCTGGAGAAGGACATCATGCTTGGTAAAACAGAGGGTCAGCGAAAAAGAGGAAGACCCTCAATGAGATGGATTGACACAGTGGCTGCAACAGTGTGCTCAAACATAGTAGTGATTGTGAGGATGGCACAGAACTGGGTAGTGTTTGAATCTGTTGTACCTAGGGTCACTGTGAGTCCGAACCAACTCAACAGGACCTAACAACATAACAACATGGCAAAGGAGGCAGTTGTTCATGGAGGCAGTTAGCCACATATTCTGTGTCCTCCTCCTATTCCGGACTCTCCTTCCTCTGTTGCTCCAAGTGAATAGAGATCAGTTGTCGTGCCTTGGATGGCCGCTTGCAAACTTTTAAGGCCCCAGGCACTATGGAATACACCAGGAGGTAGAACAGAAGCACTAAACACGTTATTAGGCTAATTAACTATAGATGTCCCATGAAAACATGACCCTATACCTTGAAACCAAGGACTAAATCCCATGATGTGTTTGGTTGTACGTAAGCAGCCTCAGCAGCTACTCTTTTTTTTTTTTCTTTAATTGTTGTAAATAGATCTATCACACTACTTTTACCAATCCAACTTTTTACAGGTGTACAAGTTACTGACAGCAATTACAGTAATTTGCTGTGCAGCCCTACCCTTAATCACTATTAACCATTTCTATCACCATTAACCCTCATTTTCCCCCTCCCTGTTGCCCCGGGTAACCACTAATAAACTTTGACCTCGGTACATTTGCCTTTTTTTTTTTTTAAGCTTTTTATATAAATGAGATCATACAGTATTTTTCCTTTTGTGATTAGCATATTTCACTCAGCATAATGTCTTCAAACTTCATCCATACTGTAACATGTATCAGGACTTCATTTCTCCTACTGGCTTAGTAGTATTCCATTGTAGGTGTGTACCACATTTTGTTTATCCATTCATCTGTTGATGGGCATTTAGGTTATTTCCACCTTTTAGCTATTGTGAATAGTGCTGGAATTAACATTGGTATACAAGTTACTTTTTGAGTCTCTGCTTTCAAGTCCTTTGGGTATATACCTAGGAGTAGAATTGTGGAGTCATATGGTAGTTCTATTTTTAGCTTTTTGAGGAATTGCCACACTGTTTTCCACAACGGTTTTACCATTTTGCATTCCCACTAGCAATGGGTAAGGTTCTAGTTTCCCCACATCCTTGCCAACATTTGTTATTTTCTTTCTTT
>NW_004444052.1:8984375-8986559 GCF_000243295.1 Trichechus manatus latirostris
TTTAAGGCCCCAGGCACTATGGAATACACCAGGAGGTAGAACAGAAGCACTAAACACGTTATTAGGCTAATTAACTATAGATGTCCCATGAAAACATGACCCTATACCTTGAAACCAAGGACTAAATCCCATGATGTGTTTGGTTGTACGTAAGCAGCCTCAGCAGCTACTCTTTTTTTTTTTTCTTTAATTGTTGTAAATAGATCTATCACACTACTTTTACCAATCCAACTTTTTACAGGTGTACAAGTTACTGACAGCAATTACAGTAATTTGCTGTGCAGCCCTACCCTTAATCACTATTAACCATTTCTATCACCATTAACCCTCATTTTCCCCCTCCCTGTTGCCCCGGGTAACCACTAATAAACTTTGACCTCGGTACATTTGCCTTTTTTTTTTTTTAAGCTTTTTATATAAATGAGATCATACAGTATTTTTCCTTTTGTGATTAGCATATTTCACTCAGCATAATGTCTTCAAACTTCATCCATACTGTAACATGTATCAGGACTTCATTTCTCCTACTGGCTTAGTAGTATTCCATTGTAGGTGTGTACCACATTTTGTTTATCCATTCATCTGTTGATGGGCATTTAGGTTATTTCCACCTTTTAGCTATTGTGAATAGTGCTGGAATTAACATTGGTATACAAGTTACTTTTTGAGTCTCTGCTTTCAAGTCCTTTGGGTATATACCTAGGAGTAGAATTGTGGAGTCATATGGTAGTTCTATTTTTAGCTTTTTGAGGAATTGCCACACTGTTTTCCACAACGGTTTTACCATTTTGCATTCCCACTAGCAATGGGTAAGGTTCTAGTTTCCCCACATCCTTGCCAACATTTGTTATTTTCTTTCTTTCTTTCTTTTTTTTTTTATCTTAGCCATCCTAGTGGGAGTGAAATTGTATCTCATTGTGGCTTTGATTTGCATCTCTTTGATGGCTAATGATGTTGAGCATCTTTTCATGTGTTTGGTGGCCATTTGAATGTCCTCTTTGGTGAAACGTCTATTCAAGTGCTTTACTCATTGTATGATTGGGTTATTTGTCTTGTTGTTAAGTTGTCGAAGTTTTATGTATATTTTGGTTATTAGATTCTTGTCAGATACATGGTTTCTGAAGATATTCTACCAGTCAGTAGCTTGTCTTTCTACTTTTTTGGTAAAGTTTTTTGATGAGCAAAAGTTTTTAATTTTTATGAGGTCCCATGTATTTATTTTGTCTTTTACTGTTTGTGCTTTTGTTATTATATTAGATAATCTGTTGTTGAGAGCTGGACCTGACAGAATTACCCCTACTTGTTCTTCTAAGAATTTTACGTTTTTAGTTTGCACATTTTGGTCCTTAATCCAGTTTAAATTTGTTTTTCTGTATGGTGTGAGGCATGGATTCTGTTTCATTTTTCTGCGTGTGGAAATCCAATTTTCCCAGCACCATTTATTGAAGAGACTCTTCTTTCCTCATAGGATGGGTTTAGCACCCTTGTCAACAATCAGTTGACCATAGATGCGTGGGTTTATTTCTGAACTCTCAATTCTGTTCCATCGATCTATGTGTCTGTTGTTAATACCAGTACCCAGCTGTTTTGATCACTGTCCCTGTATAGTATGTCTTAAAATCAGGAAGTATGAGTCCTACTTTGTTCGTCTCTTTCAACATTGCTTTAGCTATTTATGGCCACTTGCCATTCCATATAAAGTTGAGGATTGTTTTTTCTATAAAGACGGCTGTTGGAATTTTGATTGGAATTGTGTTGAATCTGTAGATCACTTTGGGTAGTGTTGACATCTTAATGATATTAAGTCTTCCAGTCCATGAACATGGAAGATCTTTTCATTTATTTAAGTCTTGTTTAATCTTTTTCAGCAGTGTTTTATAGTTTTCATTGTATAAGTCCTTCACATCCCTGGTTCGATTTATTCCTAGGTATTTTATTCTCTTAGATGTTATTGTAAATGGAATTGTTGCCCTAATTTCCCTTTCAGACTTCTCATTACTGGTGTATAGAAACCCCAACTTATTTTTGTTTGCTGACCTGGTACCCTGTAAGTTTGCTAAATTCCTTTATTAGCCCTAGAAGTTTTCTTGTGTACTCTTTGGGATTTTCTATATGTGGGATCATATCATCCAGGAATAGAGATAATTTCACTTCTTTTCCAATCTGGATACCTTTTATTTCTTT
>NW_004444052.1:8987925-8997259 GCF_000243295.1 Trichechus manatus latirostris
AAGGTTTGATGGGAAGCCTAGGGGCCAGTAAGTTGAAGATAATGGGGATGGAATAATTTGGAAAAGGATAGTGAGAATAGCAGCACAACTGGAAGAAAGTAGTCTATGTCACTGAGTTGTACATGTAGAAATTTCTGAAATGGTGTATCTTTGGTTATGTATATTTTCACCAAAAACAAACAAACAAAAAAAAAGATCCTCCAAGGTCCAGAAGGGAGAGTGTTGATAAGTCGTGGAGTTGTTAACCAATGTCATAAAACAATATGTGTACCGGCTGTTTAATGAGAAACTATTTGTTCTGTAAACCTTCACCTAAAGTACAATTAAAAAAATGAAAAAAAAAAAAAGGGTGTTGGATTTTATCATGCTTTTTTTGCATTCATAGAGATGATCATGTGATTCTTTTCCTCAGTTTTATTGATGTGGTGTATTAAACGTTGATTGATTTTCTAATGTTTAACCAACCTGCATTCCTGGCATAAATCCTATTTGGTCATAGTGTATGACTTTTTTAATATGCTGTTGGAGTCTGTTTGCTAGTATTTCATTGAGGATTTTTGCATCTATATTCATAAGAGACATTGGCCTGTCGTTTTCTCTTCTTCTGGTGTCTTTGTGTGTTCTGGGTGTCACGGTTATATTTGCTTCATAGTATGAATTAGGGGTTATTTCTTCCTTGTATATCTTTGGAAGGGTTTAAAGAGTATTGGTGTCAGTTCTTCTCTAAATGTTTGGTAGAATTCCCCAGTGAAGCCATATGGTGGGGGACTCTTTTTTGTTGGGAGGTTTTTGATCCTGATTCAACCTCTTTATTTGTTATGGGTCTTTTGAGACTGTCTATTTCCTCTTGAGTCAGTTTGGGTAGGTTATGTGCTTCTAAGAATTTGTCCATTTCATCTAGGTTATCCAATTTGTTGACATACAGTTGTTCATAATATTCTGTTGTAATTCTCTTTATTTCTGTTGGGTCAGTTGTGATGTCCCCTCTTTCATTTTTTATTTGGTTATTTGTATCTTTTTTCTTTTTTTCTTTGTCAGTCTAGCGAAAGGTTTGTCAATTTTATTGATCTTTTCAAAGAACCAACTTCTGGTTTTATTGATTCTATTGTTTTTCTGTTTTCTATTTTATTTATTTCTTCTCTCATCTTTGTTATTTCCGTTCTTCTGGTAGGTTTATGCGTAGTTTGCTCTTCTCTTTCTAGCTTCTGAAGTTATTGAGTTAGGCTGCTAATTTGAGATCTTTCTTCTTTTTTGATGTAGGCATTTATTGCTATAAATTTCCCTCTGAGTACTGCCTTCACTGCATCTCATAAGTTTTGGTATGTTGTGCTTTCATTTCCATTTGACTCTTAAGAAATTCGTGATTTCTCTTTTGGTTTCTTCCTCAACCAATTGGTAATTTAATAGTGTATTGTTTAATTTCCATATGTTTGTGTACTTTCCATTTTTTTTCCTGTTACTGATTTCTAGCTTCACTCCATTGTGGTCACAGAGAATATTTGTATGAGTTCAATCTCTTTAAATTTATCAAGACTTGCTTTGTGTTCTAAAATGTGGTATCTCCTGGAGAATGATCCACGTGTACCGGAGTAGAATGTATATTGTACTGTTTTTGAGTGGAGTGTTCTATATATGTTTGTTAAGTCTAGTTGGTTTGTAGTATCACTCAGGTCCTCTGTTTTCTTAGTGATCTTCTTTCTAGATGTTCTGTCCAGTATTGAAAGTAGTGTATTGAAGTCTCCAACTATTATTGTAATACTATGTATTGCTCCCTTTAATTCTGTCAGTGTTTGCTTTACATATTTCGGTACCCTGATTGAACTATGTTGTTAAACTCAGTAGATGTCAGAGTTCGTCACTGTGACCACATCTAGTTAATAGAAGGACAGATTCTGTCATGAGAGCAGGAAGAGTCTAGAATGGGGGGAGGAATAACGCAGGTAATTGTGTTCTTGTAATGAATCCCAGGGGCTGTGTGAAGTGCTGAGTCCATTCCTATCAGCGCCCTTGATTGCCTTATTCCAGGTTTTTATTTTGCATGAGTGGACTTGACTGAGAGAGAGCTAGTAAGAGTCTGTATTGATGGGGGGGATGCTGTCTATATTGTAGGCACTCAGCAAATATTTGTTGTGTGAATGAATAAAAATCATTAGAGCAGCCACTGAGTTTTTGGATGAACATTATGCATAGGAGCTTAACACCAAGACTAACAGGGCTAGAACCCCAATAGCCTCTGTATTATTGAGGTAAAAGAAATTGGCCCCTTTGACTGGCCAGCATCCCCCTCCCCCACAATCTTAGCATGTCTTAATGTGGAAATCTTTCAGAGTAGCGGGGATAGTTGCTAAAACTTTCTTTGGTTCTGGAGTTGTCCAAGATCAGGCCTGCTGCCTGAAAGTTTGATAGAATGAGTGGAGTGCTAGGAGCAAAGTTGCAGGTTCAACCAGGAGCTGAAGTTCTTTGTATTAACGTGCACTTTTCATTTGTGTTTGTGTGTTTGCACAAATACATCTCTCCTCTCTCATCTTAGACACTTAGCATAGGGTCTTGGTCTACATTGATCACATTTTATGACTTGAACTGGCAATTTTCCCCCCGGGACCAAACCTAACCAGGGTGTTCAGGAAGCCATTAAGGAAAAATATGTAACCACACTCATTCCCAGACTCAATTGTTCAGTCTTAGCAGTGCTTGGATAAGAGACTTTCAAGCATAATTAATCCAAGTACTATTTAACATGGCCTTGGTGATTTCTTCATAGCAGCTATTGAACCAAAAGCAGCATTTGGAGCTGCAAGAGGAGAAAGACCATTTGTGCCATTTTTGCTGAGTATGTGAGGGTGTAATTAGTACCCACAGTCACTTGGTTCTTTGGGTGGCTTCCGGAAGGTTAAGGAAGTGTGAACTCTTGAATCCTTGCACTTTAAGAGAAATTTTCCTTTGTTGTTTTGCCTAATTACCAGGCCTGCCCTTTGACGTGGCCAGTGGTAAATACGGCTTAATATGTTTTTCTTGATTAAAAATAACAGTGCAAAGAATGGGCCTTATTTGTGGAATCGGGAAGGGGCAATGGAGAACAGGACACATAATTAAGTTGCATCTCCTCTTTTCCTACCCTCATACACATCCACCCACTTGGGCTTTAAGTTTTGGAATTTGGAAGTCTTTCAAACATACTCAGGGTGCAAACAGAATCTGTGCCCCTTCCATTTATGTCAAAGTCCTCCAGGTTTTTGTGGTGGTTTTTCAGCTTTGTCATGAGGAGAATAATTGAAATTAGAAACAATTCCTTAGGCCACTAGGATTTGAGGACTACCTAATATGAAATATGCTTCTCAGATCTTCAGTTTAGTAAGGGAGCTATTTTAGAAGGAATTAAATTACGGAATTGCTGTCTATAGTGTGACCTCTGAATAGGAAGTCGAAGGAAGCTTAACGCACACAACCTGAAGGGTGGCCAGCCTAGGATCACCCACCCTGGGGCACATGGAAGACTCTGTGTGTGGTCTTGCCTTTCCAGTGACCGTTCCCTCTTCTCATCCTTGCCAATGGCTTGGCCTTACAGCTCCCATTCCTGCTTTATGTAGTGGTCCCTCATGCTCCCTGCTGCTCGAAAAGCTGTTTCTGTGAACAAGGCAGGGAACATCCGAAGTACTTGCTGTGTCTGTGCTAGTGAGAGGCTGTGTGTGTGTGTGTGTGTGTGTGTGTGTGTGTGTGTGTTTGTGTTGCCCTATTAATGAGCCTCTGAAGGGCAGCCCTTGTTTGTTTTGTCATTGTGCCAATTCCGGAGCCCTGTGCCAGAGCCAGCTGCCAATGGTGAGCCCACCGTGTGGTTTTCTTCCTGCTGAGAGGAAAACACACTCTTTTCAAAGAGTCATTTTGGAGGCGCCTGCTGAGGGAGACTTTCCTTTGCCCAAAGCTACCTTTTACCTCACCCTTATTAGGCTTCCCTGTCCTATGAATACTAGTTGACGGGTTTATTGGAAAGCATGTGTTTCCTCTGTCCAGGAAAGTTCGATGACGTTTCCCAGGTAGGGGAGGTAGCTGTCCAGGACCAGATAAAAACATATATAACATTGAGTGTCATTCATTTGTTCTTACATAGATCAGATTTGTATGGAAGAATGTTTAAGGCAGTGGCCACTTCTAACTGCATTCCCAAAATTGCAGGTACAAACAAAGAATCTGCCCCAGCACAGTCTTTCTTGGGTTTTGTGCAGCCTTGGACTATAGCGATTACTCCTACTGTTCAAATTAAATGTTCTGTGGATTAATAATTATCTAATAAGAATCCAGGAACCCTATTGACTCAGCATTCTGTCGAACTAGTGAACATGGCTTTGATAACCCTTTCCAAGAGGAGAGTCCTTTTAATATACTCCATACCTGATATATATTTTTTTCCCCTTTAAGCAGAATTGTATTTAGGGATTTGCTTGGCTTCTTGGATTTCTGTTTCATTGTTCTAACCATTTAAGATGAGTGGAACAAGGGTGTCTCTGTAGACTTCAGGCCTTCAGTAATTTTGGAATAAGAGATAATAAATCTAATACTATAAACTGCAAAATTTTGAAATACTCAAGTAGAGTACTTGAGTCTCAGAATTCGGGTTACTCCATCTTTTATGATTAATTATATATAATGTTGCAATCAACACACTCCCACTAATGTTATTTAAGATGTCTCCTAGGAAGAGAAAATATGCTATCAATCAAGTATGTTTTTTCATACTACACACTCAGTACTGTGATAGTAGATAAACAGAAATATAAGCTGTCCCCTCCCCCCCCACCTCAAGGAGCTTATAGTCAAATTATGGTGATAAAAGCATTCAAATGACACAAGGAGAGATTGAGTAGCAAACAGTATGATTAATGATTACTGTAGGATTACAGAAAGAAAAGAGATTTTCGTGGGCTTGAGTGATAGGAGAAAATTTTATTGCCTAAGTGGAACTTGAGTTTGTGCTTCTTAAAGGATGGCCAAGGATTGGGTAAGTGTTAGGGACCAGTAAAGAGTATTCAAAGGGCCTGGGACTGCAGGAACAGAGGTAAGAAGGCGTATGAGTGTGAACACAATGGAGAAGAGACTCCTCTTGGGAAGAGACTCTTGTTTGGAGGGAAGTGAGAGATATGATTGGATAATAGAATGGGAGTAGATTTTAGAGTGTTTTGAAACAAATCTGGAGAGTTTAAGTCTGAATATTTTGGCAGCAGATTGATTCTTGGATGGCTGAGGCCCCTAATAAATATGACCTTTGGAAGGCTAGCCTGATCTTACCTTTCTGTTTTCTGGAATCAAAGATGGGCCAAGAGTTCCACTGAGAGACATCAGGGCAGTCAGTGAGGGGCAGTTCTGTTTGGACTTGTTGAGCCATGATGAGTTTCGAATGATGAAAGACTAGCCGTTGGTAGACATCTTGTGGTCTGCTGAAAGGAGACACGTATTCAAGTGATAAGTCAGGAATGAACATTTTTATTTTGGGAGTCAACTCAATAATTTAGGTAATTGAAACCACAAGAAGTAGTTAAAAGTAGTTGATGTACCAAGATAAGAGCAGAGAGCCGGGGGTGGGGGGGAATATGATGATGATTAAATACTGTAGGAGAACTGAGAGAACAGATTCCTGTGAGTTAAAATGATGGAGAATTTTATAGAATAGGTGGAAAAGCGCATCCATGGAAAAGTTGTAGAACAGGAAGAGGGGCAGGCAGTGCAGAGATCAGAGAGGTGTAGGAGAGCCAGCAAAGTGAAGGAGGAGAAAGTTCCATGGAGTCACGATCAGCAGTGCTGAACACAGAGGAGACTGAAGAAGATGGAAGTAGAAGAGGAAAAGCCATTGGATATGACTAGGATGGCACTGATGACCTAGAAAAGATGACTGAATTTTGGAGACATAGGGCCTTAGAGTCATCTAACCCACCTGAAGCAGATGCCCAGCTCTCAACCTCCAGAGAGTCCCAGTAGTTCTGGGATGGGCCCTGGACATCTATGTGTATTTCTACTAAGTTGGTTCTGAT
Source organism: Trichechus manatus latirostris (assembly GCF_000243295.1). Lineage (NCBI taxonomy): Eukaryota > Metazoa > Chordata > Mammalia > Sirenia > Trichechidae > Trichechus > Trichechus manatus. The sequence goes on from NW_004444052.1 coordinate 8,993,946, forward strand.
GTATAACAAGGGTTTGAGAACTATTGAAGCGGTATTTAACAAACAAACAAAAAACCCAGTTGCTTTTAAGTTGACTCTGACTCATGGTGACCCCATGTGTGTCATGTCAGAATAGAATTGTACTCTGTAGCATTCCAGTGGTTGATTTTTCTGAAGTAGATCACCAGACCTTTCTCCTGAGGCACTTGTGGGTAGACACAAACCACCAACCTTTGGATTAGCAGCCAAGCGTGTTAACTGTTTGCACCACCCAGGGATTCCATTTTGATGTACTATGGCCCTCTGAAATTACATAGAGGCGGAGGAACTCACTTGATTTTAGGAAAATTGGTGTTGAGGAAGTGAAGCAGGGGGCAGAGCCCACTGGTTTAAAGGAGTTGAGATTCAAAGGAAGGACAGAGAGAGCTGCCTGAACTAGCAATGCGAATGAGCTGGACTCTCCCTCATCCAGGAGCTCATGGGGTAGTGGAATATGGTAGGCAGTCAAGTGAGAAGTATCACCAATAAACATCTATCAAACCCTCTTATTACTCACTAAGGAAAGGATAACACTGCCACTCACCCCCAGATATAACAGATAATTCACAAAAGAAATATAAATTGCCAGTAAATCTCTACAGATGGGTTCTAGCTCACTAACAATGTGTAAGTTAAAATGAGATGCCATTTCTTGCCTGCCAAATTGACAAGTTTTTGATAAAAAATAATACCCACTGTTGATGAGGGTGCAGGAAAATTGATGCTTATGTGCTAGTGAGAGCATGAGTTGGAAAGACTTTCCTGGAGGACAGTTTGGCACATGTCAAAGCCTTTAATGTTCCTAGTTTTGAGCCAGAAATTCCACTTCTAGAAATGTGTCCTAAGGAAATAGAGACGAAATGTTGTAGGTTAGAGCCTAGGTTTAGAGTAGTAAGGGAGGCTTGTTGTTAGGTGCAGTCGAGTTGATTCTGACTTATAGCAACCCTATAGGGCAGAGTAGAACTTCCCCATAGGGTTTCCTAGACTGTAATCATTACAGGAGCAGATTGCCAGGTCTTTTCTCCCGCAGAGCTGCTGGTGGGTTTGAACCGATGACCTTCGGGTTCGCAACTGAGGACTTAACCATTGCACACCAGGGCTCCTTACCTGGTTTCATATGCTGACTTAACTAGTGTGTGACTTGAGCATGGCATTTAAATCTGTAAGCCTCAATTTCCTCATCTGTAAAATGGGATGATCACTTCATAGTGATCCTGTTGCAAGGATCAAATGAAATAACGTATACAGAAAAAGGCCTTAGTATCATGTCTGGCCTTACTAAGTAGGCAGTATGGAGCTGCTGTTTATTTTGATTAGTTATTTTGCTATTTTATATGTGCAAAGACTTGGACGTTTATTGCTGCATTAACAGCAACGTATTGGGAATTGCTTAAATGTCTAGTAATCGCACTTGGTGAAATTATGCTATGTCCATAGAATGCAGTATCTATGCAGCCACTAATTCTTACTTATGAAGAATATTTAATGTCACGGGAAAACTTTCATGCTAAATTAAGTTACAAGAACGGGTCACACAAGGAGCAGTGTGATCTGAAAAAACCTGTAACTATAGATGCACGGAGGAAAAAAGTCTGGAAAACTATCTGCCGGTGGCTTTCTGGCTGGTGGGATTATACGTGATTTTTATTTTAGTTTTTGATTCTTCTGTATATATCCTTTTTTAAAAAAAAAATAATGAACTCATACTACTTTAATCAAGAGCAGTTATTTAAAATAAATTTAACATTGTGAGATGCCAGATTGAAACCATAATGGACCAGATGGCACATTTTTACATCATCTCCTTGCGTTTGCTCGGCATCCCAATAGCAAGTATGGAGACACCAGGACTAGGATCTTTTGAGGGGGATTTTGGAGAAAATAGTGAGGAGATGGAAAAGTTTTGGGTGCTGGAAAAGGAAACGTTTAAGTAGTTGGTTACAGTTAGTATGGAAAGGTGTCCGATTTAGCTGGGCCAGTGGATGGGATGAAATGGGAGGCAGTGACCTTGCTCCCCTTGGATGGATTGGATATTTGGTGAAAGGAGGTGCTGCTGCAAATCTGGGAGGGGAATCCAAGCTTTATGGTGATTAAACCAGGTTGAGGAGAGAACCTTTCAGGCCAGTGATATACAAAGGATGTTGGTCTTTTGTCTTCAGAATATGGCCGAAAGATCTCCAAGTGACCCTGAGGCGGATGCTTAAGTCAGTACTTAAGTAAATACTTCAGCATCGGGATGCAAATACTGAAATAGCCGGTTAAATTGCCCCAAATCGTTTGATGGAACAAGGCAGAGTAATAGCTGAGTAGTCTTGCTTTTTATTATTTATTGTATTCATGGGTCCGGTAGTTGTTGAACTGTGAGTACGTCTATATATATAGCAAAGAATCTGTTCCTCTAAGTATGAGCTCTTCCCTTCCAACACCCACAGAGTGGGTTCTAAACCGAGCTCTGCTTCTGATCTCACATCTCCTTTTCCCCTCCATGACTCCATCGTGACCAGAATATCGAGGTTCTTGTGGCTTCCCTGCAGAATGGACTGAGCTAGCAGTTTTCACTTCAGGCTGATTTGTGTTCGTGCTGGAAGTAGCACAGATGCACTTATTAGCAAACACGAAGCCCAGGGCATGGATGATTCTCTGGGCCTTCTGGGCAGTGGACCTCTGCAGTATGAGGGACCTGTTCTAGCATGTGTGTGTTCTCTGACCTTGCCACAGTTACAAAAGAATTCTTAAGGCTGCTGGGAAATTGCTACCCATTGGATGGAATCTCACCTATTTATGGTTTAACACTTATTGACTTATACATAGCAGCAATATACAAATACTGTTATTGCATCAAACACAGAATGGAATTGGATATGGTTCTTCAGTGGATTCCAAGCTAAACAGATAAGGGTATTATTTCTTTGCCACTTGAGAGAGGTTTCTACTTATCTAAAAGTCTGGGTTTCCTTTGGGGCTTGAGGAGGTGAGTTTAATAAGGTGTTAGTTTATTCATTGTTGTGTGTTTTTCTCTCTAATATGCTTTAGGATGGACTTGGCAATGCCCACCCTCTGTAGATTGATGGAGTTCTTCTTTTCTGAGGTGGCTGTCCTTGGGAGTGCCTCCTTAGATTTAGTACTGCTTTGCACCAACTTAGGGAAATCTGTCCCAAATCACTTTCCTGGGTATCTTGGCTAATGTCTTTCAGTGTGATATTATTTTAAATTCTGCCCAAGTTAGAATGACCATTTGCTTGTCTTATCCAACTAGAGGGCTATACCTAGAAGCCTCTCAGTTGGAGAAAGAGAAG
>NW_004444052.1:8997359-9022057 GCF_000243295.1 Trichechus manatus latirostris
TATATATAGCAAAGAATCTGTTCCTCTAAGTATGAGCTCTTCCCTTCCAACACCCACAGAGTGGGTTCTAAACCGAGCTCTGCTTCTGATCTCACATCTCCTTTTCCCCTCCATGACTCCATCGTGACCAGAATATCGAGGTTCTTGTGGCTTCCCTGCAGAATGGACTGAGCTAGCAGTTTTCACTTCAGGCTGATTTGTGTTCGTGCTGGAAGTAGCACAGATGCACTTATTAGCAAACACGAAGCCCAGGGCATGGATGATTCTCTGGGCCTTCTGGGCAGTGGACCTCTGCAGTATGAGGGACCTGTTCTAGCATGTGTGTGTTCTCTGACCTTGCCACAGTTACAAAAGAATTCTTAAGGCTGCTGGGAAATTGCTACCCATTGGATGGAATCTCACCTATTTATGGTTTAACACTTATTGACTTATACATAGCAGCAATATACAAATACTGTTATTGCATCAAACACAGAATGGAATTGGATATGGTTCTTCAGTGGATTCCAAGCTAAACAGATAAGGGTATTATTTCTTTGCCACTTGAGAGAGGTTTCTACTTATCTAAAAGTCTGGGTTTCCTTTGGGGCTTGAGGAGGTGAGTTTAATAAGGTGTTAGTTTATTCATTGTTGTGTGTTTTTCTCTCTAATATGCTTTAGGATGGACTTGGCAATGCCCACCCTCTGTAGATTGATGGAGTTCTTCTTTTCTGAGGTGGCTGTCCTTGGGAGTGCCTCCTTAGATTTAGTACTGCTTTGCACCAACTTAGGGAAATCTGTCCCAAATCACTTTCCTGGGTATCTTGGCTAATGTCTTTCAGTGTGATATTATTTTAAATTCTGCCCAAGTTAGAATGACCATTTGCTTGTCTTATCCAACTAGAGGGCTATACCTAGAAGCCTCTCAGTTGGAGAAAGAGAAGACCAGTTTTCTGTTCTTGTCTGTCTTCTGTAACTCCCTGTCCAGCTATGTAGCCTTCCTCCTTTCATGAAGCTGTGCCAGGATCCAAGTTCACGTGAAGATCAAGGTATGCATATCAGAACGGGTTAACTGTTCGCAGGTATTTTTGGAGGTTTAATATGCGGAGTTTTTTACCCTGGACATTTTGTCTTTTAACTATTTATTTTGACATAGTTTAGATGTATAGGAAAGATGGAAGAATAGAACAAAGAATTCTCATATACCCTCATCCAGAACTCCAATATGTTCATATTACCACATCCTTCATTCTTCCCTCTTTTCCTTCTCCCTCTCATCCACCCATCCATTCATTCATACATACATACATAATACACACTCACACATTTTTTAAAACCATTTGAGAGTTAAGTTGAGACATTATCCCATTACTTCTAAACACCTCATTGTGTATTTCTTAAAAACAAAGATATTCTTATATAACTATACTGCAGTTATCAAAATTAGATTAACATTGATACTCTACTGTTAGCCAATCTGTAGTCCTTATTCAGATTTTGCCAGTTGTCCCAATCATATCTTTTATTGCACTTGATGGCAGTGGGTTTTTTTTTTTTTTTTTTTTTAAATTGGAAAAGAAAACCCTGATTATGTGCTGCATTCATTGGCTATGTCTCTTTAGTTTCCTTTAATCTGAACCAGGTCTTCATTCTTTTTGTTTTTGTTTTTGAAGAGTATAGGACATTTTGTAGACTGTTCCTCAATTTGGATTTGTCAGATGTTCCCTCATGATTAGATTCAGGTTTTGCATTTTTGGCAGGAATACCACAGGAGGAATGTTGTGTTCTTCTCAGTACATCCTATCAGGAGGCACATGCTGTCTATTTGTCTCATTACGGGTGATGTTAACTTTGATCACTTGGTTAGGTAGTGTCTGCCAGGTTTCTCCACTGTAAAGTTACTATTTTTCCCTCTGTAATTAATAAGTATTTTATGGGGAGATACTTTGAGACTGTGTAAATAATCCTGTTACTCCTCAAACTTTCATCCACAAATTTTGGCATCCATTGATTCTTGCCAGAATGGATTGTTACTGTGATAGTTACCAAATGGTGATTTTCTAACTCCATAATTCTCCTCTGCATTTATTAGTTGGCTTTCTACTGTAAGGAAGAAGTTTCCCTTTTCCTACATTTATTTTCTTATTTATAAAAGTATGGAATTATAGATTCTTATTTTATTCATGGAGCCCTAGTGGCGGCAGTGGTTAAGAGGTCAGCAGTTCGAATCCACTGGCTGCTCCTTGGAAACCTTATGCGGCAGTTTTACTTTGTAGGGTCGCTATAAGTCAGAATTGACTTGAAGAGAGTGGGTTTGGTTTGGTTTTACTCATTGTGTTGTCATCCTTTACTCTCACTCTCATACTCAGATTATCCCAGTTTTGGCCAGTGGGAACCCCTTCAACCTGCTGTATGTCCTTTTGGCATGAACTCATCATTCTTTGAGTACATTCTTACATCTTGGCCCAAGAAGATGTTCCAGCTCATCTTGTACTCTCCCTGCCCCAGACTAAGAATTGGCCATTTCTCTAAGGAGCCCTGGTTCCATTTAGTGGCCAATAATTACATGGGACATTATTTCTTAAAGAGAAAATAAGAGGAATGTGTTAAGGGCTCATTTTTTCCCTCTATAAGTGTTCATCTTTGTGCTCATTAATTTCCCTCATTGTTTTATTAAGCACCTCTTACATCTCAGATGTGGAAGATACAGAGCTGAATGAGACATGGTCCCTGCTCTCAAGCTGCTTACCGTCTAGTGGCAGAGACAGACCAGCCAACAGATAATCACAGCAACATGATAACTGCAGAATTGCAATGTGTCACCATGTGCAAAATGCTATGGGACCTCAAAGGCAATTAGTTAAAGTTGGCTGAGTAACCTTATTGATAACCTAGGAATGAAAAGAATCTTCATGTTTAAAAGGACCTGAGAGGCTGCCTGATTGAACCTCCTGGCCAAAGCAAAATCCCTTTCTACTCAATTCATGAAAGCCGGGAGCTCAGTATTTCACAGAGTAAACATTCCAATTTGGAACTTTGATAACCTTGAGAAAGATTTTCATTTATATTAAACCGAACTCTAATTCTTTATAAATTCCCCTCATTACTTCTAGTTAAACCCTGGAGCTAGATAGAAAACACATCTAATCCTCCTTGTGGCAGGCAGGCTGGCAGGTCTCCATGTAGTTAAAGATAGTTGTTCTGCCCTACAATGGGGCTTCTCTTTTCTGGGCTCTAAGCTGTTATGGTTGGCCATTCTGACAATCCTTCAGTTTGTTTGTCAGTATCCCTCTTATGAGATTCCCCAAAGGGGATCATAATAGTCTTCGTGTAGGCAGAGAAAATGATTGGCTGTTAACCTACTGAGTTCCATAAAGCTATGATGTAGTACTGTAGCGGGCAGAGCCCCTGGGTGGTGCAAATGGTTAACGCACTCGACTGCTAACTGAAAGCTTGGAGATTCAAGTCTCCCCAGAGGTGCCTGGAAAGAAACGCCTGTTGATTTACTTCCTAGAAATTAGCCATTGAAAACCCCGTGGAGCACAAGGTCTGACACACATGGGGTCACCATAAGTTGGAATTGACCCAAGGGCAACTGGTTTTGTAGTTCTGTAGCCAAAGATCATATTTATGTCTTTGGCTGCCATGTCAGCATTTGACTTTCACTGAATTTGTACTCAAGTAAAACCTCTAGGTATTTTTTGCATGAAATTCTATTAAGCCACCTCTCTTCGATCCTTTGTTGGTTTAGCTGATGGCCTGAACTTAAACATAGGACTTCATATTTATCCATTTTAAATTTCATCGTGTTAGATTGGGTCAGTTGTTCCAACTTGTGGAGACCTTTGCAGTCTTAATTCCACCATCTAGCTTCTTAGTTATTCCTCTTAGCTTTATGTGCTCTGCCAATTGATGTGTATGCTTTGTCTTGTTCCCCACATTGTTCATTTAAATGAACAGAGCAGGGACAGGACAGAGCTCCGTGGCATGTCAAGAGATACATTGACCTCTGAAATCGACACTTGAGTAATGGCATTAACCACCTATAAAATCAGTCAGACTTTATTATCTGACAGATATTTTACCACCCTGGATACAAGGAAGTGGTAAACTTTGGGATTTCTTACTAAAATTAAAAGGTACTCTCTACTGCATTTCTCAGATCACTGAGTCTCAGTGAGGCTATTTTTCAATTCTGTGTGAATTTTCTTACTGGACAGATAGCTAATTGCTAATTCCTCAAGATCACCTTTCATTTTTTTCTAAGCACTTATTCAGCAACTGTTGAATCCATTCTAAAACTGAGAAACTTGCACTAAATAGCCTATAACATGTTCTTTTAAATTTAATATCATTACTTTATCCAAAATGATGTACACATACTCCCATCACTCTGCTCCCTTCTCTTGTTTTATATGACTTCTGAGTGCTTTTCACCACTTTACCATTTTTATTTGTTTGTTTGTAGTCTCTCTCCCCTAAAAGAACGTAAGCTGATACCTGTTCGTCATTGATTCCTAGCATCTGGCACATAGTAGGTGCTTAGTAAATATTGAATGAATGCATTTGCTGGTCTGTAGTTTCTGGAATCTGCCTTTCTTTTAAAATAATGAGGATATTGGACCTCCTGTCCAGTTCTTTGCACCAGCCTACCCTTCCTCCTTTGTCTCCCCTCTCCTGTCTGAAGATAACCAAATAAAGAAGGGCACTTGAGCTCTCCCCTCCCTACTCCCAAGTGAGAAGAGGGTGTATGTGAGAATCGACAGGGTTGTTTTATATTAGCTGCCCTGGTATCTCATGATCTTAGGACAGTCCCTGGGTGTAGAATAGTAAATTCTAATGCTAGATGGAGGGATGTTCAGGGGTTTTCTTTGAGGAATAGACATTAAAGAAAAGCAGAGTAGAATAGCTAAGAACACAGATGCCACAGTCAGACTGCCTCGTTTTGTCATTGGCTGCTTAGCCTTGCACAGCCTCAGTGTTCCCATCTTTAAAATGGGGATAAAAATCGCTTCCACCTCGTAGAGTGCTCATAAGGATCAAGGCGATACTGTCCCCCACAGACCTTAACACAGGGCCTAAGTCAGTAAGTGATGGCTGCTATTTATGGTGGTTTTAATTTTAAAAAGCTTTGGGAAATAAAGGCACAAAGGAGGAAATGAAGTCATCCTTAACTCATCCCCTAGAAATTGCCATTGTTAAAATGTTGCTATAAATCTCTCATATTTTCATATGCATACATATATATGCTTTGTTCATTTAACATCCTGTGTGATCATCTTCCCATGCCTGTAAATATTTTCTTCAAAAAATGATTTTTTTAATAGCAGTCTGTGGAACGCTAGGCACTATAATTTATTTAAAGAGTCCCTTGTTCTGGCCAGATTACTGCCTTTTTTTTTTTTTCCTGTTATAAATGCTGGGATGAATAATCTTATATCTCCATGTGTATCTTGGGTTGTTTCCTTAGGATAAACTCCTAGAATGGGAGGATTGCTGAGCCAGAGGGCATGAGCATTTCTGAGGCTTCTGACAAACACTGCTGAATCGCTTTTAGGAACGTGGTACCCGTGGGCAATCCCTCTAGCCGGGCAGGGGAGCGTCTAGAGAAGCCTGCCTGCTGGCTCGCGTCTCTCTGGTGATGCCACATGGGTTATTAATGGAGGCAACAGTTTCTTACTGTCTCTATTCTCTGTTTTTCTTTCCTTCTCCCTTGTTTCCCTTCTTGGTTTTCTGCCAAACAGCCTCTTGTGAAAGGACCGCCTAATTAACCCTGTGCTAATTAACAATTTAAAATTACACAGTGTGACTGTTCATGTTTAATTCTCGGGGAGCTGGAGCAACAGCAGGAACCCCCTCCTCTTCCTAATAACCGCCCCCGCCCCCAGCTTCCCTGTAACGGTTGCATTTTACCCAGTCCCGTCTCCTTAAAGGAATATGATAAAACTATTGTACCACATTGCAAAAGATCCCCCCAGCCTTTAGAATTCGATTGTCTTTTCTCATTTAAAGATGGAGATGGATGACTTTGTTTGAGGGTAACATGGTAGGGTTTCAGTATTTTAAACAATCTTCGAAAAGTAAAGGTGGGTATTTGCTCAGATAGTGAACTTTGTAATAGTTTCCAGGAAAAATACAACTTGTGAAGGGAGCAAGTGGGAGGGAGGGGGTTCTTGATGGGGATGTTGGAACTTTTCTGTACAAGATTACTTCTCAGATGCAGGTTTAGGTGCTGAACAGAGAGAGAGAAAAGAAGGAGGAGGGGGAGGAAAGAAAGAGGAGAGAGAAGGGAAGAGAACAATCATTCCCGTCTTGTCTTATTGGAGAGGTGTGCTCTATTGAAATCTTGAGTTCTTAAAACAAAGCAAAGCAAAACAAAACATTCTGAGTGCAGTATTGGAGGTCATGAGTAGAGAGAAGGGCAGAGCTGAATGCCTCCATGATTAAAGAGAATTTTGGGATATAACCTGCAGAAGAGAGGCAGGTGCAGGAAGTGTTGAGGGCTTTTGCTGTGTGAGCTGGCCATGGAGGGAGGGAAGGGCAAGGAGGAGGGCGCAGAGACTGGGGGGGCTGAGCACGAGGTGGGCTCACATGGGCAGGCGGGGCTGCCTATGAAGACGTGGGGACCTGCTGGGTTCTCAGGCTGCCCTCTATAACTGAAGATCATTGATTTTACGGGAAACCATGTTTGCAGACAGAGTGCTGATCGACCTGCTGAGTTGACTTCTGCCTCCTTAAGTAAGAACTACCTTTTTCTTATTGACTGGCTGATAAACAGAGCGAGAGGCAACAGGCTGGGTGGGAGAGTGGTGCATGCCCTGGGGTCCTCCCACTGAAGGAGGGCAGGTTTTACAGCTTTCTCAGTCTCTGGGCTCAGGTTCCCTCTTGTTCATCCCCATTCCTGCACCCCTTGGAGACTACTGGGAGTCAAAGACTGACCTTCCCTAGTTACCTAGCAATCCAAGTGCTCTGTCTACCTGAGTTGGCAATACTGTGAAGATGCTGTAAAACAGAGTGTCTCCAGCTTTAATGCACATCACTTGATCTTGTTAAAATATAGATTCTGCTCCCATGTGTCTGGGGTGGGGCCAGACAGTGCATTCCTTACCAAGTCTCTGTTGGTCCAGGAACCACACTTGGAGTAGCAAGGTTATAAAAGATTCCACTTGTCATCGCCAGCGTCAGTTGAGAGGCAAGACAGAGCAGGAAGTGTGGATGCTGAAGTGGGGATCCTTCTTTCTCACCTGAGCCTTAATGGATGAGGGGGCTCCCGCAGGTCCCCTCTCTGGGGTTGATGTCACCACCCTGGGGTCATCTGTCTTTCAGAGATGGGTACAATGTCATCCTTCCTTGACCGTTTCTGCTTTGGAATAGAAAACAAAATGTGGCCAGTTTGTAAAAGTCGAAACCCCTTAGCTGGATCATTTGTGGAGGAGGAGGAGGAGAAGAAGAAGAGCAGAGCAAGAAAAGCCCACCAGTTAATTGGTAAACGCTTGCAGGTTTCTCTTGCCCAGCCCAGGCTGAAGAGGAGATTGGCTTTGCTGTCGATAAACAAGTCCCTGGTGCAGCATCAAAGCTGTTCTCCTTTATCAACCGTGGCCTCCCCTTCCCGCATGTTCCTGTAACTTACCAAGCATTTATGACATTGATTTTACAATCGGGCTGTTAACCCTCCCGCCCCTTCAGGACGGCCAACCTTTTTGGCCCAAGCTGTCAATCAGGTGTCATTCAGCCAATCAGGCACCTCCTTAAGAAGTGCCACCCTGGATTCTCACCTGTATCCCAGCTAAGCCTTCCGAAGAAATTCCACTGCATTTGCTGTTTGATTTGGTTTAGTCATCTTTGTTTAAAATCAGTACGTCTTTTCTGAGGCACGTGGAACTTTGTCGTCACATAGTTTTTGGTTTATAAGCTGAGAAGTGTGGCATGTATGCGTGTGTCTTTTAAATGAAATGTGACCGATTCTTCCAAAAAGGTATTTCTCCAGAGACTGCTGGTAAACCTGCCTTCCCCATCTTTTCCCGAGGGGGAGCTGTTGGCTCATTCTGCAGGCAAGAATCAAGAAATGAAAAAAAGAATGGGAAGATGGGAGGGAGGGGAGCCCAAACACAGCCAAAACCTTCATCCTCTGTGTATGAATGAGATTGTGGGTGGAGAAGCAGCCAAGTGTTCTCCAGGAAGGAGGAGCAGAGGGAAGAGGTGGCCTGGGATTTGCAGGCGAAAGATCAGCCCTATGCAAGTCGCTGAGATGCCTGTAGGAGCAGTGCTGGGAAGGAAGAAATGCCCCTGTGATTGATGTTGCCACAGGAGCAAGAGCGGTGGTGGCGGGTGATCTGATGCCTCTCCCTGGGGACACCAGGTCTCAGAGGGCAAATTCAGCTCAGTGGCACTTTGGAGTCGGAAACGGAAAAGCCCCCGGGCCAAAGGACAGCTGCTTGGGTAGTGACTAATAACTAAGAGGCAGGTGTGGAACAGAATCACTGAGCCCAGCTGCCGTCTCTAGCTTGCTGCTAAGATCCTTGATAGCAAAAGCCACCAAGCAAGTGGTGAACAGGCTTGATCCAGACAGGGTGAGGTAGACACTGTTGGAGGGGGAGTTGGTGGATGCAGAGTCCGGTCGATTCTTCATAGAAATATCAGGCTTACGTTTTCACATAGGGTTTCTAGTCTAAAGCCAGCTGGGTCACAGGCAGGGGTGTACTGGTTGGGGTGAGGAAATGGGAATTTGGAGACGTGCCTTCTCTTTCTGTTTCACGGCAGTCAGGATGGCATGGAGCCCCTTGTCAGACTTTGCTCCTCTGTTTTATTGCTTGTGAAATGGGACTGATGCTTCCTAGAGCTGGAGAGGAGGGAAGGCGGTGACCGGTCCTCTGTGGAAGGCTATCTGCCTCGGGGGGGCTTTGCAGAGCATGCCCAGGCCTGCACGTGCACCCTCTGAACTGTGCATTTCTCAGATGCTGCTTTTTGAACTTCGTGTACTAGAAACATGGTCAGTAAAAACACCAGCAGTGTCTCCTCTGAATCAGTTAGTATATCACAGCCCAGGTTTACCATTCTTTGGGGGACACTATATCTTCCCCTTCTCATCCCTCTCTGCTGGCAGCCAGGGCTAGCTTTTTGTGTTAGCCATCTGTACATGCTAGGGACACAGTTCTGTTGATGATGCAGTGTTCCTTCTTCACTGTGGCTTGTCTCTCTGTCGCGATGCTAGCACTGTGCTTGCGAAGGATGGAGATTTGAACTGGTCCTCAGGGTAGAGCAGCAGCCCATCTGAAGACAAAGGGGGATTCTCCTTACTTCCCTTTCCTCACGCCCCTGCTCATGCTTTGGTTCCAGCCGTGACGCCCACGGGCACTGCCCACCCTCTCATTTGGGGCAGTTTGGGTGACCACCAGGGTCTTAGCTGCTCCCAGGCCTGGCCTCTCCAATGCATTCTCTGTGTTGCGGGTATGGACAGAAGCCTCTTAGAGAGCTCTGTGTGGGACCTGAGCCTTGGCCCTCCTAACCTCTTTCCTTTCTCTCTCTCTCTTCCCCTCTCTCCCTCCTCTCCCCTTGCCTACGCTCTTCAGGTCCGATCCGTACTGGGTGCAATGAAAGCTCCACGCAGGCCTTACCATGGAAGGCTGTGACTCGCCTGTCGTCTCGGGGAAGGACAATGGGTGCGGTCTCCCTCAGCACCAGCAATGGACTGAACTCAGCAGCACCCACCTCCCCGACAAACCCAGTAGCATGGAGCAGCCCACGAGCGAGAACCACGGGCCCCTGGACAGCTTGAGGGCCCCCTTCAATGAGCGCCTCACGGAGAGCACCGCCTCGGCCGGCCCTGCCGCCGAGCCCGCTAGCAAGGAAGTCAGCTGCAACGAGTGCTCGGCCTCCTTCGCCAGTTTACAGACCTACATGGAGCACCACTGCCCCAGCGCGCGCCCCCCACTGCCCCTGAGAGAGGAGAGCGGGAGCGACACCAGTGAGGAGGGGGACGAGGAGAGTGATGTGGAGAACCTGGCTGGAGAGATAGTCTACCAGCCGGACGGCTCGGCCTACATTGTCGAGAGCCTGAGCCAGCTGACCCAAAGCGGGGGTGCCTGTGGCACTGGCAGCGGGGCTCTCCCTTCACTCTTTCTGAACTCTCTCCCCACCGCAGGGGGCAAACAAGGGGACCCTTCTTGTGCTGCACCAGTCTACCCACAGATCATCAACACTTTCCACATAGCCTCATCCTTCGGGAAATGGTTTGAGGGCCCAGACCAGGCTTTCCCGAATACCTCAGCCCTGGCGGGGCTCAGCCCCGTCCTGCACAGCTTCCGCGTTTTCGACGTGCGACACAAAAGCAACAAGGATTATCTGAACAGCGACGGTTCTGCCAAAAGCTCCTGCGTATCCAAAGATGTTCCCAACAATGTGGACCTGTCCAAATTCGATGGCTTTGTGCTCTACGGGAAGACGAAGCCCATCCTGATGTGCTTTCTGTGCAAACTCTCCTTCGGGTACGTCCGCTCATTTGTGACGCACGCCGTGCACGACCATCGAATGACCCTGAGCGAGGACGAGCGGAAAATTCTTAGCAATAAGAACATCTCCGCTATCATCCAAGGGATTGGCAAAGACAAGGAACCCCTTGTAAGTTTTTTGGAACCAAAAAACAAAAACTTTCAACACCCTTTAGTTTCCACAGCTAACCTCATAGGCCCCGGACACAGTTTTTATGGTAAATTTAGTGGCATTCGGATGGAAGGGGAGGAGGCTCTCCCAGCTGGCTCTGCCGCTGGCCCTGAGCAGCCCCAGGCTGGTATCTTGACCCCCAGCACCCTCTTGAACCTTGGCGGGCTCACCAGCTCCGTCCTGAAGACCCCCATTACCTCAGTCCCCCTGGGGCCTCTGGCTTCCAGTCCTACCAAATCCTCAGAGGGCAAGGACTCTGGGGCAGCAGAAGGAGAGAAGCAAGAGGTGGGTGACCCAGATTGCTTCTCCGAGAAAGCAGAGCCAGCTGAGGAGGAGGAAGAGGAGGAGGATGAGGCGGAGGAGGAAGAAGAAGAGGAAGAGGAAGAAGAAGAGGAGGAGGAAGACGAGGGTTGCAAAGGACTCTTTCCGAGCGAGTTGGACGACGAACTGGAGGACAAGCCCCACGAGGAGTCTGGGGCCGCGGCAGGTAGTAGCAGCAAAAAGGACCTTGCTCTCTCAAACCAAAGCATTTCTAACTCCCCCTTAATGCCTAATGTGCTCCAGACTCTGTCGAGGGGCACAGCTTCTACTAGTTCTAATTCTCCTTCTTCCTTTGTTGTCTTTGATGGTGCGAACAGGAGGAATCGTTTAAGCTTTAACAGTGAGGGCGTCAGGGCCAATGTGGCAGAGGGCGGCAGGAGGCTGGACTTCGCTGATGAAAGTGCCAATAAAGACAATGCCACAGCACCAGAACCAAATGAAAGTACAGAGGGCGAAGATGGGAGCTTTGTCTCCCATCACCAGCACGCTGGCTCCCTCTGTGAGCTTGGGGTTGGGGAGTGCCCCTCGGGGAGTGGCGTGGAGTGCCCCAAGTGCGACACAGTCCTGGGCTCCTCCCGCTCGCTGGGCGGTCACATGACCATGATGCATTCTCGTAACTCCTGTAAGACCCTCAAGTGCCCCAAGTGCAACTGGCACTATAAGTACCAGCAGACACTGGAGGCACACATGAAGGAGAAGCACCCGGAGCCAGGGGGCTCGTGTGTCTACTGCAAAAGTGGGCAACCTCACCCTCGGTTGGCACGAGGCGAAAGCTACACCTGTGGTTACAAGCCTTTCCGCTGCGAGGTGTGTAACTACTCCACAACGACCAAAGGCAACCTCAGTATTCATATGCAGTCTGACAAGCATCTCAACAACATGCAGAATCTGCAGAATGGAGGGGGTGAGCAAGTCTTCAGCCACACTGCCGGGGCGGCGGCAGCTGCAGCGGCCGCAGCGGCTGCAGCAGCCAATATCGGTAGCTCCTGTGGGGCCCCCTCGCCCACCAAACCAAAAACCAAACCCACCTGGCGGTGTGAGGTGTGCGATTATGAGACCAATGTGGCTAGGAACCTCCGCATTCACATGACCAGTGAGAAGCACATGCATAACATGATGCTCCTGCAGCAGAACATGACCCAAATTCAACACAACCGCCACCTGGGCCTCGGCAGCCTGCCCTCGCCTGCCGAGGCAGAGCTCTACCAATACTACCTGGCCCAGAACATGAACCTGCCCAACCTGAAGATGGACAGTGCCGCCTCAGATGCCCAGTTCATGATGAGCGGATTCCAGCTGGATCCCACGGGGCCCATGGCCGCCATGACGCCTGCTCTAGGTGAGGCTGACTTCCTGTTTGTTCATTTCAGTTCTGTGACTTTCACTGGGGGAAATTGAAAATAGTTGGCCCTATTGATTTGGTTCATTTTTATTTCCGTCAGTTACTGTGTGTAAACTTGAGTATTTTAGTTCACTGGATTTCCTCAGATATTTTCTCTCAAGAAACTCTTGGATTCTGTATGTGCATATGGAGGACTGTATACCCTCAACAGAGGGATGATTGTACTCTGGCTACGTATCAGGCCGGGATTAAAATTTAAGTGTTTCCTCTAGTTTTTGGCTTATGCTCAACCTTTCTTTCTGTTCCCATTCTCTCTTTCTCTGTCTGTTCCTCAGTTTGAAAAATCACCGTAGTTGTCTGACACTTTTGGGTTTCGTTAAATATTTATTGGAACTTACAGGAACTGTAGCTGGATTTTTAAGTAGGGAAAACCATCTCAATAAGAGGAATTAGAAACTGTAGTATACTTTATTCAAATAACCAAAGGCTGGTTCTTTGCTGAGATGGGAACTGCCCAGATAGAGTTTCTCAGTATTATCCAGTGTATTCGTGAGGATCTCCACGAAAGAGACATTTTTTTTTTCCTTTTTATTTGGGATGAGTTGTTGGTGATTGGTATAGTTCGGAGTTAATTGGGAATTAAATGGCCATAGGGAGACTGTCATGAATGGTGTGATAGGTGAAAAATGAATGAATCGTAAAATTTGTACATCAAAGAAAGTTAGGTTTAATAGTGATTAGATCCTTGCTAATGGAGCCTTTGTTGCCATAAAAAATGACCCATTACCAACTTAGAGAAGTTGGGTTAGCTATATCCAGAGACCAAGTCTTACCAGTTAGCTTAATATATGTAGAATAGGACCAAGAGTATAGGACACAGATGCAGAAAAACATGAGTCTTTTGGTAAAATAATCCCCTCACTTTTGGGAGAGCCTCTGTAAATCACTTGAGTGTGATGGTTGTGCCACCCCTGACCCCGCCGCCTGTGCTTCGGTGGGACCTTGTCCCCTGCCTGCTCTTCATTCCCTCACCTTGCTAACCTCTTGGGACCAGCAGTGACAGCCTGAGTTAAGCAGTATCCCATTACTGACAGCAGCTAACAACATTACTGATGTGGGTATAAGTTGTTCTCAGCAACAAAGTGTGAACAAGTACCTTTATTTTAGGATGTTGTTGGGTGCTGTCGAGTTGGTTTCGACTCATAGCAACCCCGTGTACACAGAACGAAACACTGCCCTGCCCTGCACCATCCTCACAATAGTTGCTATGCTTGAGCCCATCCTTGCAGCCACTGTGTCATTCTGCCTCATTGAGGATCTCCCTCTCTTTTGCTGACCCTCTATTCTGGGATGGTTTAGGTTAATGCCAGAGGAACAGACCTCACCAGTTTGCAAGTTTTTTTCTGTGTGGTGTTTTGGTGCTAATTGTTGCTGATGAGTTGTATTTCATAATATTTAATTTGATTTTCCTGCTATGTATTTAAATTTGAGTTCTTCATACTTTAATCATATTTTCTATTTTGAAATATTTACCTGCTCATCCTTTATTACCAAATGATTTAAAGATGTTTTACCAACTCGTGAATCATCTAATATGTCTCCAGAGTGAGCATGGGCGTCCATATTGCAAGACTTAAAAAAAAAAAAAGCCTCTGGGAAATAGAAGCAGCCCAGGTGGCACAATGGTTAAGTGCTTGGCTGCTAACGAAAGGTTGGCAGTTCAAATCCACCCAGCGGCTCTACAGGAGAAGAGACCTGGCAGTCTGCTCCCGTAAAGATTACAGCCTAGAAAACCCTTTGAGGCAGTTCTCCTCTGTCACATGGGGCTGCTATGAGTTGAAAATCAATTCGACGGCACCTGACAACAACACTAGAGTTTCCTGATCTGGAGACTTAAAATCTTGAGAGTTTTATGGGTTGAATTGTGCCCCACCTCCCCAAATGTGTGCTGAAGTTCTAACCCCTGTATCTGTAAATATGACCGTATTTGGAAATAGGGGTTTTCTTTTGTTATGCCGATGAGGTCATAAGGGAGTAGGGTGGGTTCTGAACCTAATCACTTGTAAATGTTGTCTTATAAAAAGAGAAGAATGGACACACAGACATACATGCATGGGGAAGACAGATGCCAGAAATGTTGTGGGGCTACCAACAAGGAAAGCCACACCCCATCCTACCCCCTGCCCATGTTCTGATTTAGACTTCTAGCCTTCGAAACTGTGAGACAGTAAATTCCTGTTCTTTAAAGCTACCCACTTGTGGTAGTTTTTATTAATGGCAGAACTAGAAAACTAAGATCAGGGGGCAGAACTTGAAGTAAATTGTATTGATTTCCTAGGTTTGCCGTAACAAAATACAGGCAGTCCCCAGATTACGAGTGAGTTCCGTTCCTAATCTATCTTTAAGTCGAATTTGTACCTAAGTCGCAACAGTTAGGTATGGGTTTGTATCTCACGTCAGTCAAATGCTTAGTATTTCGTGTATAGTGTACCTTTCTATGCATAAAAAACATTAAAGAAACACTTCCAGATACACTAAGACATCTTTAACATAATAATTCAGTAATAATAATAATGGTTTCATGTGCGTTGCACAGTAGTGCCCATTTGTTATTATGAACCATTGTATGTACCTTGAATTTTTAACATATTAGGCTTTACGGGAGTTGGTTCAGAAATACGGTTTGTATGTAAGTTGGACATTCATAAGCCGGGACTGCCTGTATCCTTTGCATTGGGGCATCTTTGGTGGCATTGGGAATGGTTTAAGTCCTTCTTGAGGGCAGCTTCACATATCAAGAATCATGAAGCCACTTGTGTCCTCTGACCTGGTAACCTCACCAGTGCAATCTGTATCTCAAAGAAACAACAAAAAATTACTAAAAATAATTACACCCAAAAGATTTTCATTGCAGTAATATTTATGGTAAATAATATTAAAAACAAATTAACCATATGACAGTTTGGGAGTAGTTAAGTCAGTTATGAGAAAACAATAGATGAGCATATGGAGCCATAAAAGCAACAAAATAACTGTGTAAACCAAGGAAAGTTTAGAAAATAATAAATTCAGGTTTTTTTAAAAAAGTATAATGCATATTGTTATATCCTGTGTTTACAACTCTGAAAGAACTGTGTCTGTGATTATAGTTCAGAAGAAAAAATGGAAAATTTAAATAATTGTTTTTTTAGTAAAAGGATTATGAGTAATCGCCTCAGTTTTAATCTTCTAAAAATATTTTTCTGAGATTTTAAGTTGTCTTGATAATGAATTAAAATGTTCAAAAGACTCCACAATAGAGCTAATGTAGTAAATTAATTATCAGTCCCAAGCCTAAAAGCTGGTTGCTCAAGCCTAGGAGGGTTGGGGGCTTGGGGAGTGCCAAGAACAGAGAGAGGCGGCCTCGCCTCAGCAATGCGGGCAATGGCCGTGTTGATGAGCCACTGAGCAGTTTCCAGGTTGGAGAAGGTAGAGGTGTCCCAACCCCCAGGACCTGGGAAGTGATGGCAGGTTTGAACAGACCCTGATCGCTCTCAGTTTAGATCCGTTTACTCATCCAGATGTGTGAGCACTGTTTGAGCACTGTTAACTTCAGCTTATGCAGTGTCTCCTTGGATTTTGTAAAACATCTCTTTTGTTTCTTCTGTTAAATGTGACCTTTCAGGTAATCATCTTCTTATGGGTAATTGTCTTCTTACTCCTAACTCCAGAAATGGGCATATGAATCTGCCAGGTCTTACTGGCCAGGCTCACCTCTGCTGTTACCCCAATGCACACCACAAAGACCACAGCCTTGGCCTGGTCCCCATTCATTCTGTCCAGCCCAGAGGTGACAAAGACCATCCAGTTTCTCTGGTCCTCTAAAGAGTTGCCTATACAGGCAGTCCCTGGGTTACGAATAAGTACCATTCCCGAGCCTGTCTTTAAGTCACATTTGTGCTTTTGTGTACAAATGTGTACAAATTTGAAAGTCGGAACAGTTAGGTACGGTTCTTATCTAATGTCAGTCAAGCGTGTGTCTTAGTATATAGTATACAGTGTACCTTTCTATGCATAAAAAGCATTAAAGAAATACCTCCAGATACACTAAAACATCTTTAACATAATAATACAGTGATAATAATAATGTTTTGATGCATGTCACAAAGTAATGCCTGTTTGTTATTGTGAGTCATTGTATGTACCTTGAATTTTTAATATAATAGGCTTTATGGGGCTTGGTTTGTAAGTACAGGTTGTACGTAAATCGGATGTTTGTAACCTGGGGACTGCCTGTACCACAAACTGGGTAGCTTATAAGAACAGAAGTTTATTATCTCACGGTTTTAAAGACTGGATGTTCGAGATCCAGGTGTCAGCTGTCTTGATTCCTTCTGAAGCTTTGAGGGAGTCTTCCATGCCTCTCTCCTAGCCTCTGGTAGCTCCAGGTGTTTGTTTGTATCCTTCCTCTGTCCCTGTATCTCTGTGTATCTCCTCCTCTTTTATAAGGATACTACTCATATAGGATTAGGACCCACCCTATTTCATTATAAACTCTTGCGAACCTGACTGATAACATCTTCAAATACAGTATTTCCAAACAGGGTCTCATTCACAGGTACAGGGGTTAGGGCTTCAACATATGTTTTTGGGGGACGCAATTCAATCTGTAACATAAACAGAAGAGAAGATAGGTGGTATTGAAGATGTGGAAAGCAGATGGGTTCATATTGGATCAAAGCAAGATCTTTTTATTACTTGAAAATGAATCATTCTGACTAAGGCTTGAATCGAGAGGTGGAGAAATATTTTCCTTTTGCACCAAGTGTTTGTGAGTCTACGGGACATCGTGTATTATACTGGATGTTATGGCCAATGCAAAAGAAATAGAAGATCAGAATGCATCCCTGTGTTGTAGACACAATTAGAAGATCCACATTTTGTTTCTTAAAGAGAATAGAGCTCTTCCTTCTAAGGACTTCATCCAGCTCAGCTAAGAAGGGCCCTTGAATTTCCAGTGTCACTACTTGTCGGCTGAGGTGAGTCTCTGGAAACCTCCTGTGCCTTCCTTAGGCCATGAGAGCTGTTGAGATGGAGTGACAGCCACAAATCCTTTATATTGGAGTTTCAGTAGGTGTGGGTATAATAGGAAGTGTCCAAAGAACTTAAAATTTAAGCTGTACAATCTTGGTAGGAGAAACCAACGTAATGCAAATGAAGAGTGATACTGTTCAGTTCTATCTTTGCTGCAGCTGTACTGATTTTTTCCTTAGGCCATTTATAAGAAGGTTGTAGGCATTATTAGATATTACTCTGCAGGGGAAATACATGTTTTTGTGAATTATAGTCCTGCTTACAAAGTTATGGAGTCCCTGGGTGGTACAAATAGGTAACACACTCAGCTGCTCACTGAAGGTTGGTGGTTTGATTTCCATCCAGAGGCACCTTGGAAGAGAAGCCTGGCAATCTACACCCAAAAAATCAGACACTGATAACCCTATGGAGCACAGTTCTACTCTGAAATACATGGGGTCACCATGAGTCAGAATTGACTCGACAGCAACAGGTTTTACGAAGTTATTGTTCTTACGCTGCCTTGGATAGAGGCTTCTCTTTAGAATTATTAAGCACAGACACTGATTCTGGGGATGCTTCCTTTCTGGGGGCCTTTAAGGAGAGGGTCAGCACCTCTTGGTCTGGTTGGATCTGGCATTATTTGTAGACAGCATATTGGATTTAAGGCCATGTGAGCATCTTTCAAAGCATCCCTTTAGATCTTGAAGTTAAGCGCCACCCTGAGGAAGGGACTGCTTGTGGGGGCATCCGCACATTTCCGAAATAGCCAGCCAGCCACAGGACACTTTCAAGAGGCTGAACAACTCCCCTGGGACTGTCTTTGTGCCTTTCTGAGCCTATGAGCAGGTTCATGTGTAAATTTCCAATGTTAGAGTGAGGTGCCTTTCAACCTAGGGGTCACCGTGAGTTGGAGGGGCTCGACGGCAACGAACAACAACGAAAGTTAGGTGCTTATGGGGAGATGGGGGCCCACCCCTTTCGAAGACCGTATATCCAGTATGGCCCAAGAGTGAAGACCACTAAGTCTTACTTAAGGGGCCTCTGCTCCTAACTGCCTGTAAATTGGGGGCTGAATTAGCTCCTTCTAGTCCTATGGTTTTATAGGATTCTAGAGCGAGGACAAGGACTTCTCCAAGGAATAGTTCTTTTTTTTTTTTTTATTGTACTTTAGGTGAAGGTTTACAGAACAAATAGTTTCTCCTTAAACAGTTAGTACACATATTGTTTTATGACATTGGTTAACAACTCCACGACGTATCAGCACTGTCCCTTCTCGACCTTGGGTTCCCTATTACCAGCTTTCCTGTCCCCTCCTGCCTTCTAGTCCTTGTCCCTGGGCTGTTGTGTCCCATTAATCTCATTTTGTTTTATGGGGCTGTCTATTCTTTGGCTGAGGGGTGAACCTCAGGAGTGACTTCATTACTGAGCTAAAAGGGTGTCCGGGGCCATACTTTTCAGGGTTTCTTCGGTCTTTGTCAGGCCAGTAAGCGTGGTCTTTTTTGTGAGTTAGAATTTTGTTCTACATTTTTCTCCAGCTCTGTCTGGGACCCTCTGCTGTGATAAAGGAATAGTTCTTAAAGGGAGTTTTGGCTTGCCTGTCAACCTCATTTGACCACTCCTCTGCCCCTGCCTTTGGTTTGCATTTTATTTTAAGAGCTTGGAATGGGAATAGGGACTTATTTCCTCTGGTTGTTCCAAGGACTTCTAATTTTTATTCACGCATCCAGCAAGTGACAGCTGAATTTCTTTTTAGAGTGATATTGATGTACTGAGGTTAAATTTAAAAAGTGGAAAGGATTTGATGCTTCACGTGGTCGGCCTCAGAAACAAATATATGTTTGCTCCTTGTCTTACCCTCCAGGCAGTTTCTTCTTTGAGTGAACACCGTGCACGTTTCCTGGATGTTGCCTGGCCTTCGTCCCCGTTAAGGGAGGGAGGTTTTTGACTTTTTTTTTCTTTCTCCTTTTTTCTCTCTTGTCCTAAAAAGAGTGTCATAGTTATGGCTCCTCTTACCAGGGGAGATGGCAAGAGAGATGACAAGCAGAAAGCTTCCTAAGCCTTCTGGAATGCATGTGCAAAAGATTTCTGTGGCTTGCTAGACTGTCCACAGGTTTCAAACGCAGCTGGTCTGTTCAGTGGAATCTGCACCCATCTTCACACTCGAGGTGCCTCGTGTAGCGTAAATAAGAAAATCATTTAAAAAAAAAATCTTTTCTTTGATTAGCCACTAACTTCAGTTCTAATCAGTCATAAAAAAATAACCTCAGCCCAACCACAAGTAAAAGGTCAAGTTTAAATATCAGTTGGGAGGGGGCGGGGGCAGACATAATAGCTGAAGTGTGCATGTGTTTAGGGGTCAGGCAAAAAATAGAAGCCACTGCTCGGCTTTCTGCTTGACTGTACGCTTCTAGGTAACGGAGGGAAGGCTGCTCTTCCCAAGCCTTTCGCGTGATATAAATAAGAGCTTGCTGCATTAATTTACCGTTAGTGAGCGAGAGTACATTCCTGGTTTATGCAGGTCAGTGATAGACTGAAAAAGCACAGGGGGCGGGGAGGGAGGGGCAGACCTTTCTCCGACCTTTTTTCCTGTACCATGAGTTGACCATTGCATTTCACTGCCCGTTTCTGTCCACTTCCTGAATGTGAAACAGCGTGGGTCCTTTGTAACCTCTGCTTGGCACAACAGATATTTGAGCAGCTCTGCAGAGGGCTGAACACTAGAGGTTCAGAGAGGATAGGCTGGCCCCCTGCCCTGAAGAAACTGACCCAGACGGGACATTGACCAGTGAGTGGCTCTGTATATGGCTGACTGTGACAGAGTGTGACATGTGCTGTTGTAGAGGCACATGTCACACGGGGGGCGGGGGATTCACAGAAGGCAAAAGATTCACTCACTGGGAAGCTTGGGGGGCTGATGGAGACAATAGCACTGACAGATTGGTAGGCTATTGACCTGAGGGGTGTGGTAAGGAATAGAAAGATCAGTCCCCTAATCCTTTTTTTAAAAAAAAAATATTTTATTGTGTTTTTGGTGAAGGTTGACACAGTAGTTTAGGTTCCCATTCAATAATTTCTACCCAAGTTGTTGAGTGACATTGGTTACATTCTCATTGTTTCTGTTCTGGTTGTTCATTTCCATTAATCTTCTTCTGTCTCAGAAATCTTTGATTTAGATCTGCGTTAGCCACTAGCCACGTGTGGCTATGCAAATGTAAATTAACAAAAATGAAATAAAAAATTCAGTTCCTGAGTCATACTGGCCACATTGCACGTGTTCCGTAACCACAGGCGGCTTAGTGACTATCGCCTTGGACAGCGCAGATATATACCATTTCCATCATTGGGCAGCTCTGTTTTGGATAAAGTCTGGGTCTAATGATTCACCATAAAGATTGGTATCTTAGATTGCAGCTGTAACTCGTTGCCAACTTTTTGGTTCTGGCGTTTTCAGGGTCTGTTGTATCCAGTTGATGATGCCTGTTTCTGTCTTTTCTCGGATCTGAGTTTAGCACTGAATCGCAATAGTCAAGAGGTTACGGCTCCTAACTTTTTCTAAGTGTTCTTTTCCTAAAGGAAGAAAGAAAACATTAGGCCTTCCACAAATCTCAGAAAGTCTGTAGGAAACATCCAAACACATTAACTTGACTTTATTTTTCCAGCTGGTAAAAAAACAAGTTACCTTCGAGTCACCTCCAGCTCAGGGTCAGAAGAGAATTTGCTCCATAGGGTTTTCAGTGGCTGATTTTTTGGAAGTAGATTGCCAGGCCTTTCTTCTGAGGTATCTCTGGGGAAGCTTGAACGTCCAACCTTCAGTTAGCAGCCAAGGGTGTTAGCACCTTGCAAAACTTGAAATGTGTAATCTTTCTCTCCTTGAACCTCGGTTGAGGTTGGTGGAGGGCTGGGTCATGCCTCAGTTAGGGCAGTGGCTGTGAACCTGGCCTCTGACTCTCTTTCTCCTTCCCCACAGTGGGCGGTGAGATCCCCCTAGACATGCGGCTCGGGGGCGGGCAGCTGGTGTCCGAGGAGCTGATGAACCTGGGCGAGAGCTTCATCCAGACCAACGACCCATCGCTGAAGCTCTTCCAGTGTGCCGTCTGCAACAAGTTCACCACGGACAACCTCGACATGCTGGGGCTGCACATGAACATGGAGCGCAGCCTTCCGGAGGACGAGTGGAAAGCCGTGATGGGGGACTCATACCAGTGCAAGCTGTGCCGCTACAACACCCAGCTGAAGGCCAACTTCCAGCTTCACTGCAAGACAGATAAGCATGTGCAGAAGTATCAGCTGGTGGCCCACATCAAGGAGGGCGGCAAAGCCAATGAATGGCGGCTCAAGTGTGTGGCCATCGGCAACCCCGTCCACCTCAAGTGCAACGCCTGTGACTACTACACCAACAGCTTGGAGAAGCTGCGGCTGCACACGGTAAACTCCAGGCACGAGGCCAGCCTGAAGTTGTACAAGGTAGGACCTGGCTCCTTGGGGCCAGGCTCTCTCGGAAGAGGGTGGGTTGGATACCAGGGAGAAGAGATGTACAGTCCATGCCTTGTCTTGTTGCTGGATGGTAACCTGGTGTTGAAAGGGAATTAGCACCCAGTGGATGGTGTCACTGAGATGTGGTGACAGGATACAACTTATAACTTAAGGTTCTTTTTCTGGGACACCGTGTGTTGGGGGCAGGCTTTGGTTCAACAGCCACATACTTTTGTGTCATTCCTCTTGCGCCTTGACTGTCTCTACTCACGGTGGCTATTTCTCTGATTCCCTCACTCTTGGCTTTTGTCTACCTTTGTGCTTCTAGGCTTTTCTTCTCCTTCATGCTTTCTACTCTCCTTTTTGTCTGTTTCTTCTCTCCTGGGTGCCCCTGGGGTGTTTCACGCATACACTGATTCAACAAATATATAGAACACACCTACTATGTACCATGGACTGATCTGGGCACATGGCTACATAAATGCACAAGACAGACAAAAATTCCTGCCCTCCTAGAGCTTCCGTTCTTTCAAGGGGGAAATGGATGGTAAAACCAATGAATAAATTATGTAATAGGCTTGATGCCTGTAGATGCTGTGGGTGGAAAAGGGCCAGGTAAGGGGACTCCTTTTTTTTTTTTTTTTTTTCCCCTTTGCTTTCGTTGTTCTATATCCCCTTTCTCTTTTCTACTGATCTTTTTCTGGGCTTTTTTCATCCTCTTCTTCTTCCCCCTGCCTCCCTTTCCATTCATTCTTTCTGACCTTTCCCTCTCTCCCCCCAGTGCCCAGTCCTGCTCTCAACTCCATAGATGGTGCAGAGGAGGAGGAGGTGCTCCGGATACTGTAAATAGTCCTTTCACTTGCCCGGCAGGATTGCTCCAGACGTTTCTATTGATTTTCACTGGACTTAAAGCCTCACCTTTTTCTCTAATCATCCCATAATGGCTTTAGTATGAACAATCAGGTACAAATCGCCATAAATCCTCCGAGGCTCATTCCATGTACCTTCTACTCCTTCGCGCTCTCTCCATTTTCCTCACTTTTATTTTCAGTCTCTCCTCTTTCCTTTCACACTGTTTCCCCCGTTTTTGGGCCAAGTGTTTAGTTTCTGCTGACCCTGAACTTGTTTAATCCCCTTTGACTCATCGTAATTTTAAATGGAGACTCCAAATAGGGAGGATTTCTGATTCTTTCCCATATTAGTCTCTGCCTAGATAGATAATTGTAATTCATTTTATAATTGATCATGCTCAGGATGGCAGGAGTCCTGTGTACTGGATGTAACATACATGAGAAGCCGTTTCAGGGAAAGAAGGAAAAAGCAGGAATGAGGTAGCAGGCATAGAATGTTCTAGAAATTGGTTGCTGATGCCACTTATGGTAGGTTGGAGTGGTGCAAAAGGGAAGGTCTGGACACCATGCCACCAACCTCCCCCTTATTTCAAGTGAGCAAAAATCTCAATGGACCAGGCCCAGTTTTGTGCCACCATCAAAAGAAAAGGCACTTTGCTGCCAGTTTAAATTGGAGGTCTTAACTGGCCACAGGATGGTGCCAAGAGGGTCAAGAAAACCTGATGGAAGCTAATGGAAATAAGAATTTCTAAAGGACCCAAATGAGTAAAATTAGTACAAAGGACCTGGCTTGGTTATTAAAGGTCAAATATAATGTTGATGAAGGTGGTGTAGAGGGGACACAAAGCCTCCCTCTTGCATACAAGCACGAATTTGCCCTTTCGATAGTAAAATGCATGTAAACCAGAAAACCAGGTCCATTGCCGTCGAGTCAATTCTGACTAACAGCATCCCTATAGGACAGAGTAGAAGCACCCTTCGTAGGATTTCTAAGGAGTGGCTGGTGGACTCGAACTGCTGACTTTTGGTTAGCAGCCGAGGGCTTAACCTCTGCACCACCAGGGTTCCTTCTCCTCATGGTGGTGATTAACTCTCCATGTTGTATCCTCTGTGGGCCGTGGTTGTGAATGAGAGGACATCAGGCACTTGTCTTTGCTTCTAAAAGGACCTGGAGCCTGGAAGGTTCACTGAGAATATCCCTTTTTGGTCCAAAAACCATGTCCACAGAGCACATCTTGAGGTGATTTCCAGGGTAGATGTGAGCGGAATGTTTTATTAGTGTGCTTCCAAACTGCTAGCTCTGGTCACAGCCTCCTGGGCCTGAATTTTCTCATCTTTTTTTTAAAATGTGGAGGAAACCGCTGCTCAAAAAAGGTAGAAGGGTCATAACAGTTGGAACACAGCGCCTGAAGGAGAGGTGCTGAAATAATGCATTTTGGCCGGCAAGTCCCTGAGGGTGACAAGCCCCTGAGACATCAGGGTAGAATGCTTTGCATGAGGAGCCAAAGGTCATTAGTCTGGTCTCATTAGTCCTCGCGTAATGACTGTCCCCCTGCTTGCTGTGACTCTGTTGCAGGGGTGGGAAGCCCTTTCACCAGGTCTGGGTGACACGAAAACAGCATTATCATTCCAACGGTTGCATTGAGCCTCTTGGCTCCTCACTGTGATTAAGATAAACTTCTCTTGCCTCTGAGGGGGCTCCCTCTCATAGGGTTTTGTTCGTCCAAGGTTTGGGGTGGGGATTGGAGGTGGTTTGAGAATCAGTTTTTCTCTCGGCCCTGGTGTGGCCTGTGGTAAATGGAGATTGATTGCATGTTATTTTTCCTCTTGCTAATGTAATCCATTAGCCCGGCACATGCATAATCAGTTTAGAGCACAGTTAACTGGGTGTAATCGAGTTCTTTACTGTCTGCTAGAGAAACCCGCTCCAGATGCTGCTGACCCGGGGAGGGCGCCAGGCTGCTCACGCACAGCCCTCCGTGCTTGGTCTCTCCCCCTCATCCACCCCTCACCAACGC
>NW_004444052.1:9022320-9026130 GCF_000243295.1 Trichechus manatus latirostris
TCATAAATGCCAGGACATACGTTGCTGTGTTAGGACTGAAAATGTGAAATAATCTCGCATTCGGACATGACAGAGGGTTGGGCTAATCTGCACAAAATTGGTGACATTATGTTGGTTGCCTGGAATTGTCTAGTTATGATTATTGTGTGATAGCAACTTTTAAATCGAGATTGATGTTTAATGTATTCTTCCTCCCTGCCCCATGGAAGTAGAGTGGAGGGAGAAGGGTAGTGAAGGCTGGAGAGCCAAGGTATTAGATGGAAGCTCTGTCTCCTTTTCTCTGGATTCCCAGGTTACTTCTACAAAGTGCCACTGTTGAGTTCTTTGGGTTTTTTGTTTGTTTGTTTTAAATAGTGTCCACCTCTGGTCCAGCCCCTAGTGGTCACGTGTCCATATCCTAACACTCGCCATTGTGACTGAACGACTCACCAGGAAGGCCAGAAGCTCCAGTGAATCTTATAGGCTGTGCTCTCGGTTTCTGTCCTTAGTGGCTTGTCTGAGCCAGAATGGAAGCGTGTTGTGGAAAAAGGACCTGTTTCTCAGCAGGACTGAGCTCCGAGATGTTAACTCTGCATCTTTCTGCTTTCACGGGTAAATGCATCACTCCTCTTTTAGAGGCCTATAGCCTGGCCCCATCGCTCACCCCCTCCACCATAGAGATGTAGGTGTTCTTGCTTGACAAATCCAAGGATGCCTGCCCTCTGTGCTCCTCCATGGCTCGCTTAGATCCTGAGTCTAGGATGTCTGGCTTTAGAGTCGGTGCAAGCTCTTCTGCGTTCATCTTGACTTCCCTGTTACATGGCATTGATAGTAAGCGCTCTGAAATTTGTAGTATTTTCTGTTTGGGGGAGGAGGGGTACAGAAAGTGCAGTTGGCAGTCAGTGCACACTTGCCAACTATCAGAATCTGGTTTTCACTTTACGGTTTTCTTCACTTGAGAGCCAATGGCATGGAAATCCATCAACTTTAGCAGATGGATTAAGATCCCACCAGAATCTATTACTCAAACAGCTCCCAGCTGAGGTTCCTTTGATTGGGCCAAGACTGAAGGTTTCATATTAATCTTAAATTAGACACAAAGAAGGTTTTCTACCAGGGTGTTGGGTCTGGGCCACATGTGAGCTGCCTTGTGCCAGCAAGGCAAACAGGAGGTGGGAAGCCATTGTTTAAACCAACTCTACTTGGCTTCAAGTAGGAGGTAGAGTATGGTACCAATTTATTTAAAAATAAACACCCAAATTCTCCACATACTGGACTTTTACTTTTGCCATCCTATTAAGGTTATGTGGTGCAGAAGGGTCTAAGAAACCCTCCATTGAATTCTGCATCAATTTAGAATCCACCTTCTGGGTTCTTTCTGTGACGTGTAGGAAACTCATTGGGGCCCAGTCTCCCAACAAGTCCATAAAACCATCATATGGTGGATGGGCAAATCAGATGATGTAGAAAAAGTCCAACAAAGGTTTGGTTTGAAATCTGCATTCGTGGTGCTACTTAATGAATGCACTAGGGTAGGGAGACCTTTGGAAGACAGCTGCAT
Source organism: Trichechus manatus latirostris (assembly GCF_000243295.1). Taxonomy (NCBI): domain Eukaryota; kingdom Metazoa; phylum Chordata; class Mammalia; order Sirenia; family Trichechidae; genus Trichechus; species Trichechus manatus. The sequence continues at coordinate 9,023,861 of NW_004444052.1, forward strand.
ACTTTAGGCTAATACGTGGTCACTTGTGACCTTTGTCCTGCTCAGAAAGCAAAACGCATAAATCTGCTGCAGAGTCTCCCCTCCTCTCCGGTCCTCTCCACCCTAGTGTGTCTAGGTGTTTGAAGCAATGGTGCAAGTGTCATCTGGTTTCCATTGTGATTCTGGAACTGGTTTCCTGAAACCTTGTTTTCTCATTAGACAGACTTTTTTATTTTAAGTGCATATTTTTGCCTTCTTTTCCCCGCTACCTTTGTGCCTTCAAACCCTCCCCCCACAAAAAAAAATAAAGAAAGAAAGAAAGGAGGGGAATGTTTTCCTGTAGTTGATTTAGAAGGTGTGAAAGGCCAGATGTTTTGGTAAATTTTAGCACATATAGCCGTTGAGCCCTCATTTTCCTGGAACAGCTGGGGGTTTGAAGTCTATTTCCCAGACTTGATGGCTGGGGCTCTGGGGCTCTGGGCTTCCTGGGGCTGGGCTGGGAGCCTACATGGGGGTCTGAATGGGTCAGTGCCTGAGATGCTCAGATTGGCCCTGGCGATCCCTCTGGCTACACCTGACTTTAAGAGGACTTCAGGAGGTCTCTAGGAGTATTGAAAGATTGAATCTTTTTTTTGAGGAGGTGGCTTGCACCAGAGCCAAGTTAATTATCTCTCCTGGTCGTAGGAATCTGTGGCTGATGCAGCTCCAATGATGTGCAGGGTGAAGTGTTGCCACTTTATTGCAGAGAAGCTTTCCTTGCTCTCCCCTCCCTCCAGAACTGCTCCGCCCCACCTCCACCTAACCTCCTCCCGCCCCACCCCCCCAGCCATAGGCATTATTTCATCCAACACATATATTCAGCTGATTGGTATTAGGTGCGACCTTAGTAAAAATCACTCTGGCTGTGGTATTGTATCCACCCTCATACCAAGTAGGTAGGATCAGCGTTATCTTTTGGCTCCATGCTTTAGATACCACCTAATGGGATTAAAATCTTATTAGACTTGCCTGTTTAAAAAAGGAGTCCGGTACTAAGCATGCCACCTGTTGAAAAACCAGTTTTACAGCCATTAAGCATAGCATTTTTGTTTTCTCTTTTTTCTACATGGTTTAGGTTTTTTCACTAAATAACTTTTGTGGATGATGAAGAACTGATCAGACCCTTTTAGAATATTATTGTATTCTTAATCATTTCTCACTAGGTTAGTATTCCATGTTTACTCAAGTGTAAGCTAATAATAAAATATGGATTTCTTATTTTTTTTAAAGGTAAGAGCAATGTGAGTAATGCATGTTAACTAGAGAAAATCTGAAAAATCCAGGGAAGTGTAAAAGAAAATAAATAGCCATAAACCTACCATGTGATGTTATATTTTTGTTTCCTTTTTATGTTTGTAACATAGACATTTTACAAAATTTGAATGATATTGTGCAGCTACAGTTTTATACGAGCCCTTTCTCATATCTTTAAGTATTTTTCAGCTTTTAAAATGGAAGTCCTGTTTCTGCTCTCCAGCTTTACTTTCTAGAAGCAATCACTGTTACATTTAGTTTATATCCTTTTGGGCTTTTTTCTGTGCTCATACAGATGGAGATATATGTGCATTTAGGGGTGTGCGTGTATGCACGTGTGCACACATACATACCTGCTCATCAGTTAAAAAATCTCTAAATATAGACATGCTATGCTTTCAGCTTGCTTTTTTCATGTAACTGTTTATCATGTGAAAATCTTTAGGTCAGTACATACATAGACATAGTTCATGCTTTTTTTATGGCATCATAAGAGCTCACGAAAAGGTTGTACCACCCTGTATTAACCAGTCCCTTATTGATGCACATTCAGGTTGTTTGCAGTGTTTTGATATTACAGAAAATGAGGTAAGGAAGAGATGTGTACACGTATTTCTATAAGCTCGTGCTATTTCAGAAGCGGGATAGCTAGGCCCCAGCGTGTATACTTCCAAAATGTTGACGGATACAGCACTTTCTAATAGTCTTTCAGGGAAGAAGGTGACTATTTCATCCCCCCAGCATTAGATGATGTTCAAATCCCTATACAGTGGCCAACACAGATGTTTTTATTTTTCTGTTTTCATCATTCACATTGACAAGATTGTTCTAATATGAATCTCTAATTATTAGACAGGTTAAGCATCTTTTCATACATTTTTTTGGCCATTTGTATTTCTTTAGTGGCTTTGCTGTTTATAGTCTTTACCCTTTATTTTTCTTGGCTTGTTCCTTTTTCTGATTGATTTCCAAGAGCTCTCGGTTTATCAGGGCCAGCA
>NW_004444052.1:9026760-9037719 GCF_000243295.1 Trichechus manatus latirostris
AGTAAATTTTGATCAGTCAAAACGTATTTACTGAGTATTGCCTGTCAAAAGCCCTGGGGATCAAGAAGGAACAAAAAGACAGTTGTCTTTTCAAGGCATTTGATGTCTAGTTGATGAAATTTCTTCCTCTCACTTTTTCCTGTTCCTCTTCAGTATAATCACCAAGATGAAATTTCTTGGATTCATTGCCTTCGTCAAACTCCCTGGGGGAGAGGGGAGTTTCTAGGAGAGGCAGGGGCTTATAAGAGGGGCAGAGATATTTTAAACTTGTACCTTAATGTAAGACAGTGGATCTCACCATTATCTTAAAAAAGGAGTGAGAAACAAATTCAGAAAGTTGTAGAAGTTCTTTTACTGAAGAAGTTATTATTCCAATAGCATATAGGTGCCATGGCTATATCTACATACCTCCACCTCAGAGGGTCTTCAGGTACGTTAGAAACCTTTCTGGACCCCAGAGGTGTGCTATTGCCTCTGACAAAGGCTGAGGAGGAAAGGGGTCTAATTTCAGAGACTGTAATAGCCACTGGTTAGTTAAAATATGTGAAAGACCCCCAAATCATCAAGCTAAGAGCCCTAGACCCTGTGTGAAAAATTTCAAACTACCAGTGTCCCTCCAGCCCCGTCTAGAGGAATAACTAACACTTGTGGAATTTTTTGCATGAATGACAGCTGCTGTTTTAGGGGTGGTCTGTAACCCTTAGAAGAATTTAGCTGCGAATATTCCATTGCCTCTGCATTCCAGAATATTCCATTGCCTTTGCATTCCAGGAAGTTATAGTTGTTCTAGGTAAATCCTCTCTGGCAGGAAATCAATGCCATATAATGGGACAAAGACTTGAACCCGATTTTGAGTCCTTTCAACTTGCTGAGGACTTAGCTCTAAAGGCCAAATTTGAATACATTTAGTCCCAACAGGTGTTGCTGTTTTTTTTCTTTTGAAAGGGAAATTGTAAGGGAACAATTAAGCATTGTCGGGAACATTGTCAGGAAAAGGCAAGAGTTTTTAAATAATTACATAATATACCTGAGCCATAGTTTTAATTCTGTTTTAAACATAACTTGGAGCTGTAAATACTGTTTAAGTGTAGGCTGGGAAAGATTGTTACTATGAAAACCATTTTGGAAGTACTAAGTAATTTTATACTTTAATATTTAGTAAAATTAGATTTGCAGCACTTTTTTTTTTTAAAAGCAACCAGAGTGTAGGAAGAAAGTTAAAAAATTTTTAATGACAGAAAATCTGTCTCTCACAGGAATGAGGGAAATTATTGAAACCAGTTATATTAGGGAGGTGATACTTTGAGGAGCAATGAAAGCGCCACAGCAGGGGCCTCTGGGTAGGGTTGCCAGATTGAACAAGTGAAAATATGGAACGCCAAGTTAAACCTGAATTTCAGTTAAACAGCAAATAATTTTTTGCTGTATGTCCTGTGCAATATACTTATACTAAAAAATTATTTGTTTTTTATCTGGAATTGACATTTACCTGGGCATCCTTCCTTTCCCCCCGCCGCCCGGCAACCCTCCCTCTGGATGCTGAAGGAATTCTTCCCTAGTGATCTACCAACAGGCTCTTCAAAAAAAGCAACCAATTGCTGTCAAGTTGATTTCAACTCAGGGTGACTCTGTGTGTGTCAGAGTGGAACTGTGCTCCAGAGTGTTTTCAATGACTTAATTTTTTTGGCAGTAGATCACCAGGCCTTTCTTCTGAGGTACCTCTGGATGGGCTTGAACTTCCAGCCTTTGAGTTAGCAGCCAAGTGTGTTAACCACTTGCACCATCCAGGCTTTACAGGGGTATAAAGAGAGGTAAGTGGCTTCGTTGTTTGTTTGCAAAACCTGTTTTTTTTAGCGTTTCTCAACAAAAGAAGAGAATTACAGATGCCTCTAAATGATGATTTTTGTTATTTACAGAAAACTGTCATATCAGATGTTCACATTTTCCACATTAAAATGCTTTTCCTATAATGAAATCTGAAATTTTCTCCAGAGCTGTTTGTTCATATTCATTTTTTGATGTTTTTTTCATTATTTTCCTTTTTGGAAATGCTTTTGTGTCACCCAGTGAGACGGACTTCAGGACGCACAGTTCAGTGTTGGCAGCTTGGCTGGATGATGGAACTGTCTTTGCTCACACTTGGGCAACTTGGGGCTCTTCCTGTGGTTGTTCTTTACATGTGGACTGTAAAAACTCACAGCACTTGAGCACTGATTATTGTACACTGAAGACCCTCCACGTGCCTTGGATATATAGGCTGCTAATAGGAAGTGCAGAAAGTAGATTTGAGTGGGGACTAATCATCAAGAACAATCAGGGAACCTTCTCTAGGGCCTGCGTCCTCATCCTGTAAAAGGCAAATTAGTTAGAAGGTCAGGAATGTTTATCTACTGATCGTATTTGGTTTGTAACCTCTTAATTAGCTGGGCAGGTTCCCAGACCCAGGGCGAGTGCCTCCAAAGCATACCTGGTCTCTTAGGTCAACAGTTTTACCAACGATGCGTTTGCTGGGATGGCGTTTGCATTGGAATTGCTGGAGGAATTTCTCATCCACTTGCTGCCTCTTTTGTGTCTTGTCTTCTCGCTCTTTGATCTCTCCGGTGATAGGCCACTGTGGACTTTCCTGGGTGACAGCTGTCATACCAAGTAGTCTTTGTTGTCATGTCCCACAGAAGGAGGCAGAAGATTGGGCACAGGGATCAGTGGTTCCTTGATAGACGATGCCCTGGCACTTGTCACTTCTTGAGTTGCTCTCCTCCTGCCAGTTGAGACCCAGCCCTTAGGGGTCAAGTAGGCCAGGCCACGAGATTTCTCAGACCATTCCCCTATGTGGTCTTTGGGAGACAAATCAATGGGAAAGGAATTTCTTCCTCTGGGTCAACACCGTTTACTGAGTGCTGATTTTGTGCTGAGCACTGGAGTAGGATTTTGTGTAGACTCAGGCTAATGATTCTGTAACATGCTATTTAAAAACCTATTTTGTTTAGGGAACTATTTGTCAACAGCATGTACTAGGAATGCATTTCACCTCCAATATCCATGTTCTGTAATGTGCACCCCCCAGTGCCTGCACGTTTTTTGCTTGCCTTCCGTGTTTCTCTTCCTGCAGAACTGTCTTCTTCTGAAGGGTGCCATTTGGCCAAGCGGGGGTTGATGATCAGACACCAGGTGTGGTTCTGAATTAGAAGATGACTCTTCAGAAAATTGGAGCAAACAAATCATACCTGTGTGGGACTGGAAATGTTTTTTGGTACACTCTTACTCCTGCTATCTTCCAGCCAGAAGTGTTGATCTTGTTTGAAAAGCCTTGAATCCATATAGGATTCCACCCCTACCCCCACTCCCCACACCCCACCCCCCACCCCCTGCAACTCCTGGGTTGTCAGAGGAGCACAGGTGTCACCGAGCTAAGGGTTAGTAGCACTGTCTTGGTGCACACCTGTAGGTTTTACTGAGTTCCTTTTCTTTTTTTTTTTTAAAACATAGATTGGTGCATCTCAAGGCCTTTGGGACAATGGGAGTAGTAACACTTGGGTCTGGGGTGTGCTTCCCCAGTCACCTTTAGCCCTTCTTAGGGACTCAGGAGGGAACATATGTCACTGCAGTGGTTCTGCAGGTGGGATGTTGGCTCTCCTGAAGATCTACAAAAGGGTCTAGTTTATGTATGATGGAGATGGTCCTAGTACAATCACCCCATCTGGCTTTAGAACTTGTTAATTTATAAGAGGGTTCATTTGAATTGAATGCTTCATGTTCCAGACTCTCTGCTGACTGTTGTGGGCCCAGGAAGGTTCTCTGGGCAGCTTCAGATGTTTTCCCTCCATTTGGGGCACTTTGTGCTGTGTGTGTGTGAGACGGAGGAGCTCCCCAAAAGCCCACCTCCAGCCAGGGAAGTTCCCTGCACCACGATGGTTTTCAACGTGATCCTTCCCTAGCTGCAGTGCCTTCAGATTTCTGTATTTCCACTCCACCACTACCCCCTCTTTTTCTAAAATAATTAAAGAGCGAGGGAGTTGGGGAACATTCCTAGGCCCTTGTAGTCTGTTAAGCCAAGTGGCTTTGGCTCTGGGACTGTGATTTCCTCACTGTCCTAGACATTAGTCAGCGCGTGGGACTCTGCAGCCAGCTGTGGCTTAGGAAGCATGATGGGGAATGGTTTGGCTGCAAACATCTGCTTGTGTGTGTGTTCACTTTCAGTTTCTCAGATTATGCTCTGACCATTTTTATTATTTTCTTGCCCTCACTGAATTCCCATTAACGATGTCCACAGCTGCCAGTGTAGGAAGATGGAGCTGTTTCTCCAGGGACAAGAGTTCTGTCCTTTGTCCGGTCTCATTGTGCATATTTTGAATCCGTATCCCACTCTCTTCTTCTCCACCTTCTTGCTACGATAATTAGTGTCTCTGAGCCTTTGGTGCTTCGAGTTCATCCACAGTCCAGGCTCGGTGCAGGTTCGTTCTGAGGTGGTGGGCTGTTGAGTCATTCTTCCAGTGAGGACTTCTCCTTTCTGCAGTTCTAGCCCCAAAAGGGCCCTAGATGTATCCCCCAAAACACCTTCTCCCTCTTCACTGCTCCCACAAACACGGTCAGACACTTTTCCTCTTTGTCTGGCCTGCCCTTTATTCCTCTTGGAGCATGACATTTGAAATAAAATCTCACCTGGGGAAGTTTCAGACAGCAGCGACAAAGCCCAACTCTACCAAGGGGGAACTAATTACACAGCTAATTAGTCCTACAGATGTCATTTTACGTGATTGTTTCTTTGTGATTTGTTTGCACACATCCCACATTGCTGAGATAAGCTTCTGGCCCTGTTGGAAGATGTCTTTTTTATCAGACTACAAGGAGTAGTCTGTGTTCTCTTCATCCTTTAAGCCCCAGTGGCACATCCCTTGTTTTCCAGAACACTTTCTCCAGCTACTGCAACCACAGAGCGGATCTTTGCCCTGAATGCCTGTCACACTATTTGGCCCTGAGCTAGCCTCTGGGTCATGTGTCCATCTGTCTCCCCAACTGGTTTGTGAACATCTTGAGAATACGTGGTGGCTAGAATCCAGCACGACAAGAGACAGGTAGATACTCAGTAGATAGTTACCCATTTCTTTTTCTTCATTTTCTTGTTTTTACTGAAGGCAAGTTTGTTTGTGAGGAAAGTAGCTGAGGAGTGTTTGAAAGATGCCCTTTGGAGGCCAGATGGTTAAAGTGTATAGAATATCAGTGATATGAATAGTGCAATTGAACACCTCTTGTTGTTGTTGCTAGGTGTCATTGAGTCAGTTCTGACTCATAGTGACCCTGTGTACAATAGAACGAAACATTGCTTGGTCCTGCACCATCCGCGCAGTTGTTGCCGTGTTTGAGCCCATTGTTGCAGCCATGGTGTCAGTCCATCTCATTGAGGGTCTTCCTCTTTTTCGCTGACACTCCACTTTACTAAGCTTGATGTCCTTCTCCAGGGACTGCTCCCTCCTGATAACATGTCCAAAGTACGTGAGAGGAAGTCTTGCCATCATCACTGCTAAAGAGCATTCTGGCTGTACTTCTTCCAAGACAGATTTGTTCATTCTTTCGACAGTCCATGGTATATTCAGTATTCTTTGCCAGCACCATAATTCAGAGGCATCAGTTCTTCTTCGATCTTCCTTATTCATTGTCAAGCTTTCACATGCGTATGAGGCTATTGAAAATATCATGCACTGTGTCAGGCGCACCTTAGTCCTCAAAGTGACATCTTTGCTTTTTAACACTTGAGAGGTCTTTTGCAGCAGATTTGCCCAATGCAATACATCATTTGATTTCTTGGCTGCTGCTTCCATGGGCATTGATTGTGGATCCAAGTAAAATGAAATCCTTGACAACTTCAATCTTTTCTCTGTTTATCATTATGTTGCTTATTGGTCTAGTTGTGAGGATTTTTGTTTTCTTTAGAGGTGCAATCCATACTGAAGACTGTAGTCTTTGATCTTCATCAGTAAGTGCTTCAAGACCTATTCACTTTCAGCAAGCAATGTTGTGTCATCTGCATATTGTAGCTTGTTAATGAGTCTTCCTCCAATCCTGATGCCGCATTCTTCCTGTAGTCCAGCTTCTTGGATTATTTGCTCAGCATACAGATTGAGTAAGTATGGTGAAAGGATACAACCCTGATGCACACCTTCCTGATTTTAAACAACTCATGCATAGGACCAGAAAGGGTCCTTGGAAGCAGAGACGGAGAGTCAGGAAGGAGATGGTGTTTTCTTTCCCTCTACACTAATGGGTCATGATCCACAGTTTAAAAAACATTTTTATACAGTATGTGAAGAGGAGTTGATAACTTGGTAAGAGCAGTCAAATGTGTACACTGGAGTTATCCAAGTATGTAAGGAAATGGAGGGAAGGAGAAATCATATCCAATTGGTTAGATCAGAAAGACCTCATGGAAAAGGGGAAAGCCAGTATTTGGGCAAGATGTGCAGAGAGAGTAATTGCATACAAGGGTGAGCTGGGCAAAGGGCAAAGGCAGATTCATTGTTCTATTTACCGAACTTGAGGCCATGTCACTGGACTAATGTTAATATTTAGAACTTCCTTTTTTGTTGAAGCCCAAAAGCTAGGACTTATCTGCAGGGCCTCTTACTGTTCTACTCCCATATAGCCAAACCATCAACAGATCTACTGCGTCTTTCTTCAAAATATGTTCCCACCATCCTCCCATGTAGGCCGCACCATCATCTCTCACTGTCTCAACTGTTTCTAGTCTTGTCCCTTAGGATCCACTCTCCACACAGTGATTTTTATGAAGATGAAAATTAGGTCATATCACCTGTTCAGCATCATAACAACATGCCAACCTCCAGTGACAGACAGTTGGTAGCTGCACATAGGTGCATTGGCCAGGAATTGAACTCAGGTCTCCTGCATGGAAAGCAAGACTTCCAAATTTTTTACTGTGCCTTACAAACCCTTCTGTGGTCTGGACTTCTCCCACTGCACTGACTTCATCTTGTAACACTCTCCCCCTTGCCCACTACACCTCAGCCATACTGGCCTTCTTACTATTTCTTCAGCATGCCAAGCTCGTGTCTGCCACAGGGCCCTTGCGCTAGTTGTTTCCACTGCCTGGAATGTATTTCTCTGACTTACTGAGCTCTTGACAAATGTCTGGTCTTCTGAGAAGCTTTCCCTGACCACCTCCTCTCAAGTAGCTGTGCCATCACTTGCTTTCAAACCATCCTAGTTTACTTCTTTGCATGCATTTATTATGTTTTTCTTGTTTTTTCATTTATTTGTCTCCTAAGAGAGTAGGGACTTTAATTGCCTTGTTCGTGGCTATGTCATCAGTGCTTAGAATGATGTCTGCTATTAGCTCAATAAATATTTATCAAATTCTAAAAGTAGCAGCGAAATATGCCCATGGTTTATTTGGTTTATTTCTTCCCCTACGATCTGGTGTAGCAGCCCCCTCTGAATGCATCGCTCTGCAAAATTCAGAGCTCAAAAGGATATGTTGTGATAAACTGGATGAGCCACATGGACAGGGGATTCCAGAGCCATTTGCAGCGGCGTCAGCTGTCATCAGTTTTCCCCAGATCTGTGTTTCTGTAACAGCCTGCTGAGAAACAGCCCAGCAAGACTGTACAGCTTGTGTCAAAGCATTTTGAAAATTCCCACGACCTGTATCCCAAGGTCTGCCCAACAAAGTCACAGCTTCTTCTACTCATCACTCTCAGAGAGGACGATATTGCGTGGAAAGAACAATGGTGCTTTGCCCCTTTTACTTTGTGTTATAGTCCATTTGTAGCCTCTCTCCTTTACTTAGTTGTAAGATCCTTAACAGTAGAATCTGTTTATTCTCCTTTAACTTTGTATCCATCCTAGTTTCTTACAGATATTAAGTACTCAGCAAATGTCAACTAAAGATTTAGTATCGAAAGACAGTCTTAGATGTAGAAATTTAAAGATTAGGTTCAGCCCCTACATCCTGTTGTTAGCTGCCATCAAGTCGGCCCCAGCTTATGGCAACTCCATGTACAGTGGAATGAAATGCTTTCCGTAGTGGGACCCATACGTAAGGCGAAAATTCTACCCCTGAGCCACCACCACTTCCCCCTTCAAAAGCCTGCTCCATCGGTTTCCCTGGGATCTCCTCTGCTGCTTTCACTTCTCCTCTCCCAGGGCAAGTGTACGTGTCTAAATGGTGCTAATTGGTCCCAGATCTGGCTGCCACCACTCCCCACCCCCCTCAACAGTGTTACTGGTGGCAGAACATATTCCCAGTAAGACAGGAACTCCCATCTGCTTTGCTCCTCCTACTGCATCCTCAAGCCACACAACTTTGAGCACCTTCTGTGAGCGCAATAATGTATATGCTTCTTTTGGGCCATGGCTTTTAAACTTTACTGACCGTCGTCCAAAAAGAAATACATTTTACATTGGTGACCCAGCAAGTTCATATAGATTAGATATTCTATATATGTAATTGAAACAAAATTTTACAAATAATATTTATCCTTAGTTCATATGCTACATTCTGATACTTTCTATTCTATCCTATACTAGTGTTATTTTATTTTTTAACAAATGCTGGTTGTGGTATAGTATATTGATTTCATAATCTAGTAATACAGTGACTCTCCACCTGGGGAGCTTAAAAAAATGTGCCTGGCCCTGACTCCCAGAATTTCTGAATTAGTTTTCTGTTGGCTTCTAATGTGCAGTCCTGGATTGAAACCTACTGTTTGAAAAACACTGCTATACAGTGTGCAAAGAGGAGTTGATAATTTAGTAACAGTAGTCAGATTTGTACACAAGAGTTACCCTATTCTTTAGGGAGATGATGGAAGGAGGGAAAAACCACATCCAATTGGTTAGATCAGAAAAGGGGACTCAGTGTTTGGGCAAGATTTGCAAAGGGAACAATTGCATAGAAGGGTGTGGGCAAGGGACAAAGGCAGATTCATTCTTCTTCTTGCAAACCAGAAGCCATGTCACTAGACTAATTTTAATAACTGGAGCTTTCTTTCAAATATTTGTGGCTAGTACAGCTTTTAAAGGAAAATCGGTTGTGGACTAGACATTTCGTGCCATAAAACCGAAAACCAAACCCATTACCGTCGAGTTGATTCCAACTCGTGGTGACCCTGTAGGACAGAGTAGAACTACCTCATAAGGTTTCCAAGGAGCAGGGTGGATTTGAACTGCTATCGTTTTGGTTAGCAGCCAAGCTCTTAACCACTGAGCCGCCAGGGCTCCTTTCATACCATAACATACTGTAAATTTGGGCCTTTTTAGTGTTTGCTAGTAAGAAAATCTACTCAAATGATCTGTTAAAATAATAAAAAAATAAAATAAAAACTCATAGACAAATATTGAACCATAGTTAATGCTCTGCACGGTGAAATATTTGGGCAGTGAAGTGTACTGGTGTCTTCACTTGGCTTTGAAATGTATCAGAAGTATACAGTGCATTGATGGCTGAATAGAAGGATGCTTAGATGGACAGCAAAGTATTACTTCTAGCATCTGAGTAGTGAGCATATAGGTATCTGCTATATGATTCTTTTAATTTTTTTCTATGCTATTTGTCATAATTACAGTGTGCATGCAGGGATAGCAAAACTTAATGGTTAGGTATTCTTTCCTCTCTGAACTCCACCAAGTAGAAAACACATGTTTGATACAGTGTCTTTCCTCCACCCCTGCTGTCCTCCCCTCCACCTTCCCACTCCATAAAGAGACTGATATTGATGTTATGTTGTGTCTTTGAAGAGAGGGATTAGATGAGTTATTTCTGTTTTTGCAGGCAAGTGCATACATTCTGTGGGAGGCAGAAACATACCCAGTTGAGACGTCTCAAAACAACTACATAATAGCCAGTGAAGTCCAACAGGCTCTTGGGCCACTCCAGGGTTATTGAGATGCCCAGTAGATGCCAGGCTCTTGTACAGATTACAAGACTTTAAGATGGAAGCCCAAGTGCCTTTAAAAACCAAAACCAAAACAAAACAAAAAAATCAATGTAGCTCTTGAGATTTTAAAGGGGGAACAATTCCCTGGTATCAGGCTGCCTTCTCTGAATCCCAGCACCTGCGCTTCACATGGCTTTGGACACGTCATTTAATCCCTCTCCGTTCTTCATTTCATGAGCCGGAATGGACTAGATGGCAGTGGGTTAGAGTTCTTCATCTGTAAAATGGTCTCACAAAACTCCTGCCTGATAGAGCCATTGAGCAAATTAAGTGAGATAATACATGGAATGTGCCTAAAGTGGTAGTGAGCATATAGCTCCAAAAAAATGTGTTATTCTTCAAGAATACCATTTTTCTTTGTTAGATTTTCTACTGTCTTGTGTAGACCACAAAATTGAAGTTATTTTATAATTTGGTTTTTATTAACTTTGAACTTGATACACTTTTGGTTTGGAAGGCAGAAAGGCTGGTGGTTTTTTTGGTGTGGAGGAAGGGGAAAGAATTTCCCTTAAGAGAAATGAGACCAGTGTTTAGTGAAATGATTTGGTGCAAGTAATTGAACCTTGGGCAAGTCTGTAGTGGCCCCATCTGAAGAATGAGGGGCTTGGACAGGCCATTAAATCCCCTTCAAGGTCTAAGAGCGCATGTTTGCAGGACTTTTTTTTAAGGAATACTTCTGTCTCTTAAGTTATGGGGTAAGATGTGAGCTGGTGAAGTACTTACGAAAATTAGAAATTAATCCAAGTCTAGCTTTATTTTTGCTACCAGTTGCCCAGCCCCTTATCTGAGAAGTGCCCAAAATGTCTTCAGCTGAGAGAGAAGTGAGCAGTGGAATTACTTTTACTGATATAATTTTTAGATATTGTCCTGCATAGCCTGGGAACTTCAGAATTTGATTTTTTTTTTTTTTAATGGGATATCCTTGTAAGCATCAGCACATCCATTCTTCCCTTATGTGACCAAAGTAAGACGCCGTGGGAATTTAGGTTGGGAAACTGGTATATAGTAC
>NW_004444052.1:9037997-9039321 GCF_000243295.1 Trichechus manatus latirostris
TGTCTGTCTGTCTGTTTTTAAAGCTAATGCATAATCACTACAATCCAGAAATGAACAGCATAGACTAGGGCAAAGATTGAAATCTGAAAGTTAAATTCTAGTTAAACTAGAATGCATTAGCATTGATGTCTTCTTATGTTTTGTATTTTTATCTGTTTATGTTTTGTAACCTTGGCAATACACAGAAAATTGTAAAGGGGGAACAGCCTCTGAGCATAAGCGCGGTGGTACCTGGCACTGCAAAGCTGCCATGCCTGCCTTGCCAAAGGGACTTCACTTATATTGAAAACCACAGAGTCCGTGGCATGGATGACTTAACATTGCCTTAGGAGTCTTCCTTTAGTGTTTACATTGGTGTCCCTGCCTGTAGCTGTCCCATCCCTGGCTCCATTCACAGCGAGGAACACCTGCAGTCAAGTATGCAAAACCGTTTCCATGGCAACCCATTGTTGCCCATTAATTTCAAATATTCCCAATTTTTTCTTCGGCTAAAACTTTAAAAAAAATTATTGTTATTATAATCATGCATCTTGCCTCTTCCCTATTTGTACATTGAAAGTTAATCTCCTTGGCTACTCAAATTTTGGATGTTTCTCCCACACACCCACCTCCTCTGAAAGCTGATTTTTTTTCTTTAACAAAGTAAATGGGTAATCTTGGGCTCTCTGATTGCAGCTGTGAGTCAATGAGTGGGAGGAGATGCCTTCCTTCTTGATTAGAAGGGAGAAAAACAATGAGAAATAATATTTAGCATCTGAAACTATGTGCAAAGTATGTACAACAGAAAAATATCCCCAAGTTCATTGCTCCCTGATGATTAGATCAACGTGAGCAGATCTGGAAAGCAGACTTGAAAACAGAGCAGCTCTGTGTAACTTGAATGGCGAATTTAATGTATACTGTCAGGACTGAGTTCAGCAACATAAGGTTCCTGCTGGTGTCCTTTTGGTGTGTAAGGAACGAGTCCACAACTTATGTGTGGAAACACCTATGAAATCAAATGCAAATCAATGGCAATAGCATATTAAGCTTGCAAATTTGAACACAAATGAGAAAATGCAAAAGAAAGTTTTGCATAGCAACACTCATTTCACATGTGGTAATTATTACTATCAAATATGCTATTGTAATGCCCATGTTGTGAGGTGTAGCTCAATTATTATTCCTTGTGCCAAATTTTACATTTTCTAAGTATTGTATGCAAGTCTTTTGCATTTCTTACACGCTTGGGTGTAGGTAATGATTCTGTCATTTGTTGTCAGTATAAACATAATCTCTCTCATTTTAGAAATAAATACTATGCTTGTTTTCTTCCCTCTTCGGT
>NW_004444052.1:9040215-9046845 GCF_000243295.1 Trichechus manatus latirostris
TTATCTTTTTGAGAATCATCTTTCACATGTAATGATAAAAAGATTAGACTTGGATCAGAGCTTGGGGTGGAATAGAGGGAGTCAGCTGATTCCCTGAAAGCTTTCTCAAACTGCGCATTTCTGTCACCAACCCATCATCCCCAGATGGGTCCTCCCTAAGTTAGGTAGCTAGCTGCCTTGTAGTCGACTCCAGCTCGTGGTGAACTTATGTACAACAGAACCAAACTGTTTCCTGGCACCGCATCATCCTCATGATTGCCAGCATGTTTGAGTACATTGTTGTGGCTACTGTGCCAGTCCATCACACCAGGGGTCTCCCTGGCCCCTGCTGGCCCAATACTTCACCAAACGTGATGTCTTCCTCTAGCAATGGATCCCTCCTGATAACATGTCCAAAGTTAGTGAGTTGAACAATGTTCTGTTATGATCCATACAGTTTTCTCTGGCTAATTTTCAGAAGTAGATCTCCAGGCCTTTCTTCCTAATATGTCTTAGTCTGGAAGCCCAGAGAAGTCTGTCCACCATGGGTGACCCTGCTGGTATTTGAAATACCAGTGGCCTAGCTTCCAGCATCGCAGCGACAAGGAAGCCAGCACAGTATGACAAACTGACAGATAGGTGGTGGCTCCCCAAGATAGAGTCCGTGAAGTTGAAGTAGTGTAAGTGGGACCATCCCTCTGCCTGTGGGGTATTGAGAAATTGAAACAGGCTATAAGAATTCGTCAGTTTTATTCCTTGGGTCAGAACAGGGTGCTACTGGGGTGGTGGTCTCAGAAGGATAGAAGCGACTTCCCTGGGGTAATTTTATATGAACAGGGGTCTGGTTTAGGATCGTAACTTTGTTCTTGTTCATTTTGGGATGTGGGGCCTGGAGGTTGGGGGCCTGTTGTAATTGAGGTGCAAGCACTCTCCTAACCTTCTTAGAGATCCTTGGTGAGCAGGCTGCCCCCCACCCCAGCAGCCAGGAAACCACGACTGGGTGGGCCATTTGCATAGATTCAAATCTCCAGTTCTGTACACATGGAAAGTAAAGGGGCCCTTGCTTCTTTGGGACCAACCTAAACCATTTTTTCTACCGTATGCATGTTTGAAAGGACATGCTCTTGTATCTCCCACTCCACTTTCCATCGTAAGCCTTTTCCTTTTTTTCTGTGTCAGCGTGGAGCACCCTAAACAGTTAAACCTGTTGCCTGGCCTTGGCACAATGCCAGCCTCGTGGGGCACTGTGCTGGCTGGGGGCTCCCAGCACATCCTGCTTCCCGAAGGCAGAGCAGCGGTGGGTTTCAGCAGGAATTAAACAATTACCTAGTCTTAGTCCTCCCCACCTTCCGTGGATTGACTCTCTAAATTGTCAGCCTGTTGACATTTTAATGCGAATTATGTCATGTGGTATCCCCTTTGATTTCGACATGCCTCAGTTTGTAAATACATGAGCCACTCAAAGGCTTGTGGTTAGTGTACACTCTGGAGGCCTCGGGCTTTTTGGTGGGGGAGAGAGCGCTGGAAAGAGCACAATGCAGGGAGTGTGCCTGGCGTGAAAAGCCTCTTCCAGTCACCCAGGGCAGATCCAGAGGGGCAGCTGGCTCTGCATGCCGGGCTGCTCACTCTCTAGCCCCTCCCAGGGCACCAGGAAGGCCACCACCTTTGGGTCCAAGTCCCATGGTATTTTCTGGGGTGCATTGACGGACGAACGCGTCCTCAAAGGCACTGTGCAGCTCTGCTCCTCCTTATGTCAAGTGTGGAGTCACCTCCCCCACATCACCAGCACCTGGAGAAGAAATAACTTATTTTTAGATTCATTGACAAATCAGGAGGCCAAGGGAGCATTACCTGGAGCAGGTGTTTTCCTGGCAAGGGCTTGGCTCTCGCAGTGAGATGATGATTTGAGAAGGATTCTTAAAGTGATGATTGGTGGGGACTGAGAAGACTCGTTTGTGTAGGAGAGGAAGGAGGAGTAGAACCTTGAAGGTTTAGATTCCACAAGTGAAATTTAAGGAAAGAAATATCGAAATAGACTTCCAGAGGCAATTTCCCAGTGAGAACAGTTGAGAAACCCCTGAGCCAGGACTCTCCTCCAGCTCACTGTCCTTAACACCTATTTTCTAACCTCTGCTCTCCTCATTTGAGACTTAAAATTTAGCAACCCTGGAGGAGCTGGCTTCTTGGAGGTCTTTTGTATGTAGCATATCAGTGGTCTAAAAAGTTAGCAATTTCAGATGTAGTGTGTTACAGCCAGAGGAGGCTGGCCAGGATGACGTCAACTATAGACCCCAAGAATGGACCAGAAGTAGGAAAGTTGGTCTCTGCTTCTCATGGAAGAGGCGGGAACATGTAATCTTCCCCTGTCTGACTACAGCGACCGCTGGTCCTGCTGTCTGGGTTGGAATTTGGCTGACTTACAAAAAAGTCATGGGATCTTTAATGGCCATGGGTGGTCGGGACCTGTTTCCCACATGCTGAGTAATTCCAGTTTCATGTGTGAATAATGCCCATATTAAAGCAGTTACAGCTAGACATAATCTGAAAAGGAAGAAGGGACCTAAGTTCCCATTCATCAGAGACACTCCCAGCTCATTTGAGAAAGGACTGGTAACTTTCAGGAGGGCTACAAAAAGTTTTTTCAGTGGATTCTGTATTTTAATTTGTTTTTAAATTGTTTTTTAAAAGTTGTAATAGAAACGAGTGTTTGATAAGTGGAGTTGTTGCAGAAATACCTTCTTTTGCCTCCTCCATGGATTATCCAGCCTTTATTACTTAGAGATATAGGTGAAAAGGAGGGTGGAACAGAATATGTGTGTTTGTGTGTGTGTGAGAGAAAGAGAGCGAGAGAGAGCGCACTTCACACAGTCTCCTGAGGAAGTAGTTCGTTGGCTACTATGGGAAATTATATTCTATCTCTGTGCAATATGAAGTTAGAGTTTAACTGTAAGAGCATACGTGAAAGAAAATGACAAGATATTGTACTCATGGCCCATAAGAACATTTATCCTTGCTAATTAAGAAGTAAAAGTTCAAGTTTCCAAGTTAAAGCACAACAGTGACTTCCCAGGTATAAAGTGAGCCCCATGCTTTAAAAACGTTGTTTGCAACATGTGAAAAAGTCTCATTTTCCTACTTCCTCTGTATTGTAGTGAATATAAGTTAAACCTTGGAAATATACATTCAGATACAGTTTTAGGGCCCTTTTCAATAAACTGATAGGTATTATGTAACTTGTTGGGGAGAGGGGAGTACCAGCCTGCACCACTTTACATTTCATTCACCTCTTTCAGAGGATGTAAAACTTGTGGTCACCGCCCACAGGTAGCTAGTTACCCATTCCAGCCACCTGAGCAAGTAATCAGGGAAGGAGTAGGCCAGAAGGTAACACTTGGTTTTCCAGCTCTATAAATGAGAAGAATTAATTCTGGATGTTTGTAGAGTTGAAGCATAGAAGGGAGAGGCTCAACTAATTTGCTTTCACTCCTTCCTTCCTTCTTCCTCAGTTATTCCTTCAAAAATAAAGGCAACTCAAGGCAGTGGAAAGATCCAGAATGGGGTGGATGGATACCGGTTGGGAGCTGTTTTTTAGCACAGCTGGGAAGCGTCATTTTTAGGCCTACCCATTCTTGATCACCCAATGTAAATGTGGCATTGCTGCTATGTTTGAAGCTGTTTAATCTGACCTATGACAAGCCCGTACCCTCTGAAATTATCTGGCAGCCAGTGGCTCTAGAATTCTCTCTTTATAGAGTTAGTTACCTCAAGATTATTTTTATTGGGCTTTATTAAAAAAAAAAAAAATACACATATATATATAGCTAGCTAGCTAAAACCAGTTGCTGTGGAGTCGATTCTGACTCATGGCAAACCCCTTGTGTTTTGGAGTAGAACTGTGCCCCATAGGGTTTTCATGGCTGCGACCTTTAGGAAGTGTATCACCAGGCCTTTCTTTCAGGTGAATTCAGACCACTAGATGGGTTCGAACTGCCAGACTTTTGGTTATAGCTAGCTAGCTAGATGTTGAAATAATTGACAGGGTAAAAATGCACTTGACTAACTGTAGCCAACCTGAACATTGATGGTGGCCGAGAATTGTTCAAAAAGAAGAAGCCGACCAGCCAAGGGAAAATGGGCAGCCGAATGAACTGTTTCTATAGCACAGCAATGGCTTTGTATTAACTTCACATTCCAGCTTGTCCTGGCTCCAAAGATTATTTGCATAGCACACAAACAGCAGATTGTACAGTATATACAGGTATCGCCAGGATTGGCACTTGACCATGAATATGAATGGGACCTGTGTGTCCCTGTTGTAGGACCTCCCCAAACCCTCCCTACCCCCCCACCCCCGCCCCGTTATTGCCTGGCCAGGGTTCAAACTTACCAGTGGGGGCGCCTGAGTCAGACCCATCTGTGTTCTCACTTCTTGCATTTGGATAAAGGACAGGAGGAGATGGGATTAAAAGCCCATAGGGAAGAAGTGCGCCGAGGAAGAAAACCCAGGAGGTTAGTTTAATAAGAAGAGAAAAAAAGGGGAAGTTGGGCAGGGGGCGGGGGAGGGGAGGAGATAAATGAGAGAGTGAATGAGAAGGATTTCTGACAACTAATTCTCCTTGCTCTAACCCATGACAGAATTAATCACACATTAACACACCGACAGCAAAATTAATGTCATATGCAAATTAATAGTGCAGGCTTTGCATTCAACAGCCTGTTGGCTTTTTAAGACCGAGGTTGTAGCTACACCCACCCAGCCCATCAGTTGGCATGCTCCCACCCCACCCTCATTCTGCCTAAGAACACCCTGTAAAACTTTGTAACTGAAGCGACATCCCATCCGCTGCCTTGAAGCAACTGATGTCAAAATCCATAGCCAGATCCTTGTGAGAGCTGAGTCAGGAATAAAACAAACTTTGGTTAGGAGCCCGTTTGGCTCTAATACTTTTTTTTCTTTACCTGCCACCGTAGTTTCACCATCAGTGAATATCCTTGTAACCAAATAACCAAAGCACTGGTTGTTTTCTGGAAACATTCACAGGAAGCTTCCGAAATGTTGCTTTTGAGATGCTGTCATTAAAAGGGGAAATGGGTTGGTGGGAACAAGGAATGGTAATAAGATAACCAGTTGCCTTCAAGTCGACTCGGACTGAGGGCAACCCCATGTGTACCACAGTAGAAGAGTACTCCACAGGGTTTTCAGTGGTTGATTGTTTGGAAGTAGATCACAAGGCCTTTCTTCTGAGGTTCCTCTGGGTGGACTCGAACCTCTAACCTTTTGGTTAGCAGCCAGTCATGTAAACCATTTGCACTACGCAGGGACTGCACAGCATGGTCAAATCTGAAGTAATTCTAGTTTTAACTATGAACCACTGAGTGAGTTGTTTTACGTGGCTTCCAGTCGGTTTGACTTATTGACGCTGACTCTAAAAGAGAAAACGTGAGCATCTCCTTGATGCTAAAATTGAAAAAAAAAAAAAAAAAAAAAGATTAAATAAATAGCAAGAAGAAAGAACAGCACATTTTATAACATTTTGGCTGCTTAGCTTTAGTGGCTTGGGGCAAGTGCGGGCTAGCCACATTACAGCTGATGACTAACCTGCTTGTGAATTTGTCATCTGTGATAATAATTATTTTGACGTTTAATGAGTAATAGCGCTGTGCACCAGGCATTATACAGAAGGCAGAGGCGTGATCCTGCCCGGGAGGTGCATCACTTAAACCATAAGGACGAGGTGATTCAAAGTAGGATAAAAACGGGTAACTCTTTATGTTGATTGGGAATGAGTATTGGCATTTTCTTAGTGCTGCTGATTTCTTTAGCTTTTTCATTAGCTCCCACTTCATCTACTACCAAGGAGAGGAGACTTGAGATTGATGAGGTCACGGCAGAGATCTGGGGAAGCAATATTGATGGCTGTGGAATAGTCTTACTTCCTGGGCATACTGGTGCTGCCTGTTCATTGTGTGCATAAAAGAGCCTTGGAGACCCACGGGCTGGCCTGAATTGGGACCGTGGAAATTGAGACCCTGGGAAGTCACCAGTCTAATACTTTAGTTTTGTTAGTGAAGTGAGAGTGAGAATAAATCAAGTATAGAAGATTTATATAGAGATACACACACGTAAATTCTTGTGTGTGTGTGTGTGTGTGTGTGTGTATGTCTTCTACCTTTGATTCGTTCATATACACGTACGTATATACACATACATGCCTTCTCTATCTGATATCCATATATATATTTGTCAGCTTATATACACACATAAACACATACATACAGCTGATCCTCATTATTCATATATTCCATATTCACAGGTTCGCCTGTTCTCTAGAAATATTTGCAACACTTTCATGGTCATTTGCAGACATGTGGATATGCAGAGTGGTGAAAAACTCCCAGTTGAGGTCAGACAAGGCTGATTTGTTCTTGTTGTTGTTGCTAGGTGCCATCAAGTTGGTTCCGACTCATAGTGACCCTGTGTACAACAGAACGAAACACTGCCCGGTCCTACGCCATCCTCATGATTGTTGTTATGCTTGAGCCCATTGTTGCAGCACTGTGTCAATCCATCTCATTGAGGGTCTTCCTCTTTTTTGCTGACCCTCTACTTTACCAAGCATGATGTCCTTCTCCAGGAACTGGTTCCTCCTG
>NW_004444052.1:9047455-9051748 GCF_000243295.1 Trichechus manatus latirostris
TCCAGCTTCTTGGATTATTTGCTCAGCATACAGATTGAATAAGTAGAGTGAAAAGATTCAACCCTGACGCACACCTTTCCTGACTGTAAACCGCGCAGTATCCCCTTGTTCCGTTCGAACGACTGCCTCGTGATCTGTGTACAGGTAGGTTCCTCATGAGCCCAATTAAGTGTTCTGGAATTCCCGTCCTTTGCAATGTTATCCATACTTTGTTATGATCCACACAATCTAATGCCTTTGCATAGTCAATAAAATGCAGGTAAACATCCTTCTAGTATTCTCTGCTTTCAGCCAGAATCCAGCTGACATCAGCAGTGATATCCCTCATTCCACGTCTTCTTCTGAATCCATCTTGAATTTCTGGCAGTTCCCTGTCGATGTACTGCTGCAACTGCTTTTGAATGATCTTCAGCAAAATTTTACTTGTGTATGATATTAATGATATTGTTTGATAATTTCCACATTCTGTTAGATCACCTTTCTTTGGAATGGGCATAAATGCAGAGCTCACAGGGACTTTATGGAACATAACTGCTGGAATGATGAGAATCAACTATAGATACGTGTATGCATATAAATATATACACATATATGGTGTCCCTAGGTGGTATAAAACAGTTAATGTGCTCAACTGCTAACCAAAATGTTGATGATTCAAGTCCACACAGAGGCACTGCAGAAGAAAGTCCTGGTGATCTACTTCTGAAAAGTCAGCAATTGAAAACTCTGTGGAGCACAGTTCTACTGTGACACACATAAAATTGCTGTGAGTTGGTGTCGATTCGACTACAAACTGGTTTTTTATATGCACCTATGACTGTGTATATATTTGCTGTAGTGTTTGTGTATGGTAGAGCACCTTGTTGCGGTTGTGTGCCATGAAGTCAAGTCCGACTCATAGCGACCCTATAGGACAGAGTAGAACTGCCCCATAGGGTTTCCTAGACTGTCGTCTTTACAGGAGCAGATCACCAGCTATTACTAATTTCATCAGTTCATATAGTGATTTTATTGCATATAGACTTAATGCTCTATCTGAGGAGCCTGGTACTGCCAGAGCAAGAAGCAAGATGGGTGGATTCTCTCCTGGCCTTAGTTCTGACATGTACCAGCCCCAGAGTTATTAGGAGTAGATAACATGGTGGATACGAAAGAGTTCTTAAGACTGTAAAGCACGTAGCAATCTAAAGTGTATCTCTTAAGATCGTATCTCATCACACAAGGTAATGTCATAGGCAAAAAGTAGCTAATGGGAGAGCGCTTGGAGTAAAGAGTGCTGCATTAAGCCATGTTTGGCCGCACCTATGCTTACCCAGCGCTCACTTTTGCTCCAGCCTCAGATTCTGGTTGAATGTGGTAACCAGATGAATCTCCTTGCTGTGCATGTAAGGTAGACCCAGACTGGTATTTCTTTCCTCTGTGCACTGTCGAGTAAGGACCAGTCCTTACCTTGATTGTCACGCCTCCTGTGCGTGGGATAGAATGTGATGAACTTAGACTGAGAGAGAAGGAACAAGTGATAGCAGCCAAGGAAATGTCTCTTGTCTGCACCAAGTGGACTGAGCTGGGTGACCTGGGATGAGCCTCAACGTCCCAGTGGAGTGGTTTGGGAGTATGATGGGGAGCTAAAGCTGGTTTAACAGAGGGGTGATTCAGTGGTAGAATTCTTGCCTTCTTAGCAAGAGACCCAGGTTCAATTCCTGGCTAATGTGCCTCATGCACAGCCATCACCCACCTGTCACTGGTGGCTTGTGTGTTGCTGTGAGGCTGCACAGGTTTCAGTGGAGTTGCCAGACTAAGACAGACTATGAAGAAAGGCCTAGTGATTTACTTCTAAAAACCCAGCAATTGAAAACTGCATGGATCACAACAGTCTGATCTGCAGCCGATCACGGGGATGGCACAGGACCAGGCAATGTTTCATTCTGTTGTGTGTGTGCTGATCATGAGCCGGTGGCTAACTCAGTGGCAGCTAACAATAATACCAAACCTGAGGGTGTATGCAGAAGTAATTACAGAGAGAAAAATTTGGATGTAAAGAGAATACTCAAAATACAGTGCTTTGGATGGCACTGCCTGTGATTCAAGCTCTCAGAAAGACAATTAGGTATGTACTTTCTGGCTCTTGTGTCCCTGAAATGTGGAAAAGTGATCTGATGTTCTCCTTCTTGGAGCAGGATGTAGGTTTGGAGGGGTGGCTGTGTCCTGCAGATGCGGCAAGGCTGAGGGGAATGAAGTGAGGCCCTCCATAGCTAGTACCCAGAAGTGCCCTTCAGTGGCACTTGGTTTTGGAGCAAACTGGCTGTGTACCTCCATGCCTGACTGGGAGCCAGGCCTGCACTAGTTTTGCATCTGTGCATGTGGCCATTTAAATTTTTCCCTGGATGGCCTTGCCTAGGATACTGCCTGCTGCCAGCGAGGGTTGCTAGGAAACCAGCAGAGGCCTGTCTTCTCCTTGCTCAGGACAAGGCCCCAGCCAGCTTCCTGGGGCCTGAACCCAGCACGCATCACAGGGAACATGAGTGCTGAGCCCAGTGCTCTGTCCCCTTTTGCTCTCTGCCCTGATCCTTTCCCTCAAGACACCACGATGCCTTTCTGCACATCCATTGGCTATTTGCCACCCAGAAGCATTCAGAGGAGAATATGGCATGACAGCCGACCCTCTCATGCCTGTCATATTAGTATGAAGATGGCTTTATCACGGGAGGAGGGTAGCTTCAAATCCCAATGAAAACGAGATTGCCTCTAATTTTTTTCCCAGAATCTTCCTAGGGTCACAACCAAGCAGACAAATCCTCTCTCAATTGTCTTTCCCTCTCTCTCCACTGAACCCACGTGACCTTCCCCTACAGCCCTAAGTGTCTCCTGCTTCCTAAGCAATGCCTGATGCCTTTTGAAGAGAAGAAAAGCTGAATGCATGCTTGGCTGTGCGTCCTGGAAGAGAGTAACCAAGGCCACATTTCTATGAAGAACTTGTCCAAATTCCTAGAAGCTGCATCTCCTGGAAGCCTTGTTGACTACATTGCCCTGTTACCTCACAGTCGTATAAGCATAATGGTGGCGTGGTGGGAGAAGGAGCCAGCAGGGGCTGTGATTCAAAAGACTAAAGAATGCTTATGTGTTATGTAAGGATCTTCCCTCTGGGTTTTGTTTGATTTATTTTCAAACCTATGGAAGTTGTATTCTTCCGTTTGAGGATACTGCTCTGCAGGTTATACACAGACAGGCAGTTTTCCCCTAAATGTTTATTTTATGTTGATTATATTCCTAATCAGGAGGGAGTGCATGGGCTCTTGTGTCTGGTTGGTGAGTGCGTAGAATTGTTTAAGTTTTCTGTCGATGCATATCATAGTGTAAAGCAAGCTTGTTTTTTGGTGGGCCCTCTGACTTCTGGGCATTGATGTGCATGAAATGCTATTTATCACAGCATTTCTCATTCCATTAAAAAATGGTAAGCTGTTCCTTTGGACTAGTTAAATAAATTGTAGCATGTCCTTGCTATGGAATACTATGCAGCTATTAAAAACGATACATGCACGAGTGCGTGCACATGCACGTAATTGAGAAGGTGGCCTCAACAGACTATAAAAATGTTACATATATAGTTTCATTCATTTCAAATTGTCAGATTATGGCCCTGGCAGTGTAGTAGTTAAGAGCTCAGCTATTAACCAAAATGTTGGCAGTTTGAATCCACCAGCTGCTCCTTGGAAACCCTATGGGACAGTTCTCCTCTGTCCTATAGGGTCGCTATGAGTCGGAATAGACTCCTTGCCAACGGTTTGGTTTTTGTATATATAGAGAGATTAGAGAAGCCAGAAAGGATATGGGTCAAAAATAATCATCTCAGTGATAGAATTTGCTGATTTTTACTTTTTTTTCTTCTTTTCAATATTGCCCTTTAAAAAGTAACCCAGACACCATTTCTTTAAAGCAAAACAAACGACCTATTAAAGATATCACCTAGCCCAAGGGCTCACAATTCCAGATGTGGGTGAGAATCGCCTGGTGAGCCCTTTATCATACAGATTCTGGAGTCCTGCCTGTGAGATGGATTCTGTATCTCTGGGCTGGGGAAATACAAGGAATCTGTGTTTTTAACAAGCTGCTAATACAGCTAGCCTTTGAAAGGCATTTAGGAAAAATTGAACCCAATGAAGAGCTTATAGAAATAACTCTGAACAGTGGTAAGTTCCTCCGAATGCTTCTGCTTTCTTTACATAGGTAAGGCTATGGGCTCTGCTGTCTGTTGAGAAGCTCTTTCTTTATGTTGAGATGCTGTCTGTCCGCTTT
>NW_004444052.1:9053102-9054187 GCF_000243295.1 Trichechus manatus latirostris
GTGACATTGACTACACTCTTCCAATTGTGCTGCTATTCTCACTTAAGATGAAGGCTTACAGAACAAAATAGTGTCTCATTCAGATTGTTTCTTATTTATCACTTCTATAAATAAAGCTTTAGTAGATACATAATATAAACAAATAAGCAAATTAATTAAAAGAGCTCTTTTAACTATCATGTATTTGCTCTCTGTTATTGTTTTGCCCGTAATTCACCATCATCTTTTATAGTTTATGATGTTTTGGGATTCCAAAGTTTAACCAAAATTTTAGAATTTTGCCACATATAATGTTCGAGGCCATAATTTTCAGATTCTGACACTATTAAAAATCAGAAAATGTGTCTCCTCTCCAATGCCAGTTTGTTTTTTCTGGATAAGTTGAAACATTGAAATGTACAGAAAAGAATACACATTTACCTCTAGGATGGTTGGTACTTGTCTTTATTTCCTAGGGCTGCCATAACTAAGTACCACAAAGTGGGTGACTTTAAAGAACATTTTTATGTAGCAATGTTTTTTTAGTTTCTTTTCGTTTCATTTCGTTTTAGTTAAGCTTAGAAATGCCTTTCCTCTCCCGAGATCACATTCATTTATATTCCCTGTTAGTTCTCTTACAGTTTCATGTTTTGACAATTCTTTAATCAATCTGGAGTTTATTTTGGTACATGTAGTCAGGTAAAGATCCTTCCACATTGATTTTTTTCTTAATGAGTTATCCCTCTTACCCCTTTTACTAAGCGGTCCATCCATTTCTTTCCTCCAGTGACTAGGAACGCCCCCATATCATACACAAAATTCCCTTTTGGGTCTGTTTCTAGACTACATTTATTAGTTTCTCTTGACTTGAGCCCATACTGAACTGTTTTAATTGTTTTAGTTTTACATTGCCTGGTATTGTTGTTAGGTCCATCGAATTGTTTCCACCATCCTCACAGTCCTTGCCATGTTTAAGCCTGTTGTTGCAGCCACTATGTCAGTCCATTGCATTGAGAGTCTTGCTCTTTATCACCGAACCTCTACCTTACCAAGCATGATGTCCCTCTCCAGGGCCTGATCCCTCCTAATAACATGTCCAAAGTATA
>NW_004444052.1:9054355-9077257 GCF_000243295.1 Trichechus manatus latirostris
GGTGTACCTTAGTCCTCAAAGTGATTTCTTTGCTTTTTAACACTTTAAAGAGGTCTTTTGCAGCAGATTTATCCAGTGCAATATGTCATTTGATTTCTTGACTGCTGCTTCTGTGGGTGTTGATTGTGGATCCAGTAAAATGTGGATCTAAGTTAAATGAAGTCTTTGACAACTTCAGTCTTTTCTCCATTTATCGTGATGTTGCTTATTGGTCCAGTTGTGAGGACTTTTGTTTTCTGGTATTAAGATACAGTAATTTCCTCATCAGTCGTCTTTTTAAAATATGTTTTTCATTTCTCCTTTTGTCTATTCCTCTGTGTGACTTTTCAACTCATTTTGTTGGGCTGATGGACATGACTTCTGTCTCCCTTCATAATCCTGTTAAAAATGTTGGACAAGACAAGTCCAGTTAGTTGATTATATTCTATTGTAGACGTTTTCCCCCAGGTTGACTTTGATTCGTGATCAGCGTTCTTTGGGCCAATATTCCCAAGTACAAGACACTTACGATACTATAATCAGATCCTATTTCCAGAATGTTCACAAGGATTTCATGACAAACAGAATCAAATGTCAGTCTCTAATACTTCCCTGATCTACCAGTTCAGTATTAGAAATAGTAGCAGTAGTTGCATTATTCGGAAAAAAAAAATAGAGAAAGAAAGAAGTTAGTCTCTCTCTTGTTCTGTGTTTGGTAAACTTACTATGTCCACTTTTAATGATTCATTGCTTTCTTTTCTAAGTGCTTTAAAACAACTGTTAATAATTTTAGATTTTTGTCACATATAATGTTCTAGTCTGTAATTTTCAGATTTTGACACCATTAACAATCAGAAAATGTGTCCCTCTCCAGTGCTATTTTGTTTCTTCTGGATTAGATGAAACATTGAAATGTGTGGAAAAGAATATACAGAAAGGTTAAGCAGCGACCTGTAGAGTGATTGGTGCTTGTCTTTGTTTCCTTGTTTTTGTTAGGTGCTGTGGAGTCGATTTTGACTCAGCGACCCCATGTGACAGAGTAGAACTGCCTCATAGAGTTTTCTAGGCTGTAATCATTATAGGAGCAGATCGCCAAATCTTTCTCCCGCGGAACCGATGGGTAGGTTCAAACCGCCAACTTTTGGGTTAGCAGCTGAGCGCTTAGCCATTGCACCACCAGGGCTCTTTGCTTCCTAGGCCTGCCATAAAGAAATACCACAAAGTGGGTGGTTTTAAACAATGGAAATTGTTCTCTCACACTTCTGGAGGCTGGAAGTCCAAATCAGGGTATTGGCTGTGTTGATCCCTGCTGAGGGCTTCTGTTCTATGACTCTCTCCTAGTTTCTAGTGGCTGCCTTGGTGTTCTTTTGCTCCTTACAGATGCATCTGCCTTCATGGTCATATGCATCTGTCTTCCTCCTGTGTGTGACTCTTGTTTCTGTGGCCATCCTCCCCTTTTATAAGAAACCACTCAGAAGGGACCCACCCTATTGTGGCGTGACCTCCTTTAAATCAACTGATAACAAATGAATAACCCTGTTGCCAAACAAGGCCACATTCACAGATACGGAGGTTAGGGCTTCAATGTATTTTGTTGGGGGCGGGGGGGGGCACAATTCAGTCCATAACAGTGCTTTATCTGATTCTTCTTAGAATGGGGTTTAGAACCATGCCTGGCACACAGTAAGCACTCAACTAATAGCTGCTATTAATTATACTTTCTGCATTTTATTAACTGATTAAAAATCACACTGAAAGTCTGCCTTGAGAGATGGCATTTCTGGTTTTCCCTTAAGATGGAGCCTGGTGGAAGCATTTGAGCAGAGGCAGGTCATGCTGATCCAGCACACCATAGAGGGGTCTCTTACACTGGGATGATAGCTACGACCCATATCTGTTTTTCATGTTCTGAGAGTCTAAGTGTTCATGGAATATCTGCTCTCTGCCCAGCCCTGTGATGAGATCTGTGAGGCATTAGAAGAATTTGTATGACATAGCCCTTTATTAGTGTTATTTTAAAGCAAAGTTTTGCAGTCATGACAGTTGGAGAGCAATTCAAGGCAGGGTTCGGTGGAGTAGAAATGAATGCCAAATATTTGGAGAAGGCAGTGTGGGGTAGGCATCCAAGAAGGGGGCCTTTGTTGCCTCCTGCTCACTTCTTCATCATCTTTTCTCCTTGCCAAGGATAATGGTAAAGATCAGCATTGGAATTTTGGATAATGAATGACTTGATGGCACCTGGTTTTAGGCTACCTGGGGGCAAGCAACAGTTCTTATCCAAACTTTCCTGGTTCCTTTCTTTGTTTTCTAGAAGAAATTCATTTCCTTTTATCTTCTTGGTGTCAGAATATCAGATATTTAACAGTTGGGATTAAAGAAGCCCACATTCAGGTGTTTGTAGGTGGTAGATCTGGCAGGTTGTGGGCCAAATTCCTCTGCCCTGTCGGAGCTCTTGGCCTCTTTCTATCTTGACATCATCTCTTCACAGCCAGACCACTTGTTCCAACACTGACCTTCTGAGATCTATGCTTTCTGCTGTGTTTGCCACAGTGAAGCTCCAGAATACCAGAAAAAGTAAATGTTATTCACAGAGACAGTTCCAGGTTTGCCTCTGTGACAAGCAGGGACTGGGATATTAGTAAACATCATGGCCCATGGATTTGGAGCATCTCCCATACCTGTTGTTGAGGGGAGAAGTCCCTGGTCCAGCTCAGAAGTTCTGTATTCGTTGCTGCCACTATAAAGATACAGGAGACGGTGTTCGGTTTGAAGACGCCTCGAACATTTCCGTTTTGTCAGTTCTCCTCCGTGCTGTGGCAGCAGTGACACCTGGAAGAATACACTGCTCTCCAAAGAGGAGCCTCTGTCCCATTGACTCTTGGCGTCTTGCCCCACATAACTCTTCTCTCTCAACTTATGTTTTGCCGCCCCATTTTGAATGTCCTGCAATTTCAGAGTTATATCAAGAAGGTACATAACAGAGAGGTTAAACCATGGACTTTGGAGCCAAATGGCCCAAGTTCAGATTCTGCCTTTCTCACTTTAGTAGCTAACACAAGAGCTAACACTTAGGTGTTAACACAAGCTCGTTATTTAGCCTGTTTGTGCCCCATTTCCCCATCTGTAACTTGGAGCAGATTGTTGTAATGTTGTGATACAAAATGTACCAGGTTGTTGTGAGGATTAAATGAGCTAGTATATCTAAGCGTTCAGGACTCAGCCTGGCCTATATTAAGGGCTCTGTACCTTTTGGGCATTTATTTATCTACGTTGTTGAGAATCCAAGTATTCAAAACAAAGACAACAAACTCTGACTTTCTAGATAGACATTTCCATTAGATACATCTGTTTGCATGAAGAGAAGGCTTTCTCTTGTACACTATATTTTTATTTTGTTTAAAAACATCATAGCCAGGAGGTAGAGCTTAATTCCCCTCCCCATGAGTGTGAGCTGGACTTAGTGACTCACTTTGAATGAATAGAGTACATGAAAGGGAAAAGAGTAACTCAACTGTGGAGAAACCTGGCAGACACCGCCTTACCCGAGTGCTCAAGTTAATGGCAGTAGTGATAGGTCATGTGACTGTCATGTGCTCCCTAATAATGATGTAATGAGAAGGACACTTGATCTCTGTGGTATTCTCAAAAATCTTTGTCATTGTTGTTAGCTGCCATCAAGTCAGCCCTCGACTCATGGCTGGCGACCTCATGCACAATGGAACAAGATACTAACTGGTCCTGCGCCATCCCCATGATCGGTTGCAGATCGGACCATTGTGGTCCACGGGGTAGTCATCGGCTGATTTGCAGAAGTAGATTGCCAGGCCTTTCTTCCTAGTCTTTCTGAGTCTGGAAGCGTTGCTGAATCTTGTTCAACATCATATCAACATGCAAGCCTCCACTGAGGGACAAGTGGTGGCTGAACAGTGAGGTGCATTGGCCAGGAATTGAGCTTGGGTCTCCAGCATGGAAGGTGAGAATTCTACCACTGAACCACCACTTCGCCCTGAAAAATCTATAACCCATCTTATTATGAGAAAATATCACAGAAACCCAAACTGAAGGATGATTACAGATACCTGACCAGCACTGTTCCAAAGCGTCAAGGTCATGGAAGGCGAGGAAAGACTGGGGAACTGTCACAGATTAGAGGAACTGAGACATGGCTACTAACTGCAATGTGGGATCCAGTTTTGGACCCTGGAACAGAAAAAGGACGTTAGTGGAAAAACTGGCGGAGTCTGAATAAAGTCTGTAGTTTAGTCACAGTACGGTACCAATGTTAATTTCTTAGTTTTGACAAATGTACCAGATGTGAGGCTTTAAGATGTAAACATTAGAAGAAGCTGGGTAAAGCGCATATGGAAAACTCTCTGTTGTCTTTGCAGTTCTTCTGTAAATCTAAAATTATTTTAAAAACTAAAGGTTTTTTAAAACCACACAAAAACATAATACATGCTTGTTTAAAAAACATATTTAAAGAAATGAGAAGAATATGATATAAAAGTGGAAGCCCCACCCTGCCTCCCACTCTCTCCTATCACGCTTCCCAAGGACAGCTACTATTAACAGTTGCTGTTTCTTCCAGACTTTTTTCTAAGTACATGTACACATTTTTATTAAAATCTTAAATAGCCTTTTTACTCCTACTCTGATTATATGCCTTAGATGTTTAAACCCTTTTTATTTTAGTACAGCTATTTTCCAAATTAATTCCATTTCGGACATATTTGGCTCTTCCCTGAGACTTACTTAAAATGGTGTTTGTTCAGCTCGTGCTTAATTTTATTTTCCACTCATACTTCTAACCCATCCGGGTCCCATTTATATTGCCTCTGCCCTTGCCAGTCTTTGCAGAGCTTCCCAAATTAGCATCATCTGAGAATTTAATTAACTTTCTGTTTACTAACTCTATCCTTTCAAGATAATTAATGAGGATGTTAAGTGACACTGGACCTGACATCGCTCCCAGTGGCACCTGAGCAGGCACCTCCCTGAATGCAGCCCTGGGGATTGTGAGCCCCTCCTCTTACCCTTCAGCCAGCATCTACGCCTCGTGGGTCCAGGTACCCATGGCAAATGTTTGCTTAAAATCAGGCTTTCATGCCTTGCCTTTTATCCACTCGTTTTCTGCTTTGTTAATTAAAAAGCCTCATTTTACTTAGAGTGGAATGCTTACATTTTGTGCTATTCCCTAGACAGAGTCTACGTTACCAGGCTTGAAATTAAACTAGTTGAGAGAGTCAGGTGTCACAATTCCCTTTTGTTCCTGTAAAAGTGGCAGCAGAGTGTCTCCTGCATTCCTCCCTCCACTCCCCCCTCCCCACCCCGCCCCACCTTTCTACTTAATCCTGGAAACTGGAGGTGATTGTTGATCCAGAATTCAGCACTGCCGACTAGAACTTTCTCCAGTGATGCAAATGTTCAGTATCTACGCAGTCCAACACAGTCACTGCTGGCCACATGTAACTGTTGAACATGTGGAATGTAGTGAGTGTGACTGAGGAGGTGAATTTTGTATTTTATTTAATTGTAATTAATTTTAATTTAAATAGCTGCGTGTGGCAAGTGACATCTTTTATCTGGCTTGGGCTTTCGGTGGCATGTCTGAAACCCTCCCAGCAGTTTCCATGCCCTCCAGCAGCTTCCTTCCCTGACAGGGAGGTAAACTGATTTCACCACCACACTCAGCAAGCTGTAATTAGGAAGATAACTTTTCCAAAGGAAAAAGATGTTACTTTCTAAATCCAAATGTAAATGACTTGGATTATCCGTGTCACTGAGCGCTTCATTCATGCAAATAATTGAGAATTGACAGTGTCCTTTTCCCTCAATTACTTCCTGATAGTTCCATGTGTTACAATGGAAGAAACAAGGAGCCGTTTTTAAATAGCTATGTTAATGTCCTCATTAATTTTACCTTTTTCTACCAATTAACAAATATTAACTCCTATAGCAGAATTAAGTTGGCTTTTCTTAGGAAGCCACGTTCATTCTTAACTCCCTTACTGCCTGTGTCAGGGGTCGCTTAGCTTTTTGCCTTCAGTAGAAGCACTGTGTTGTTCTAGGGCGTCTTTGTACTGGGTTATTTATGGTGTGGCCTGGTGTGGTGTGGCGAACGCGGACCAGAACAAGAAGCAGAGTCACCTTTCAGGTGGTTGTTGTTAGCTGCCATGGAGTCGTCCCCTGATTCATGGCGACCTCATGCACAACAGAACAAAACACTGCCCGCTCCTACACCATCCCCGTGATCGATTGCGGATTAGACCGTTTGATCCGTAGGGTTTTTGTCGGCTGATTTTTGGAAGTAGATCACCAGACCTTTCTTCCTAGTCTGTCTTAGTTTGGAAGCTCTCCTGAAACCTGTACAACATTGTAGCACCACACAAGCCCCCACTGATAGACAGGTGGTGGCTGCCCATGAGGTGCATTGGCTGGGAATTGAAGCTGGGTCTCTGGCGTGGATGACGAGAAATCACTGCCCCCCTCCCCGCATTGACTTCCAGGACCACCACTTAAAAGCCATGTTCTCTTATATACACGTGGGGTTGCCGCGAGTCAGAATCGACTTAGTAGCAACTGGTGCTAGTCTCTTATATACATGGTGCAACCTAGGGCTGCAAACCCAGATGCCTCCACGAGCCACATAGGATCATAAAGGGGTGACTAGTGCTGAGCAGGAGACTGCCTGTCCCGTCTTATCTAGATTTGGTGACTTGAGGGAATATGGAGTGAGTGCAACCAGATATTCTTTTTTTTTTTTTTAAAGCAGAGACAGAAAATCTAAATTGTCAGTGAAATCGGCAGAATTTACCATGTTAACTGTTAATTAAGAATGTCGAAAAGCCCTTAGGGTTATACAGCTCATACGTATGGGCTGCCCAGTCACTGCCAGTTTGCCGTCTCTGACTTAACTGTCTCCTCTGTCTATTCAACAGCCAAGAAAGGTACCAGCCCTCCTTAGTCTCACAGGTGGTTGGAGGATCAGCTGAGATAATGAATAGCCAAACCAAATCTATAAAGTGCTAGATGCATATAAAGATGGCATTATTGAGAAAATGTTTAAGTATTTTTCTAAATCCAGACTTTCCAACCAGTCATTCTTGGAGGTCCGGATCATTACTAGCTTCTCCTTTTCAGAGACGCTTGGGGAGTAAGAGTATGTCATGTAGGAATAGGTGTGGATGGTAGTGGACTCATTTTTCACCACCTCATTTCTGCTCACTGGCTATTTAAACCTGGTTTATTCTCAGCTACTGGAGGGCACAAAAGAAGACTACTTTTTGTTGCTGTAAGTAATGTCATCAGTAGGTTAGCTAACAGTTGCATCAGTTATAGGTGTTGTTAAGCTCTGCATCAATGTGTAATCTCAGCCTTTCTTCATGTGTTACTCGCCTTAGTTGTATAATGAGATGCAGAGCTCAAGCGTGAGTGCATGTAACTGGAGAGCACGCTCATGGGCAGGTTTTCACATTTGAAAGCATGAACAAGCATGAAGGTGAATTGTTCTGGAGTCATTACATAATTCAGAGTTAAAAGGTACTTGAATAAGTGTTGACCTGCAGTTTGAAACAGCTTATTTTTGTATGAAGTTTGCAACCCTGCTCGTACTGGAGTTTCGAAAGTTAGAAGAAACTTATTTTGCTTAACAAAGTGTATGTGCACATGCTCTCCAGCTCTTCATTAGGAGTAGACAAACAATATTCCAAACAATTAGGTGAATTTTCCAGAAAGTTTTAGATCAGGGCACCACCACAGGGTGGCATCCAGCCAGCTACCTGTTTTTGTAAATAAAGTTTTATTGGAGCACAGCCACACCTGTTTGTTCAAAGGTTGTCTGTGGCTGCTTTTGTGCTATGACTGCAAAGTTGAATCATTGCAGCAGAGACCGTGTGACCCACAAACCCAAAACTATTTAGTATCTGGTCTAGATGATACAAGAGTGACTTGTAAAATGCTGTATTTTTGTGAATTCTGAGGAAACTGTGGAGTAAGAAATTATTCTATCCAAACCATCCTTAAAAATGGAATTGTTGTCAGCTCAGTTGGCTCTGGTTTACTTCTGTGATCTTAATAATTTGCTTATTAGATGTTGAATGCAATGACCCTGGTTTCATGGTAACTAAGCCTGCATCAGCTTCTTGCTAATGTACTGCTAGTCATTTTATTCAGTAGACTGAATAGCTTTCAACGTTTCTATGGGAAGGACACTGCTCATTAGTGGATGTGTTCAGCCTTCAGCTTAGCTAAAATCTGAAAGCTTTCTCAACCTGAAACAGTGGGTAGTATTCTAAATGTTAAGTAATATAGCTCTCTACAAAGACAAAGTGCTTCCCATTCATTATTAGCTGTGCTCAATCGTCATTCTTCACTATAACACCATGAAGTAGGTTCTTAGTATTGCCATCCATATTTTATCACTGGAGCGGGAAAGGAAGGGTGGCTTGCTGAAGGTCACATAATAACAAAGCCCACTGGCAATTTGTGTCATCTCATGAGTCATGTTGGCGCTGGTGAATGCAGCTGGCACCAGTGGGACTTAAACCCAGAGGCAAGCTAGTCCTCCTAACAGGTTCTTGCCCGGCAAAACCAGATGATTTCATTAGCGAGGTAAGTGAATGGGTGATCAAGTAATTAATTCGCCTTTGTGTAGACCTAGGACCTGAACGAAATCAAATGGTGGGGAAGACTTGCTGCTTCTTCAAGTTCCTCTTTCAGCCGTTTGTTATCACCTGACAACTTTTTCCTTTTGATTTTGATTTACCATTTATGAAGCATGTTCCTGTTGATTTACTCACTCGAGCCTTATGGCCTGTCAGTGGGTGGTGGCATTATTTCACAATTTACAACTGAGGAGCCAGCTAGTGTCAGAGCCTCTCTCCTCCACCTGGCTTCTCACTCCCGTTCCCAGGCTTTCTTCATAGGATGACCTGGGTCCTGGGCAGTGAGTGCTGAGTGTGAGGGTGCATGGTCCCTGCCTTCAACAGCCTTGCTGTCCCATTGGGGAATATGCCACAGACATAAAGCTGATAACCAGCACTCAGGGTGTCAGTGTGAAAAGATCTGATGAGAGATCAAGACATCGAGTTCAGAAGAGAAAGAATCACTGTAGGCAGAAATAGGGTGGAAGGTGAGGTGCTTGGAAAGTAGAGTAGAATTTGGATGAACTGGAACGGAAGTATACACAGGAGGGAATGGCATGAGCCAACGCACACACATACGCACACACACAAATAGACACACATACACATATGCACACACACACACACATACACACACACAAATAGAAGAGACCACTAAGGAATAGAGAGTCAGCAGAACTGGCTGTGGGCATAAGGGTGGTGCAGGGGAGTAAGGAGTGATAAGACCTGTCGTTGAGGGCCTTTCTCAAGTACAGAGAATGATGAAAATAATGCTTAGAGAAGATTAATTAATCTCGTGGTGTTGGGAGGGATTAAAGTGTGAGGAAGCAAGAAGCAGGAACACAGACAAATGGGGAATAAATGAATCGGAAGCTGGAAAACCACTATAAAAATTCAGATGCCACTAGAAGCTGAGGCTAGCTGCTGGTTCCTCTTCCCTTATATTATTATAATCTGGAAAGATCATAGAACAATTTGTGTTTTAAGATTTAAGCCTTTAAAATTCCTACTAAAAAATATTTTTTAAGTCCCCACACAATATATTAATTCTTGCAACACCAAGGCTACTGCATTTAGGATTCCAAAAAGTCATCAGCTGCCAGTTGAGGGGTTGGCTGCATCTTAATACTACACCCATTTTTGTGCCCTTGTCAAGGTGCACCACTAATATAGTAACTACTAATGTCTATCCCAATAACCCAGTTGCCATCAAGTTGATTCTAACTCATGGCAGCTCCATGTGTGTCAGAGTAGAACTGTGTTACATAGTGTTTATAACAGCTGATTTTTGGGAAGTAGATTGCCAGACCTTTCTTTCAAGGCAGCTCTGGGTGGATTTGAACCTCTAACCTTTCGGTTAGCAGTCAAGTGCATTAACCATTTGCACCACCCAAGGACTCCACTAATGTGCATAATGCATATCACAACTTCCCAGTGCTTTAGAGCTGATGGGACCTCGGAGATCCATCACTCTAGCCCTACCTTGCCCCAACCTCGTCTGCCCCCCCCATCCCCTACCATTTTGTTCAGAGAAATGTTCACAGTTGCCAGTTTTTTAGATAGTTTTGTGAAGCTTCAGTTTCACTGAGGAAAATATCTCGTGATTCTCCAGCAGGTTTTGTAAACCATCACCTCTCCAGAACAACTTTATAACTATGTACACTCCCAGCATATGTTTACTGTTCTTCTCATCTCATCACTGTTTCTTGTGTCTGATAGAGTAGAATGAACTGACTGAGTGTAAGCAGAAGGTTTCCTTCAATCTGAACTCACTGATGAAAAATCTCCCCATATTTTACCGTTTAAAATAGGGTAAAAACAAACAAAAAACAACTCACTGATTGGCCTTGCAGCCTCATTCCATTAAGCAGCTTGAGAGCAGAACTGTCTTTAGGCCTAGTTGCTTGGAAATCCCAGGAAGGACTCTGCTGTCAGTGGGCACGCCAGCAAGTCAGAAGGCTGGGGAGCCCAGAGATGGGGCATAAACTGAAACGGGAAGGAGGCAGGTCTTTGCATTCAACTTCTGAAACCATAATGGAAGATCACCGCTTTGCACAGGTCTTAGAATTTGCCAATAGATGAAAATGGAAGACTTAGCTAGGTAGCTGTTCCTTAGGTAGTTGTAAGAATTGGGGGCCAGAGAATGGCAGTTCTAGGCAGCAGTCAGTCAGATACAACAGGAAATTCAGGAAGAAAATAAATATGAACGTGTGTGTATATAAAAGTCCTCATTCTAACTCTTCAAGTCTACAGACAAACTGTTCATCCTTATGTTCCAAGAACACCACTTTAACCATCTGCTTTCAGGTATCTGAGCATTATCACACCACTCAACTGACTTGTGTAGACATTTTTAGTTGAGACCTAACTTTGTTTTTGTTTTTAATTTATAAAGGTGTGATAGGCACAGCCAACTCATATTTGAATTATTCCTCTTGAAAGCCATCTGTCTTCTATCCCTGTCTCATGTGATCTTCTAGATGTTCTCAGTATATCCAAGTGTTGCAATTATTCATTAGTTTAATAATAAAAGAGGTCTTGTAAAAAAAAGGATAGCAGTATTAACCTATGTAAATAACATAGCTAGATATGTAGAAGAAATAGAAGGATAGAAAGATCATGACCAATTAAGTTAAAAACTGACGAGTCCCTGTC
Organism: Trichechus manatus latirostris; assembly: GCF_000243295.1. NCBI lineage: Eukaryota > Metazoa > Chordata > Mammalia > Sirenia > Trichechidae > Trichechus > Trichechus manatus. Next base: position 9,065,632 of record NW_004444052.1, read on the forward strand.
TTCTGGCTGAAGGACATTTTGGCTGATGCGGGGTGGGGAACATTTTTGAGATCCATATACTAAAAAAATTAAGTCACTAGGTGAGATCATTTATAGTAATTATATGGTGTTACAAAACCTTGTTTAAACAGGCAGCAGATACAAGCAAATGTACTTATTCTCTTCATTCCCCAACCTCCCATCCTGGTCATCAAGGAATGTAGACTTTGGTCGAAGTCAGGTGAGGCATACCCGCAGAAGAGTCATTGGTGGTGGGTGCTGATGGGGAGTCATCTGTGCTGTGGGACCCCTGAGGACACAGAGTTCTAGCTCAGGTGTGATGGAGGAAGGCTTCCAGGAGGTGCCATAGGTCTGCCCTAGTAATTATGTAGAATTTTAGCAGGAGGAGGAGATGGTCAGGGAGGTTTCCAAGCAGGAAAAGGCATCGTGACCAGAAAGATCAGGGCTGGTGAGTAGGTGGGGGACTACCACACATTAAATTTTATGTGGACAGTGGAATGAGGTAAAGAGATGAATTATGATGTGAAGGAAGTGAGTTTGGACTAGATTAGATAGTATATTAGTTCCCTGGGGCTGTTGTAACAAATTATCAATCTGGTTGGCTTAAAACAACATAAGTTTATTCTCTCTCAGTTATGGAGGCTTTAAGTCTGAAATCAAGATGTTGGCAGGGCTATGCTCCCTCTGAAAACTCTAGGGGAGAATACTCTCTTGCCTCTGCCTAGCTTCTGATGGCTCCCGGCAATTCTTGGCGATCCATGCTTTGTAGTTACACCACATCAGTCTCTGCCTCTGTCTTCACATGACCTTCTTCGCAGTGTGTATCTCTGTGTGTCTCTTCACCTCTTCTTACAAGGACACCAGTCATTGGATTTAGGGCTATCCTAATCCAGTGTGGCCGCATCTTAACTAATTGTATCTACAAAGACCCTATAATAGGTCACATTCTGAGGGTTTGGTGGACATGAATTTTTCAAAAACACTCTTCAACCCACTAAAGATAGGTCTTGAATGACAGCCTAAAGACTAGGGGTAAAAATGGGGCATTAGAGGCTTTTTCCTCTCTTGTTCAGACTTCCAGTCAATAATTTTTAGGCACCTGCTACAGATCAGGAGGTGTGTCGAGTACTGAGGATAGAAGAATCGACATGGCCCTAGCCCATGAGATGCTGTTCACAGTGTGGTGGAAGAGCAAGGGGTGGCTTGCAACACAGTGTGATAAGTATAGTGTAGAAGCTGCTACCTGTGGGTTGCAGGGCCCAGAGGAGCAAACGTTTGAACCTGGGAGTCCAGGGAGGCTTCGGGGAAGGATCGGCCTCTCAGCTGAGCTTTTGCACATGGAGGGATCTGATCTCTTTATCTGCATATTTTTTTTTATTCCGCTCATCCTCTCACCTAAAAAAAAAAAAAAAAAAACAGTTATTTTACTTCAATCAGAATATGAGACTGTTAACTTTTGAAATTCAGTAGTGTGACCCTCTCCGAGATCTTTTCCTACTAATAAAATGGGAGTTTTCACACAGGCCTCATTCCCTTGCTTTTATTATTCCCAGAGGCCTCACATTCTGGAGCACATGGATGGTAGGATGACCAGAGTCAAGAGCTAGAATGAATAGTTCCTCCTCTGGCCCAAGCACAGTGAAAATGTGGTTTTCTAAAGTATATCTTAGGCAGTGAACTATTTCTGATTTAGAAAGGACCAGCTTGCCAATTCTTTGTAATGTACAAGAAGGTCGTCCTGACTAGAAGCCAGTCTTGCCTACCCCACCCTCTAAGACAGTGTCATCAAACATGAGCATGCATCAGAATCACCTGGAGGGCTTGTTAAAAACCCAATGTCTGGGCTCCGCCCCCAGAGTTTCTGTAGGTCTGGATAGGGCCTGAGAATTTGCATGTCTAACGTTTCCCAGGGGTGCCGATGCTGTTAGTCCAGGGGCCACACTTTGAGGACCACTGCTCTAAGCTATGCAGCACTGAAAAAAGGAACTACCGGGTTCTGGGTGGAACCTCCCTTCAGCGTAGCCCTTTCTCAGGGACTTCCATGGTGAGCTCCTTGAAGAGAAATGGCCCTGCCCAACCCATCATAGCAGGAATCAAAGTGAAGATGTACAGTGGGCTCCAAGGGATGGAAGATGATCTCCAGACTCCCCATGGAGTCCTCCTGGTTGTTATTGTGAGAATTCAGACTCTTGTGATGCCCGTGCAACTTTTCAGAGGTGCCGGACCAGTCACTCTTGACTTTCCATCTTCTCGTCTGTGAAGGAGGAACCACTCTCAAGACCAAGACTTGGTCTGAGCAATTTGGATGTCAGCAGCGAGGAGTGGCAGTTTTGTTTTTTGTCAGTTCTCATTCCCAGCCTTACCAGGTGTGGCTGCTGAACTTCAAGTTTAGCCTTGTCCTCACTTTCTTGTGCTGGTTGGTGCTGGGACCCTTCTTTGAGAGGCCAGCCTTATGATCTGGAAATGGTGTTGACGAAACAAAGGTGCAGATATTCAGTGACAACCCCGAGGGAGGCTAGTAGATACCCAGATATCCTTCAGCCCAACGATGTTCTCAGTGTTTGAGCTCACGCCCATTGGAATGATTAAGTGGTGCCCTCCACTCTGCTAGACAATTAAGAAAAGCAGGAGAAGTCTTCAGTTAGACCTAATTTGGCACCATATTGTTTTCTGTTAATCTATTTTGTTTTCTGTCCGTCTGTCCCAAGGGATGGGTGCCTTGCTGCTTGCTGAAGCATGCATAACTAATGTCCTCATTAAGGGCTGATCTGTTTATCAGGGCCATGCGAGGAAGCCAGCCTGCCAAACCTAGGCGCAAGCTGGGGCTGTTACCTCCCTCTGGGCCTTAGCCCCACCTCATTAAGCTGGTCCAGGCTATTGATTGGGAGCCTGTGTTTGGAAGAGTCTTACTTACTCCATGCATTATCTTGACAGATTGATCAGACCTGATTGAGAACCTCTTAAAGGAACGAACAGCTGTAATGGGAAAGTTGGACTCTGTCATCCGTTAGGATGATTCTGGGAGCAAGAAGAACAAGGCTGACATCTTGGAGCAATTGTATTTACAATTAACATGGCTGAAAACGATTGCCTCTATTGATCCCCCCTTCCTGCAATTACAGCCCCATTGTTTACATTCCAGCACTTCAGTTATAAAAAGGAAATTCAATAATTATTGCATTATTTAAAGTTAAAGTGCCACAGAGTTTGCTGGCTATGCTTGCTGGTTGATTTAACGTTCAGTAAAATCCATGCTGAGCTCTCCATCTTGAGGCCGAACAATATCGGCTTTTAATGAGACTTAAAAAGTAGGCGAAGGAAAGCAAAACCCAGTCCACAGGGTGTTTGTCTGGGTTATTTATGTGGGGGACCCGAAAGCAGAGCAGAGAAACTAGCCGAGTCATCGTTCACAAAACCGTCTCCCCTTTCCCACCACGTGGCAGTCCCATCCACAGGTCCCATCTCCTGGTGTCTTGACACAGGCTCAGCTCTGCTTCCTTCAAGAAGCATCTTTCTCTTTAGACTCTGTTGGTCGCATGTTCCCCTCCCACAAGTAGAACTGTCCCCTTCAACCATAACAAATTGGTAGAATCTAAGGAGAAAGGCTGAAAGGTCTGCAGTAGCCAGAATGATGGACGCCAAAGGCATTAGTTAGAAGGAATTTTTCTCTCCTGCCCTATGACATTCCCATTTTCTCTTTCAAGGAAAAAAGTGAAATAAAACACAGATTCAGCCTCTCTTACCAGGAAAGAAGCCAGCCCTGTGGATGCTCGATGCCCCTGTCCAGGTCACACGGGCTGCCCGTGCCTTCTCTCCTAATGAAGAGGATGAGGATATTACATTGTGGGAGCTCAAGAGGAGCCTCTGGGTTTGAGCGCCACATTCATGCTCTCAGCAGCAGCAACCAGAAAGTTGAAGGGTGTGGGAGGAATTTTAATGACCATTTTATTTTTCTCATATTTGGTTGAAATTATTCCATGGGCTATGTTCCAGGAAGACATCTGGACAGGTGCACTCAGCAGGGTGCAGAGCTGGAGAGGAAAAAGCAATGCCTCATGCTTCGCCATCAACAGTCACGCTCTCAGCGACAACCCCAGGAAATTTCAGACTGCAGGTGTGAAAGGGGAGAGGAAGATGAATAGCGCCAATTCTGACTTTTATGAAGTATCTGGAGCAGGCCAGTAGCAGGCAGCTGCTTCTGCGTGACTTTTTCATTAAAGAGGTGAATTCTTGTGTGCAGGCATTGCATGATTTATCCAGTGCCATTTGCTAGAATCTGAAATACTCTTTGGGCGGGTGAAGGCTGGTACAGAGGTTTTAGGCCTTGGAAGTTTTCCTCCTTATAGCGGCACATCTCCATGTATCCTGACTTCAGTCTCTTCTTGGCAGTTGCTGTTGGAGCTACAGCAGTGATTCTTAAAGTGTAGTCCCAGAATAGCAGCAGCAGCAGCATTTCCTGGAAGACTGTTAAAAATGCAAATTCTTGGGCCCTACCCCAGACCTGCTGAATGAGAAACCACTGGGGTGGCCCAGCCATCTGTGTCCTAACAAGCCCTCCAGGTGCTTCAGATGCACGCTCAAGTTAGAGAACCACTGAGCTAGAACACCACCTGCCTCATTACCACCGAGCCCACGGTGTTGTACCTGCCAGTGAGAAGGGAGGAGGCAAGATTTGAGCCCTAGGTAGAAAGGCGATAATGGTGCCAAGTATTTGGGTAACCCTTCCCGTCTTCTGAAGGGTTTTCATATGTGTTTTCTCATGTGCTTCTTAAATCACCTCCTAGGAAGATAGGGCAAGTATAAAGATCACCATTTTACAGATAAGTTAATGTGCCTGTTAATGACAACCAAGCAAGTATTTTTTCTGCGGTGTTGACTGTCATGGTTTGGAGACAGAAATAAGCAAGTCCTTCAGAGTGGATTTGGGGAGCCAGCCATTTCAGCTGAGTTCTTCTTCTTGTCTCGCTCCCCATTTGAGATGTCAGCACACGTGGTAAAGAGCATGGTCCTTGATTTTGTGTGCTCAAGATGAGCAAAGAGATCCAGTAAACAGATAGTTTTTAGGCAAGGACGTGGACTCGGGGTTTGGATCCTGGCTCTGCCTACGTAGGCAGCATGACGAGACAAATTACTTACTTTCTATGCATTGGAGTTTCTTTACTGTCAAGTGGGGATTCCTCTTTGGTGCTTGAGGGGATGGTTCTAAGAAGAGAAATGTCAAATGGGTAATTTCAGTAGATGCTCATTTCCATCCTTAATCCCAAAGCTTAATTAATTTGAAAAATAATGATGATAGTAATAATAACAGCCTTATTTATTTTAGAGGCTACACTGTGTACCAGGCAGTGTGTATGAATTACCCCACTGAGTCCTCCCAGCAGTGCTATATGAGGAGGTTTTGTTAATTGTCCCCGTTTTGCAGATGAGGAAACTGAGGCTCAACAAAGAGTACATCCCTTGCCCAACATAGCGCAGCAAGAGAGAGCCAAAGTGAGGGTTCTCCACCAGGCCATCTTACTCTGGATTGTGCCTTAACTGCTGTTACTAACAATTTGACTTAATGAGGATGAGCTAGAATAATACATATACAGTGGTTTTTAAAAAAAAAAAAATTTTTTTTTTAATTGTGGCAAAATACAACAAAACGTTCGCTATTTCAACCATTTTTACAGGTACAATTCAGTGACATTAAGTTCACCAGGTTGTGCAGCCATCACCACGTGTGGTGTTTTTATTAGAATTACAGTCTTAATTTCATGGCTTGACAAGGGCAAGAGAATTGGAAGAGGGAGACAGTGGGAGAGAGGGGTGTTGGCTGCAGGGATATGTGAGCTGATGGCCAATGACCATTCTTCTGTTAGAAGGATACAGTCTCTCTGTGGTTAAAATAGGCAACAGGATTGAAATAAAAGCCTGGAGAAGTGGATAATGAATTTTATAAGGTTTAGGAACCCTTTTCCAAACTTTAGAATAGATTAACCGTATTTTTATCTTCTTGGGCCACTTTACTTGGACTACCTTATTTGCCAAATCAACAAAGTGGAAGGCATTTGCCAAAGCCTTTCTAGTTCCCCTTATTACAAACACCATCTCAATGTGCTTGTGTTTTCTGGGCTTAGTTGCTCTCTGGGCCAAGGTGCTTTTTACAGCAAGAAGAGATTGACCATTGCTCAGGCAATGTGGACAGATGACCCAAAGTCACCGCCATGAATGATATACAAATAGAATCACATATAGCATTTTTAGTTTAGGTAGCACTCCTGGACTCTTGGTGAAGTAGTTACCATTTGAAGAGATCAAGACAGATTGATAACATGCTTTTTTTTCTTGGAAAGTCTATCATTTGAATGAGTCTTGAGGCCATGAGCGAAGGGAAGAACACAGAATACATGTTTCCCTAAGCATCTTCCTCCCTCTCCTACACTCTGAGCATCACTGTGTTGGAGAGGAAAGATTAAATCTTAAGGGAGAAAAGTATGTGGTAAATCCCAGTGTTTAGGCAGAACAATTAAAAGCTGTAGACATCGAAAGGAAGAAGCAACTGGAAAGCAGTTGGTGCAGAATGGGAACCAAAAAACCAATCCCCTTGCTGTCAAGTTGATTCTGACTCATAATGACCCTATAGGACAGAGTAGAACTGCCCCATAGGGTTTCCAAGGAGTGGCTGGTGGATTCGAACTGCTGATCTTTTAGTAAGCAGCCGAGCCCACGGGCACATTGGTATTTGACCTTCAGCTGCATCCTGAAGGAAGGGCAGGGTGTGGCTCAGCAGTATGGAACTAGCAAGGCATTCCAAGGTGGCAAATGGCCTGCACTCGGATACTGAGAGTGAACTATCATGACTGTTCTAGGAGTCTGGCCTAGAAATCAGAAAATAGGTCAGAGTGACCCAAACGGATTGATCTAAGGGAACATTTTTACTTCCTTTCACTTGTTCTTGTAAATCATAGTTGAGCTTGTATCTTATGGTATCTGCAGGGTTCCTACAATGAAGTAGGACTAAATTAGCATGTGTAAGGACAAGGGCATGAGTGGATGAAAAACCAACATTAAATAGAAAAGAAAAAAAATATATATATATATCAAGGTTGACCTTCTGGGAACCTTCCTAAAATGTGACATTAAATTTAGAACTTTAACTCAGCCTTACTGATTAAAAAATTAACTGCCCTCACCCCTAGTTGCATTAGACCTGATACAATTTCATTTTTAGGCATTCAAGGTGGATACCTAGCTCTGGGCAGTTATTTGTTCAAGAACGCCTGTGGTCAGTGCTGTGATGACTGTGGAATTGGAGTCAAGTCCTAGGTTCAAGTCCTGTTTTTTGCCATGCTCTGTGTGACCTTGGGAGAGTCACGTGACCTCTCCGAGCTTTGGGTTCCTCTAAGAACTGGAGCCAAGTGCTCCCTGCCTCATTGAGCTGTAATGAGGAAGTGAAAGTTTGTGTAGGTGGTTCGTCAGTGGCAAAATGCTGTGTGTGTACGATGGTTAATGAACACCCACTTGGGGCTCCTTTATTTCATCTTCCGATGTTGGGAATTAGAAAACTGAACTTGGAAATGTGATCTGGAACCCTGGCTCCTTATCATTTTCCCATTCCTTCTCACTGGAATTGTTAACAGATTTTTATATAGTCGTCTCCCCAAAGGGAGAAGCCAAAGACCTCGTATACAGGGATTGACAGTTTTTCCCTACAGAGGGATGATGCAACAGTGGCGTCTCCATCCTGAGACCTACAGTTTTATGGACTGCAGGAGAGTTATAGACAGGCCCTGTCTCCTCTGCCTCAGTGGTGCCGTTCAGAGCCCTGACGGGTGTTTTGTGGGGCAGCAGGCTTTTTCCAGAACATCCTGCTATGGGCTTTCTTCTCCATTCGTTAGGAGGTATCTGGTTATCCCCCCAAACCAGTTGCTGATTCATGGCAACCCCATCTGTATCCTAGTAGAACTTGTTCCATGGGATTTTCAGTGACTGATTTTCAGAAGCAGATCGCCAGGCCTTTCTTTTGAGGTGCCTCTGGGTGGACTCGAACCACCAACCTTCAGGTATAGTCCATTTGCTTGGAGGAATGCTTAGGAGCTGCTTTACTCCAGCAGAGAGCCTTACCGTTTTCATTTGCTCTCGGAATAGAATTGGGTTGTGTGTGCTGCAAAGTGTGGCAGGAGGGGGTGTGTGTGTGTTTATAGTAACAGGTGTTATTCCCCGAGAAAGCTTGATTTGTGACTCGTGTGCGTGTTTATCAGAATGTACTTTGTTCATCTCAACTTTAAAGGGGAAGCTTTGACAAAACCTGATCAATATTTTGCATTCCATGCATGAAGAACCAGATGTTAGAAGTTTCCTATCGTTGAGGAGGAGGAGGAGGGAGCTGGGGCCCCTCCAGATTTATAGAAATCAATGTTCTCTGACAGAAGTTGGTTAGTCTTCCTGGGAAATAAGTAACAGGAACACATTTTTTTGATTTTTACGATGAATTGTTTTCTAATGAGAGCCCTCTTTTTCGTCTCTTTGACTTTCAATATTTGGCCAGGATGAATGAGAACAACATATTAATGGGATTGGATCCCACAAAGTAACACAGCCTGGCTTCTTTCCTTTTCTTTCATGTTTAATTATTAATTTGCTTTTTGCAGTCAACCTCATGTGCCAGACTCATTACTGAAGGTACCTCTTGCTGCAGTGAGGGCTTCTCCCTGAACGTGACCCAGGAGGAAAGTCAGATAGATGTGGAATGTTAGGCATGTCCGTGTCAGGAGCACAAGATGTGTCATTGTCATGTGTCAAATGTGTCATTTTCCAGCTAAACCAAGGTGGGGATGAGCATTTTAAAATGGAAGTAGCCAAACCAGGAACAGGAAGAGGTGCAGGAAAAGATCTCTTTGACCAGTACCAGTAGAGGCCACACCAGCCTTACTTCCAGTACAGGGCACCAGCCACCTGTCGTGTGCTCCTCAAATTCCAGGTTACTCACAATAAGGACAGTCTGTCATCTGCTGCCCAGTGGTAGTTTGTAAATATTGGAGCTTGTTGGGCTGTTACACTGCTTCCAGTTGTGAGTCAAACTAGATGCTTATTTCCTTCTTATTATAAGTCATTATGCCTCTTTGAGTTTTCAGAAAGTAAATCCTATTGCCAAGTGCCGATACTTCTTTTAGTGAAAACTAATATACATTTGCAGTTCATCTAAGCCAGTCTTTTCAGGCGCTTTTTAAGCAAGCCGGTGAGATTAGGGATAATAGAGAAAACTTTATGCAGATTCAAGGTTGTTACAGGGAGAGGCTGGCCTATTGAGTGAGTTTAGATGGACCTCAGTTGCTACTCTTCTTTATCTAGGTTGATCTTCCTTTCTTGATTTATTATTCGGTTGTCCTTCCCCATGAGTATTTTGTGGGTAGTAGTACTGGTCGTTAGCTACCATTAAGTTGGCTCATGGTGACCCCATGCACAATGGCACAGAACATTACCTGGTCCTGTGCTGTACCCATGATTGTTGCAGATTGGACCCTTGTGATCCATAGGGTTTCCAGTTGGCTGATTTTCAGAACTAGATCCCCAGGCCTCTCTTTCTAACCCGTCTTAGTCTGGAAGCTCTGCTGAAACCTCTTCGGCATCATAGAAACAAGGCTCCACCGACGGATGGGTGGTGGTTATGTATGAGGTGCATTGACTGGGAATCAAACCTGGGTCTCCTGCATGGCAGGCAAGAATTCTACCACTGAACCGCCAATGCCCCCAGTTTGTAGGTGCATACTGATTTTCCTTGACTGAGGCAGATCCCTTTAGTTTTTCAGTCATTCAGGCAATGTATTCTCTTAAAGGTATTCAAGCCAAAGGGATGCCTTCCTCATATCCTCTTGGCATGTCCTCTGAGTCACCACCATCGCTGCCTTAATCACTTGCAGGTTAAACCCCTAGGAGAAGGCATATTCTGTATATGTGTTTGACACAGTGTCTTATGTGCTGCAGACGCTTAGAATCGAGCTGAAACAAAACCCCGCCAAAAGTATAGCCAGTTCTCTCTGGGTCAATGTATAGACTGCCTCACTCTGCCCTAGCAACAGTTGTTCAAACTCCACCTGTGACCTGACGGAGGTGAGCAGTTAGGAATCTTTAAAACAGAAGAAAGAGAAATGGAAAAAGTAAGCCAAGTCTGAGTCCCCTGTAATCGAGGCGCGGAGAGGGTTGGGGAATTCAGGATTTGTGCGGGAGAAAAATTTCCTGCCTGGCGAGGAGAGCCAGAACTCTGAAAGGAGGCAGCTTCTTTATTGAGTGTACCACTGGGATTTGTGCCTTGGTGGATTTTTCATATATTACAGTGAATTTAATTAAATATATTGTGATCCCAATTGAGGGTATTCTAATTAGCTGGGTCAGGAACAAATTATTCTCCCTCCTTCTCCAAATGAAAACATCTTCTACTTGCTTCTGCGAGAAAAGCCATGTCCTTGGCTGAATGACTTGCCCTGTGGAGTCCTCATCTGCCCCTTTAGCCCCACCCCTCCTGCAGCTTTTTATTAGGCAGCAGGTTTCAAGGGTGGAATTTAGGGATGGGTCTCTTGGGGAGTTGTGGCCAGCAGGGTCATGGGGTTGACGGTTACGTAGCTCAAGGACTGGAAATGACGGGATGGCATGGAGGTCCAGAGATCAGAAAATCCACCCCTGCTGCCAGCTTCGGGTCCCTGTTGGCCCCAGGTCACACAGCCTGGGAAGTAACAAGTGAGAACGTAGGTGTAGGTATTTGGTGAGAACAGGATTTGTCACGTGCGGGAAGACATCAGGAGACCCAGGTTGTGAGCAGAAGTTTGGGGTGGGATGTAACCTTTATGAGCTAGGTATCTCCTAGAAACTGAGGAGTAGGCTATTCTGGTTTTTTTTTTTTTTTTAGTGCCTTAGAAAATGAACTTGGAGGTCGAAGCAAAATTTTGAATTAAGCTTTGGTGCAAGTCTGTAAGAAAGAGCCCTAAATGTTCCCTATACCAATATCAGTGGAAGAGGCTGAGGTTTTCCTCGCCCCTTTCTCCCATTTTCTTTTATTTGTTTCCCCACAATTTGTAACCATTTCCTTTCCAAAATAGCTCTCATGGCAGACACAAGAATTTGTGGCAGTACAGGAGATCGTAGTTTACAAAGATGATGAGCTCGAGCGTAGAGTTGTTTTGGAACGTCTTGACCATACCAATTTTATTTAAAAGCAGGAGTTCCCAGTATGATGTTTATTTCAAGTCAGGATTTATAGAGTCCTATCACCCAAGGATTTGAGGGCAAAAGGCATTTGACGTCTCAACTCCATCCAGCTCCTTTTGGCCATGTTATCCCTCTCTTCTGGCCAGTTTGGAGATTGGAAACCCCAGCCATTTGGAATAGAAACCTCACATCCATATTAAAGTCATATGTTTAAGATTCAGTGCCTTATTGCAAGGAAAACCTGTTTCGTGGGGAGGTGATGGGGGTTTGAGGTTAGGGCCTTAGGGAGTCTCACTCTGATTTCACGGTTTATGATGCCACCAGAATCCCCTGATAGAAGTTATTGCTTCAGATTGCGTGGTTATTCTCCCTGTTTTTTTATTGAGTCTGTTTTAGTTGAGGCTTTCTTTTTATTTTTATTTTTTATATTTTATTGTACTTC
>NW_004444052.1:9078058-9082723 GCF_000243295.1 Trichechus manatus latirostris
GGGATGAGACCAGTGGAGTATCTTAGATGGCCGCTCACAGGCTTTTAAGACCCCAGACACTACTCACCAAGGTAGAATGTAGAGCATTGTCTTTCTAAGCTGTGTCATGCCAGTTGAGCTAGATGTTCCCCAAGACCATGGTCCCCACAGCCCTCCGAGTTGAGGCTTTCTTAAATGTAATTCTTTTGGTCTTGGTGATCTAAGACAGAAGTTGCTGGCTGTTGTACAGGTCTCCTGCTCCTTGGTCCAGGCCAAACTCTTGCTCCCAGGAATATCCTGGTGGAGTTTTTGACTTTTGGAGGGCCGTGTGCAGAAGTCAGGGAGAATGAACGTTGCTAAAGCCCATCTTTTTCCTTTATATCGACTTCATCAGACCCTTCTTCTCCACTGGGATGCAGCCTCCAGAAAGCATTGCCTTGGCATGGCCCCTTCTCCTGAAATCCTCTACAAGGAGGTTTATCTTAGAGAAGGCAAATTAAAGATAAACCTTTTTTTAAAAATGAAATCAAATTTATTTCAAGAAAAGTAGCTTTTTATTGTCAGTTGCAGTGATTTCTTTAACACTTACCATTGAGCTTGCTAGTTCTTGAAATTCCTTTTGGTTGTGAAATTGTTCTGGGACAGCTATTACTTGTGAGGATTTTATTTTGTTCCAAGGTTCTGCATGTTTAACTGTGTTAAATAACCCATTTTAGGGGAAAGAGGAGTTTTTCCTCTATAGGGTGCACATGAAGCCCTTATCATTCTTACCTGCAACATGGCTCCAGAGCAGATTTACTGTGGAATAGTTAAGTGACTTTACATCATTGAGGGTCTCTACCCTCCGCCAGTGATTTTTCTACAGTACTTCACGGGTGCATTCATGTTTCTTCTTCGCACAAGGTGCGAACATGCTTCTGAATCTTTCACACCTTTTCCATAAATATGGAACCTGCATGTGTGAGCACATGAGCTTCAGAGCATTGTCATCAGACAGAAGCACTTATGGGGTCACTCTTTTGTTTCTGACGTTCCATGGACTGCAAAACATTCTAACTGGTCCACCTGCCCGGTGTCTTGCATTATATGCTTGGACAAGAAAGATTTCCAAGCAGGATCAGAAATAGTTATCAAGGCACAGACACTGAACAGAACCGTGTGGGTCAGAGAGAAGGTGAGTGTCACGATGCAGTTCCCAAGCATAATGCTCCTCAGGCCACTAAGGGTGGGGGTGAGTGACGAGGAGGACAAGGGAAGGACATGTAAAGACATGAGCACATAAAACATTAAATTATTTGACTTTCCTCCTCCAAAAGACTGTTGGGTAGCATGGAGTAGTGAGAAATAAGAGATGTAGGTTCTAGTTCTCTCTTTCCCACTAACTGGCCGGGTGACCTTAGGTTAGTCACTGAAGCTTTTTGGGCTGTTTCCTCTGCTTCATATGCACCCAACAGAAAAATTCCTTCTCCCCCTAAAATGGGTCATTTGAAATGAAGGAGATGGCCATTCTACAGCAGGAGCATGTCAGTTCCCTTGCTGTTAGTAAAGTTCTGTGTATATGCTCAACAAGGAGTCCATAGCTTTTAGCACTTTCTCAGAAAGGCCCAAAACATTTATCAGTGTTGCTCTTGGATAATCTTTAAGTCTTCTTTTTCTAGCCTGGGAGCTGCTGACCTCCATGATTGCTACTCTTCTTGCACTCCTGACTTTGATCCTATGAGGACCTGCTTCTGGCCGGTTCTTGGGCTTCTGTGTTCTGGAATCTGAGTACCGTGTTACACAAACACAACAGAGAATGTACTTTTGACCATCGGATGAACTAAGCCAAGTGACCTTGAGATACTGACAGGGAACTGGTCTGAAGCAATTTATTTTTCTGTTATTTTTTAACTCAAGGAAAACCCTAATTTTGTGTTCTCCTGAAAATTAAAAACAAAAAACAACAAAAAAAAAAACCTAAATTAAAAAAAAAAAAATCTTAAGTTGTCTTTCTTTTGAAAAAGTCAGACAGCAGCCTTGGCTCTGTGTTAGTGATGTAGGGTGCTGTGCAGGTAGGGTGACCACGTAGTTTACCATCTAAAACAGAAGTTGGCAAACTTTTTAGGCCTTGCAGATCATAGTCTCTGTCACGACTATTTAGATCTGGTGTTGTATGTAGCGTGAAAACAGCTATAGATGATAACGTAAATGAAAGTACGTGGCTGTGTTCCAGTAAAACTTTATTTACAAAAGCAGGCAGTGAATCAGATGTGGCCCTCAGGCTGTAGTCTGCTGACCCTGATCTAAATGAAACAGGACACTCTGGAGAGTGAAAAGGGGGACCTTTAATAATTATGCCAGTTGACCAACAATATTATCATCGCTCTGAAAAACCCACCCAAGAGGTGGGTGTTTGGGGAGACAGGAATTGTGCATCAGTGTGGTGCTTGTCTTCAAAGAGCTGCAAGAGAGGGTACGTTGGGAAAGACAAACAACCCCTCTACGAAGCCTTATAATCAACAACCATCTCCCTTGACCTTGGAGATGTGGCCGCAACCATGACGGGGCGGGCTTCGTGGTGGTGGCGGGCTTCAGGTGGCTCACCCAAGGTGTGTCCCTCTCCTTTGTCCCTCGCAGCACCTGCAGCAGCATGAGAGTGGCGTCGAGGGAGAGAGCTGCTACTACCACTGCGTCCTGTGCAACTACTCCACCAAGGCCAAGCTCAACCTCATCCAACACGTGCGCTCTATGAAGCACCAGCGCAGCGAGAGCCTGCGCAAGCTGCAGCGGCTGCAGAAGGGCCTTCCCGAAGAGGATGAGGACCTGGGACAGATCTTTACCATCCGCAGGTGTCCCTCCACCGACCCAGGTGAGTGCCCTGGCAGGCTCAGAAACCAGGTGGTCCTGGGTGTTCACCTCCAGGAGGCCTCCTGAGGTCTTTGGTTTGAGGAAGACATTACTGTCACACTGGTCCTTGTGTCCATCCTGGACCTCACTGGTGACCATTGTGTTGTGGAAGGAACATACATGGATTGTTTTTTAGTTTGTTTTTAAGGCACTTAGCACTACTTTTATTCAAAATACTGGGTGTATGCGCAGCCTTAAGGAAGTCTCAAGTCACTAGTCCCATGAGCAGGCCAACAGATTTTTTGTCCCCATCCTGAACTTCCTCTGGTATATATTCAGGATTCAAGTTATTGGTTCAAATGGACATAAAGCAAATGTTAAATTATGTCTGGCTCCATATTAAGAGTAGGCAGTTTGTGACCTCAAAGTCTGGTCGGTAAAAATGAACTTGAGAGAGGATCAAAACCAAAAGAACTTGTTATTGTTTTAAAATTGTATTTAAGAGTGATTCCAGTTGTTCGTGGGTCAGTGCTGCCTGCTCCCTCCCAAGGAGAGTAGAACCCATGGATGCAAACTTGCACGGCTTCCACCCACTGTCCTCTCATTTTGTTCAATCACCCTTTTCTGCACCTCCTTTTCTCCTTTTTGTGAGTCCTGTCCCCACTGGGACCCCATTTGGTAGAACCATACCCTCTTTTCTGTTTTTTCTATCTTCAGGACCTTTCTCTTAACTTGTAGGCACAAGACAGTTTCTTGTCTCTTTCAAAACAATAAAAACAAAAATCTCTCTTAATCCTGTGTCACCCCCTCCCCCCGAATCTTCTTTTCCTCTCAGGATTCTTGAAAGAATAATCTGTACCGCTCATCTTTAGTCCACCCCTCTTCCTACCATGGCCTGTTTGCCTCCATCAGCAAACCACCCCGTCAGGGTCACTTTGACCTTGTTTTTGCCCGACCCAGTGGCTACTTGGGGTCTTCATTCTTTTCTAACTTTCTGCAGCATTTGAAATTGTTGTTGCCTGTTCTCCTCTTGAAGCACCTTTCCTTGGCTTCCAGGGCATCTTTCTTACTTTTTCTCCTGCTTCCCTTGACCATTGTCTGTGTCCATCCCTGGCACTTTGTCCTCAGCCTGCCCCATGGGCCAGTGTCACCCAGGCTTGAGTCCCTGGCCCTCGGCTCCCAGACCCTTAAAGTTTTATCTCCTGGTGTTGCCAGATGTCATTCAAACAGCTTCTTGGACTTCTTGGTGGTTGATGCCACCTCAGTCACTGAACTCATTGACACTGAACTCAGTACTCTCCCCACCAGATTTATTTTTCCTTCTGACTGCCTACCTTGTTTAATGGCCTGACCAAGCTACACACTTGGCCCTTCCTCATCCCTCCATCTCTTGCAGCATCATCTCAGCCATTGAGCCATTGTGGCCATGTGGGGTTTTTAATCTTAATGTTATCAAATCGTGCACTTTTATAGTTTTCAGAGGTAAAAAGTTATATAAACCGTATTACAAAAAATGGCATGCCCCTGCCCCATCCCACCCAGGGGAAATGGCTTTGGTCTTTTAGTTGTTTCTTCAGATACTTAATTTCCACATTTCTTAATGTGCTTCTACTATTTTTTTTTTTTTTATTTAAAAGGAAGTTTTAGGCATTATCTGTTGGCTTTCTACTCTGAGAGATGAAGATTTCACTCTTGTGCCATTTTCCAGACCCACCTACTGGCACTCAATTGCACACCCCCACCCCTCCTCACATTCGTACACACTCAACTCTAACACTACCCACAGACTTAGACACTGCACCCTCCACACACCCCATAGCCTGTACACACATACGCCTCATCCACACCCCAGACATGTGC